>NC_064924.1:585710562-586021673 GCF_023897955.1 Schistocerca gregaria | reverse complement strand
ATGCCTCTAGATTTTTATCGTTTTGGACACTGCCTCCAGCACTCCGTACCTGACTAGTCGATGTGCTGAATGAACCACTATTAGACACTCTTTCATGTCATTGAATGGCACCACTGCAAAAGATTTCAGGCTAAGATGGTTCCATCAGCTGAGATTTGTTATTTCCCTCTTTACTCCCTCCCAAAGGACCATATATCGTTCCCCTTTGCCGAACTGTAAGCTTTTCCATCAGACACGGAATAATATGATCGCCATAGCAGAAAGAACACTCTCAAGATGAAACCTCAGTATAAAAACCCTGTACTCCAATTTTAAGACCTACGTCTACAAAAAAAAAAAAATAAGAACCATGCAATAAATCTATATCAACTCCCCAAAATGCACCTAATTATCAAGATAAGATGGACCACTGCTCATGCTCCACAGAACAGCTCCAACATTGAGGATTTATCCAAAGAAAACATGTCTTAAGGAATTCATAAAGTTCCACAGAACCACCGAAAGAAACATGATTGCTTTCAATGATTCATCAAATGCATCGTCTGAGTGACCACAAAAGCCCAGATAATATGATGAGCACTACACAGTGCCAGTCACACAAATTTCTCTTTGTTCCAAGTAAAACTCTCTCATAGCCACACGAAAATATAAACCAGGGGAAATACAGTTTCCTCAATCTCTTATCCCTTTTAATCATCCAAATGTGCTCCTCAACGAACCCTGTGACACTACTCCTTAATCAGAAAATACATGAAAAAAGGTGGGGTGAGGGGATTTTCTCGAATCTGTATCTAATGTTACAGAGAGGGTTTTACCAAAAAAAATTACAGAATTGGTTGTCTCATGCCATTCTCAACTTTGGAGAAGAACAAAAGGGTTCCTTTTATGCTGCCCATTACTACAATTTGATTCACGAAGTTGCACAAAATAAATATGGATTTCATTAAAATACAGCTGTAATGGACCAACATTGACACATCAAAATACACTCCTGGAAATGGAAAAAAGAACACATTGACACCGGTGTGTCAGACCCACCATACTTGCTCCGGACACTGCGAGAGGGCTGTACAAGCAATGATCACACGCACGGCACAGCGGACACACAAGGAACCGCGGTGTTGGCCGTCGAATGGAGCTAGCTGCGCAGCATTTGTGCACCGCCACCGTCAGTGTCAGCCAGTTTGCCGTGGCATACGGAGCTCCATCGCAGTCACTAATACTGGTAGCATGCCGCGACAGCGTGGACGTGAACCGTATGTGCAGTTGACGGACTTTGAGCGAGGGCGTATAGTGGACATGCGGGAGACCGGCTGGACGTACCGCCGAATTGCTCAACACGTGGGGCGTGAGGTCTCCACAGTACATCGATGTTGTCGCCAGTGGTCGGCGGAAGGTGCACGTGCCCGTCGATCTGGGACCGGACCGCAGCGACGCACGGATGCACGCCAAGACCGTAGGATCCTATGCAGTGCCGTAGGGGACCGCACCGCCACTTCCCAGCAAATTAGGGACACTGTTGCTCCTGGGGTATCGGCGAGGACCATTGGCAACCGTCTCCATGAAGCTGGGCTACGGTCCCGCACACCGTTAGGCCGTCTTCCGCTCATGCCCCAGCATCGTGCAGCCCGCCTCCAGTGGTGTCGCGACAGGCGTGAATGGAGGGACGAATGGAGACGTGTCGTCTTCAACGATGAGAGTCGCTTCTGCCTTGGTACCAATGATGGTCGTATGCGTGTTTGGCGCCGTGCAGGTGAGCGCCACAATCAGGACTGCATACGACCGAGGCACACAGGGCCAACACCCGGCATCATGGTGTGGGGAGCGATCTCCTACACTGGCCGTACACCGCTGGTGATCGTCGAGGGGACACTAAATAGTGCACGGTACATCCAAACCGTCATCGAACCCATCGTTCTACCATTCCCAGACCGGCAAGGGAACTTGCTGTTCCAACAGGACAATGCACGTCCGCATGTATCCCGTGCCACCCAACGTGCTCTAGAAGGAGTAAGTCAACTACCCTGGCCAGCAAGATCTCCAGTTCTGTCCCCCATTGAGCATGTTTGGGACTGGATGAAGCATCGTCTCACGCGGTCTGCACGTCCAGCACGCACGCTGGTCCACCTGAGGCGCCAGGTGGAAATGGCATGGCAAGCCGTTCCACAGGACTACATCCAGCATCTCTACGATCGTCTCCATGGGAGAATAGCAGCCTGCAGTGCTGCGAAAGGTGGATATATACTGTACTAGTGCCAACATTGTGCGTGCTCTGTTGCCTGTGTCTATGTGCCTGTGGTTTTGTCAGTGTGATCATGTGATGTATCTGACCCCAGGAATGTGTCAATAAAGTTTCCCCTTCCTGGGACAATGAATTCACGGTGTTCTTATTTCAGTTTCCAATAGTGTAGTAATTTCATGTTCTGCCACGTTCCATGAACTTGGAGATTTGATCCTCAATTAGGTGCGGCGGAAGACAATGTGTAAACAAAATAAAAAAAAAAGACACACTGGTAAGGTAGCAAAATACTGCAGATGTTCCGAGCTGTGGCTAGCGTACCATAAATACAAAAGCGAAACTAATCTTACACGAGATAAACACAGAGACTGCAGCAGAGTGTTGTTCACAAGCAGAAAATTAATGTAGCCTTGCCGGCCGTTGTCGCCGTGAGGTTCTAGGAGCGTCAGTCTGGAACCGCGCGACCCCTACAGTCGCAGGTTCGAATCCTGCCTCGGGCATGGATGTGTTTGATGTCCTTAGGTTAGTTAGGTATAAGTAGTTCTACGTTCTAGGGGACTGATGACCACAGATGTTGAGTCCCATAGTGCTAAGAGCCATTTTTTTTAATGTAGCCTTACAGATGCCTCTTGATTTGAAAGTATGTTTAGTACACAGTTTACGTAGCCGCAATGAATGTCTTACGTTGCAATTCATATTTATGAATTGGGATTTGACAAATTCATTTATTTAATTTGGAAATGATAGAATCCGAAAGAACAGAACAGAAAAATCTGTAACAAATACCTCGAAAAATATGAAAAGAAACGTCAACAATAACATTAGGTATTTAAGAGAATTATTGCTCTCTTGGTGGGTATATCAACATCTTGAAAGCGTGTAGTACCCGGTATTACCTATAGCCTAACTTGTATCACTACTTTGTATTCGCTTAACAAGGTTAAACAGTGCACTAACTACTCATCGTTACACTGTATGTAGAAGGCGTAGTTACTATGTGTTGATTCCATCAATTAGTACCTCGAATAGTGCCACATCAACTCATCGGATGCTCTGAAATAACGAGCTGTTTCTCACATCTAACAACGTCTTACTCTCTGTCCTATGACCCCTTCCCAAGAATGAACTTTGGTAAATTATTGCGGTATTTCATACGGAGATGTCAACGAGACGCTATCGGAATCGTACAGAGAGGTGAACGACAGTGAAGCTACTTCAGTGATGAAGCGTGCATAGAAGCACAGAAACGGCGCTAGCCCAAGAATTTCAGAAGGAGAAGAAAAACGAAATTCATCAAGAAACAATATTTCATTTGCTCTGGATACATTTTCTAAATTTAATCGCGGACATCCGACACGCTGCAGACAGTCGGGCAACTACTGAAGCTCCAGTTGCTAGGGCCACAAGTTCATTCAGTACTAAAAAATACTGAACATTTTCGCATTCACGCACTCACATACCTCGTAGATTTGCGGAACCGGGATACCAGACCAGACCAGACCAATGTCATTTTATGTAAATGTAGCTTCGCAAAAACGACGGAAAGGAAAACAGTGCACAGTAAATCAAATTTTTACTGTAAATAACTTCATACTTAAATAACCTATGTACATTCTAGAATGAGATTTTCACTCTGCAGCGGAGTGTGAGCTGATATGAAACTTCCAGGCAGATTAATACTGTGTACCGGATCGAGACTCGAACTCGGAACCTTTGCCTTTCGCGGGCAAGTGCTTGGTCTAACACATGACCTACCCAAGCACGACTCACGACTTACGCCCATGTACATAAATGTAATTGGAAAGTAGAAGACGAAGTATTCGCGTAAGTGAAGCTGTGAGGACAGGCCACGAAATGCAAAGGTCCCGAGTTCGAGTCTCGGTCCGGAACACAGTTCTAATCTGCCAGGAAGTTTCACCTATTTACATTAATTTTGTGGAATGTAATTATGAGTTCATAAATAACATTCCTAAGATTAGCGACCGTCAGCCTGTGCTGGTGTTTTCGGTTATAATACTTCTTTTTGTTTTAGAAAGTATGTATAGAGCGTTTCTTCTCGGATCTGTCTGTCTATCTTTTCTGTTAGCCTTTAGACTGACAGGCCACACTATACCTGCAATTCCTTGCGCATCAGTAATTAATCTTTCATTTGTCTAGACAAATATGGTGCAAGTGTCATTTATCAGCCTTAGAACATTTTGCAATTAATTTAATGTAAATTAGTTAAGTCTTATGAGCTGTTGTAGTGTGCAGAGAGAGGCTTTCATAGTGAAAAACAAGCCACAAATTACTATGAATGAAGAGATGCTATTGACTGTGATTAACGAGTTGCTTAGTGTTTAGTTGCAGCGTTAAAGTTACACATAATTTGTATAATATTTGAATAAAATTAGAAGTATTGTTATTACTGCTATTTAAATACATAAATTTCTCCGAATTTTACTCTTTTAACCTTACAGTAGCAGTAATAGTAAATGTTGTTTGTCAGGAACAGTAATGACAGTCCAGAAAGTCTCTAAACTTGAAACTGAAAGTTTTTTGACACCTGACGTCGAGTGGTATGGAGTACTGCGTAATGCAGGAAAGAAGAGTACGTGTTACGGCGTGCGGCAGAAATGGCTTTGGCCCAGTTCTGCCAGCGGCAGTATTTCTGTGTCGACTTGTTCACCCAATCTAACTTTGCGCCGTGTTTCCCTTGGCGGCCCCAGGGAGGCGAAGTATCACAGCAGCAGTGTCGGCTCAATCAGAGATCAGCACCGAAGCATTCAGCTCATGCCCGTAGAGCCCCCGTGGGGCCCCAACCGCGCCTCTCCTCTGCATGCCGCTGCGGTCCCTCACAGAGCGGGGCCCGTGCAAAACAGCCGAACGCTGCGTGCGCCAGCGGGTAGGATGGGCTCTCAACGATCGTCCCACTACCTCCTGCACTTTTTACGATGTAAAAAGATATGATATTTTACACCTATTTGTAAACGACAGGGGAAGACTTACATATGCAGAATGAAACTTAAAATGTTACACAAGAAAGCGGCTGTCCTGTATTAATCTAACACTGTGGGTATGTTCATCACATAACTGGTATTATATATTTTTATACATCCAGTCATTCACATATATCAGTATGAGGTGTTACCCCTATGGACCTTGCGACATCTTTTAACATAATAGTTTCTTTAACGGACACCCACAGCTGAAATACTTAAAATTAAATAACTTTGCTGTGTTTAACTTTCGATTACGTTGCCGAAGGGGGGAGGGGGGGGGGGCGGGGTTCTTTCACATTTGGTATTCATCGGAAACCCTGCCAAGGCAGACTTAATTATGCATAGCCGGTACTAGCACACTCTCCATTACAGACAGACTGATTTCAGGCTATGCTCTGGAGGTTATGTGTTTAACACTTCATTGTCGGTGGAAGCACTGAACCGGGAATACATTGTTATCCAGACTGTGGCATTTACTAATAGATATCACAGTGACTTTGTACGGAATATTAATAGAAGCATTGTCTCGAATAAAAAACTGTCCACAGTTGCGCTAATTATGTTCACTGTAATCCTTGACCATGGTTTCTGCTGTAATAATATAGCCCTCTTCATAAGTCCTAAGAAGTGATCAAAATAACATCTAGACCAGTAATACAATCTATACACAAAATTTTATAATTACGTATGTGATAACATATTACATACGTCTTTTTGTCGTGGTCTTCAGTCCTGAGATTGGTTTGATGCAGCTCTCCGTGATATTGTATCCTGTGCAAGCTTCTTCATCTCCCAGTACCTACTGCAACCTACATCCTTCTGAATCTGCTTAGTGTATTCATCTCTTGGTCTCCCTCTACGATTTTTAGCCTCCACGCTGCCGTCCAATAATAAATTGGTGATCCCTTGATGCCTCAGAACATGTCCTACCAACCGATCCCTTCTTCAAGTCAAGTTCTGCCACAAATTTCTCTTCTCGCCAGTCCTATTCAGTACCTCCTCATTAGTTACGTGATCTACCCACCTCATTTTCAGCATTCTTCTGTACCACCACATTTCAAAAGCTTCTATTCTTTTCTTGTCCAAAAGGTTTATCGCACATATTTCACTTCCATACATGGCTACCCTCCATACAAATTCTTTCAGAAACGACTTCCTGACACTTAAATCTATACTCGATGTTAACAAATTTCACTTCTTAAGAACACTTTCCTTGCCATTGCCAGTCTACATTTTATATCCTCTCTACTTCGGCCATCATCATTTGTTTTGCTCCCCAAATAGCAAAACTCCTTTACTACTTTAAGTGTATCATTTCCTAATCTAATCCCATCAGCATCACCAGATTTAATTCGACTACATTCCATTATCCTCGTTTTGCTTTTGTTGGTGTTCATCTTATACCATCCTTTCATGATACTATCAATTCCGTTCAACGGCTCTTCCAAGTCCTTTGATGTCTGTGACAGAATTACAATGTCATCGTCGAACCTCAAAGTTTTTATTTCTTCTACATGGATTTTAACATCTACATCGAATTTTTCTTTTTTTCCCTTCACTGCTTGTTCAATATACAGATTGAATAACATCGGGGAGAGGCTACAACCCTGTCTCACTCCCTTCCCAACCTCTGCTTCCCTTTCGTGTCCCTCGACTCTCATAACTACCACCTGGTTTCTGTACAAATTGTAAATGGCCTTTCGCTCCTTGTATTTTACCCCTGCCGCCTTCACAATTTGAAACATAAGCTTTTAAAAGTGAAAAATGTCATAACCCAGTGGCTGCGTCAAGGTAGATAAAATAAAATAACTTCAACAGACATGAGCATGTTTCGTTCATAATTATACCTACAAATGGCACTGTACATCCTCCGCCACTACATCCGTTATACTAGACGCACGGTCATTCAATGAACTGCATCCGGCGCGCCATAGGTGGCGCTCCCCACATTGAGCAACATACAGCCGTTTATCAGGAAACTGGTTGATATCTACGATAAAATATTAATACCAAGCCTACAAGTGCAACTGAAGGACTATATAATTATTAATACGGCTGTCCAATAGTTAAATTGCTGTTGCATACGATCATTAAAGTGGTCAAACATTAACAAATTCATGTGACAAAGTTTACATCAGTATTTAAAGCTACATCCCTAAATGGGGCTGTTATATGCAAGTATAACTCGACCTTACATTATACGCTCTAACAGCTTACACAGGTAATTCTACCAGCCGAGCTTAGTCGTTGAATGACGATAGTTCAGCGAATAACAGTCTAGTGCTTAAGTGCGGGAACATGGCACAAGACAATGAAAGGCACGTTAACAAAACTGTCTCAACACAAACTACTGTTAATATAATAACAGCTCATGGCTCTTTACTACAATTTCCTACAGGAGCATTGTACTAAAACAGTAGTATATCAGATACGGTGCCATATGTACTTTTACTTATGATCGAAAAAGGCTCATGTCTGTTGGAATTACTTTATTTTATTGACCTTGACGCAGCCGCTGGGCTAGGACATTTTTCATTTTTAAAAGCTTATGTTAGTAATATATTATCACATACGTAATTTTATAATTTTGCGTATAGATTGTATTATTGGTCTATATGCTATTTTGATCACTCTTTAGGTCTTCAGAAGAAGGCTACATTATTATAGCAGAAACCATGGTCAAGGTTTAGAATGAACATAATTAGTGGAACTGTGGACTGTTTTGCATTCGAGACAATTTCTTAAGGGTTGCTGGTGTTGCTGCCATGATGAAAATAATGAAACTTAAAAGTCCCTCAGCTCCATTCTTAAACCGACAAGAACATGAGTTCCGGAAGGTTTTGTATCCTACAGTCCCGTATTATGGCAGGATTTAAAGTGGAGTTGTTAAACACCTTTTGGCTCACGAGATTATCCTGACATATTTCATTCCAAGAAATAACAGGGCGAGGTTCAGACGTAGTGTAAAAATGAACGGTGATCCTGCCAAATATCCGGGTGTTTACAGAATTACATTTAATGACTGCCCGTACAAATGTATTGGCCCGACTAGAATCAAATTTGAGTTAACCTCTAAGGAACGTTCATCTGGTTAGAGAGTTCTAATTAAGCTTTGGGTATCCATTTTCCTGTGACTCGTCACTCTGTCATTAGTGTTTCATCCATCCAATGTTGTTGTATAGGGATCGAGAGGACAATGTTCTTAATATTCTAGAAGAACTAGAGATTTACCTGCCTTAAAGCAGTTTCCTAGTCACAAAACACGCAATGTGAACCGAAATGTAAATCGTTTTTAACTACATTTCATTATCTTAATGGGTAAATGGGTAATCTGGCCGTTTATCTGTTTGTGCGTTGTTTCCTTCTACCAACGACCCCCCCCCCCCCCCAACCCCGCCACCACCAATGTTCGGTCGGGTCATTTTCTGGCTAGATCTTTTACGGATCCCCCTACTTTTAGTTCTCAAAGACCTTTAATATTTTTAATACTTTCTCACGGTATGGCATTTAGCCCCTCCAACAGCATTCAGTTCATATTTTCTGTTGTAGTACTTGACATAGTAACCTAGCGTGCACGCGATGCCTAGTAATTTTCTCACACCCAAAGTCCGCCTAGCGTTTCAATGCAGGCTCCAGCGACACCAGCTGTGTTAATCTACGTTCAGTTGGGGCCTTGAACTACTAGGACATTGTATGGTTTTTTCGGGTGTGTCCTTTTATCTGTTTCCTTCCGTTCCTCCCTATTCCACCGTTTTTAACCGTTTATTTACAATCATTTTAAGTTTCCGACTATTTGCCCCACACTTGTATATTTGTTTGTCTTCGGGCGACTTAATTTTTAGAACGGAGTAATACCTCAAAATCGAGGTAAAAGTTTAATATCAAATGTGTTCTAGCATCATATTGTAATTGTAAATATTGGCCATTGCTCTCATTCATTTTACTTGATTTCAATCATTTTTAACGAGAAGTCTGACCACCTTCCATGTAAGATTGTCACTTCTGGAATTAGTTCACGTTTTCATCCTATTCCGGATTTCACCTGATGATGCAACTAACATTATGAAAACCATTGTGCTTATGTATTAAAGTAACCACACAGCTGCAGTGTTGTTTTCTTTTAATACTGTGCCGTTTACCAACGCTTAGCATCTTTAATTAAAATCCTGTAATGTAGCAATCGTTAGCTGTCTAAAAAACAGAGCGTTTCAACTGGCCGAATCATGTTTACGGAACAGGACTTCGTTTTAGTTACGGTATTTACTGACAGTTTGCAAGTATATTGGTCACAGTTCTAGGTCGTCGGAAAATTCATTCATTTGCGACATGTTCACAGCACTGGTGTTGGTGAGATAATACCAGACCGCTTCATTACTTCTCTGATATTGTTTCCCTTCTAAAATTTGTTGTAAAAGTTTATAGAGAGTGGAGTCAGTTATTTACAATGACATACGGAGATAAAAGTCACTAGTTCCAATAGATTTGGTTAAATATGTATTCCTAGTTAATATGGTGGCTCATCTAAGTGCAATTCTCAACAGTCGCTACAAACTTAAGGTAACTTACTAAATGTCATTTCGTAGGAACACTTTCTTATATTAAGTCTACTTGAAATAAGACACTTGAATTCTTGAAAGTCTCTTCGTGTTTGCTGCCGCCAAGCTGCAAATCGAAGTCCTATATAGGCCATCGCTCAGCACACGGCGCATTCGACACCCATCGCCGTTGCAGTCCTCCAAGACAGGGAAGAGGCGCCGCCCTTAGTAGAACATTGGCAGCAACGATATATCGCACTTAGGGCCGCACCGAATAGCGTTCAATTTTTGTGGTAGATAATAGCGGATTCCACGTCTTGCTAAGAGGAAAATGGTTCAGATGGCTCTGAGCAGTACGGGACTTAACATCTGAGGTCATCAGTCCCCTATAACTTAAAAACTACTTAAACCTAACTAACCTATGGACATCACACACATCCATACCTGAGGCAAGATTCGAACCTGCGACCGTAGCGGTCGCATGAACGTGATGCTCTTAATAAATTCTTGGACCACTTCAACTGTATTCATCCCCACATCAAATACTATGGAGGTTGAAAGTGATGGGATGATTCCATTTTTAGAGTTAATGGTTTATAAAAAACCAGATGGTACATTGGGACACAGTGTTCACCGAAAGCGGACGCACACAGATCGGTATCTGCATTCTAAGAGTTGTCATCCACCACACCAAAGCAGTGGCGTCGTTAGGACTTTGGTACAGAGAGCATATGCCACTTCCGACGCGGACAGCTTTATCCAAGAACTTGCGAATTTGATGGCTGTTTTTAAAGAAAATGGACATTCCGAGAAGCTGATTCGTCTGGTTATTGAGTTTGGACCATCTCTGGAGGTCCATGAAGAGGAACATAGATCGGTGGCCTTTCTTCCTTATACTGGAGGCACGTCGTTTAGGATTCGACGAATTTTAAGGAATTTTAACATTAAAAGTGTGTTCCGTTCACCTTAAAAGATTAGGACACTACTCGGCTCTGTAAAAGATGATATGGGGCTTAGGAAACCTGGAGTATAAAAAATTCCATGTCAATGTGGGATGGCTTACATTGGCCGTTCGATTCGCACAGTTCATGAGAGATGTGAGTGGAACATCACTGTCATACTAGGCTACAATTGCCGGAAAAATCGGCAGTAGCAGAACACTGCATAAATGAGGGACACAGTATGAAATTTGCTGAAACTGTGGCGGTGGCCAACATTTCCAGCTTTTGTAACTGTGTCTATAAAGAGGCGATTGAAATTAGGTAGGAGGATAATTCGATGAACAGGGGCAATGGGTTTCCTCTTAGCAAGACGTGGAATCCTGTATTATCTCCCATCACAATTGAACGTTCTTCGGTGCGACCCTGAGTGCGATATATCGTTGCCAGCATTGTTCTACTGAGGGCGTCACCACCTCCCTGCCTTGGAGGGCAGCAACCGTGATGAGAGGCGCATGCACTGTGTGCTGAACGGTGGCCGATATAGAACGTTGATCTGCAACCTGGCATCCCCCCAGGCGGATCCTGTAAGACGTTATTCCTTTCCCCCACCTCCTCCTTTTCCTCGAACGGATACGGATCCTCTACACCTCCTGTAAATTGATCCCCCTCACCCTCTTGTCTCTCCCACCCTCTCCCACACCCGTCCGCTGCCGCACCTGTATTCCCACATTCCCCCTGAACTCCATCTGTCCACTCTCCATACCCTCGCCCAGAGTGGCTTCCACTAACAACCCCTCCCTGATGATGCCCTCATCCCCACCATCCACCGCCCTATCAACTTTGATGCTCCTTATCCCCTCCCTATGTTCCCTTAGGGCACCCTCTCTCCCTCCTCCCTTCCTCCCTCCCTCCTCCCAGTCCTCCCCTACCCCCGTACCTTCTCTCCTCCTCCTCCATTCTCTACTGCCACTGGCTTCTACACTCTCCACTCTCCCTCCTCCCCCACCTTTCCCCATTTGGCAGGTCCCTGGACTCGCACACGTCAAGTAAACATTCACGCGCCAGAGATCTCGCCATCGGTTCTGTGTGTGTGTCGTCGTGTTAGTGCTTCAGTGATTTCACCGCCCACGCTCTATCGTTGACATGTGTTACCTGAATCATCAGTGTTCGTGTACAGTGCTGACAGTTTTTTTATTTTTCTACGCCTTTGAACGGCTTCGTGTTAATTGCTTATGCGTCTACTGTTTTTGTCCACCGTTATGTTTTGTGTTTCTATGTCTTCCTTGATTCTGTTTGTACTGTGTGTGGCCGAAGTGCGGCGTAATATTGCCGCTACCGGCCCACCTTTTTATGTAAGGTGTTAAAATAACAATAAAGAAAAAAACTGGCATCAGTTCTCAGCTGGACTCATCAGCACAAGCAGCATTCTTCTGAAGATGGCGACAAGTTGGTTCGCCGAAATATCGAGTCAATTTGATTTTAGGATCAAGCAGCATACCCGAAGTGACTTTCAAAACTTATTACGCTGGGAAAGCCTACGTAGACATACACCTGAATTTAATATCAGTGGAGGAACCCCGATACGTCCTGTTTGAAAAGTGCCCTAAAGCAGCTGAAACCACCGCACGAACAGGACCGATGATGAATCTGTTGCAAGTAAGTAAGCAAGGCCTGACACTGTCTCAGAGTACCTCGGGATGGCGAATATGTGACCAAATGCTGCAGTCAGATGGCTTACTGGCAACCACTAAAGCCCGTATTTCTCTTAACCACGGTAATAGACAACACGGAATTGAGCACGAAAATACGTTTCTACATCTTTCAAAATTAATGTCTTGAAATAAATAGAAATCTTTATACACTCACGGGAATATGTTGATAAAATCTTAGATGAACAGACGTACACGAAACATAATAATTTTATAGACACCTTTACTGAAATGAAACAGCTGTATTCCCGATAATCAAATTAAATAAAAATGTACATATACACACTACGTAAACCTAACAAAGATTATACTACCACACCATAGACCATTTGATACATAGACAAATTATAATGAGGAGGATTTACCTGATGACATGACAGAAGAAGAGACACAAGCCGATAGGGAAGAGATAGGGGATCCAGTGTTTATATAAGAATTTAAAAGGGCTTTGGAAGACTTATTATCAAATAATGCAGAAGGGATTGATAACGTCCCATCGAAATTTATAGACTCGTTGGTGGTAATGGCAACAAATGACTATTCATGTTGATGTACACAATGTACGAAGCTGGCGATATACTATTAGACTTCCAGAAAAGGTCATGTACACAGTTCCGAAGATTGCATCAGGCGATAAATGTAAGAACTGTCACACAGACAGCTTTACAGCTCATGGGTCCAAGTTTTTGACAAGAAAAATGTACAGGAGAATGGAAGATAAAAGCAATCTGCATGATGATGATCATTTTGGTTTCAGGAAGTGGAAAGGAACCAGAGAGACAGATCTTACGTTCCCTTTGATAATGCAAGGGAGTTATTATTATTGTTATTGTGGTCTTCAGTCCTGAGACTGGTTTGATGTAGCTCTCCACGCCACTCTATCCTGTGCAAGCTTCTTCATCTCCCAGTACCTACTGCAACCTATATCCTTCTGAATCTGCTTAGTGTATTCATCTCTTGGTCTCCCTCTACGATTTTTACCCTCCACAATGCCTTCCCATACTAAATTGATGATCCCTTGATGCATCAGAACATGTCCTACCAACCGATCTCTTCTTCTAGTCAAGTTGTGCCACAAACTTCTCTTCTCCCCAATCCTATTCAATACTTCCTCTTTCGTTATGTGATCTACCCATCTAATCTTCAGCATTCTTCTGTAGCACCACATTTCGAAAGCTTCTATTCTCTTCTTGTCCAAACTATTTATCGTCCAAGTTTCACTTCCATACTTGGCTACACTCGATACAAATACTTTCAGAAAAGATTTACTGACACTTAAATCTATACTCGATGTTAACAAATTTCTCTTCTTCAGAAACGCTTTCCTTGCCATTGCCAGTATACATTTCATATCCTCTCTACTTCGGCCATCATCAGTTATTTTGCTCCCCAAATAGCAAAACTCCTTTAGTACTTTAAGTATATCATTTCCTAATCTAATTCCCTCTGTATCACCCTAGTTAATTCGACTACATTCCATTATCCTCGTTTTGCTTCCATTATTATCGGTAACGTTGATGTTCATCTTATCAATTCCGTTCAACTGCTCTTCCAAGTCCTTTGCTGTCTCTGACAGGATTACAATGTCATCAGCAAACCTCAAAGTTTTTATTTCTTCTCCATGGATTTCAATACCTACGCCAAATTTTTCTTTTGTTTCCTTTACTGGTTGCTCAATATACAGATTGAATAACATCGGGGAGAGGCTACAACCCTGTCTTACTCACTTCCCAATCACTGTTTCCCTTTCATGACCCTCGATTCTTATAACTGCCATCTGGTTTCTGTACAAATTGTAAATAGCCTTTCGCTCCATGTATTTTATCCCTGCCACCTTCAGAATTTGAAAGAGAGTATTCCAGTCAACATTTTCATAAGCTTTCTCTAAGTCTGCAAATGCTAGAAACGTTGGTTTGCCTTTCCTTAATCTTTCTTCTAAGATAAGTCGTAGGTTCAGTATTGCCTCACGTGTTCCAGTATTTTTACGGAATCCAAACTGATCTTCCCTGAGGTCGGCTTCTACTAGTTTTTCCATTCGTCTGTAAAGAATTCGTGTTAGTATTTTGCAGCTATGGCTTATTAAACTGATTGTTCGTTAATTTCCGCATCTGTCAACACCTGCTTTCTTTGGGATTGGAACTATTATATTCTTCTTGAAATCTGAGGGTATGTCGCCTGTTTCATGCATCTTGCTCACCACATGGTTAAGTTTTGTCAGGACTGGCTCTCCCAAGGCCGTCAGTAGTTCCAATGGAATGTTGTCTACTCTGGGGGCCTTGTTTCGACTCAGGTCTTTCAGTGCTCTGTTAAACTCTTCACGCAGTATAGTATCTCCCATTTCATCTTCATCTACATCCTCTTCCATTTCTATAATATTGTCCTCAAGTACATCGCCCTTGTATAGACCCTCTATATACTCCTTCCACCATTCTGCTTTCCATTCTTTGCTTAGAACTGGGTTTCCATCTGAGCTCTTGATGTTCATACAAGTGGTTCTCTTATCTCCAAAGGTCTCTTTAATTTTCCTGTAGGCAGTATCTATCTTATCCCTCGTGAGATAAGCCTCTACATCGTTACATTTGTCCTCTAGCCATCCCTGCTTAGCCATTTTGCACTTCCTGTCGATCTCATTTTTGAGACGTTTGTATTCGGTTTTGCCTGCTTCATTTTTTGCATTTTTATATTTTCTCCTTTCATCAATGAAATTCAATATTTCGTCTTTTACCCAAGGAATTCTACTAGCCCTCGTCTTTTTACCTACTCGATCCTCTGCTGCCTTCACTACTTCATCTCTCAAAGTTACCCATTCTTCTTCTACTGTATTTCTTTCCCCCATTCCTGTCAATTGCTCCCTTACGCTCTCCCCGAAACTCTGTACAACCTCTGGTTCATTTAGTTTATCCAGGTCCCATCTCCTTAAATTCCCACCTTTTTGCAGTTTCTTCAGTTTTAATCTACAGGTTATAACCAATTGATCGTGGTTAGAGTTCACATCTGCCCCTGGAAATGTCTTACAATTTAAAACCTGGTTCCTAAATCTCTGTCTTACCATTATATAATCTACCTGATACCGTTTAGTATCTCCAGGGTTCTTCCATGTATACAACCTTCTTTAATGATTCTTAAACCAAGTGTTAGCTATGATTAAGTTCAGCTCTGTGCAGATTTCCACCCCGATGCTTCCTCTTTCATTTCTTAGCCCTAATCCATATTCACCTGCTACGTTTCCTTCTCTCCCTTTTCCTACACTCGAATTCCCGTCACCCATGACTATTAAATTTTCGTCTCCCTTCACTATCTGAACAATTTCTTTTATTTCATCATACATTACTTATGTTTCTTCGTCATCTGCAGAGCTAGTTGGCATATAAACGTGTACTACTGTAGTAGGTGTGGGCTTCGTATCTATCTTGGCCACAATAATGCGTTTACTATGCTGTTTGTAGTAGCTTACCCGCATTCCTATTTTCCTATTCATTATTAAACCGACTCCTGCATTACCCCTATTTCATTTTGTGTTTATAACCCTGTAGTCACCTGACCAGAAGTCTTGTTCCTCCTGCCATCGAACTTCAATAATTCCCACTATATCTAACTTTAAACTATCCATTTCCCTTTTCAAATTTTCTAAACTACCTGCCCGATTAAGGGATCTGACATTCCACGCTCCGATCCGTAGAACGCCAGTTTTCTTTCTCCTGATAACAACATCCTCTTGAGTAGTCCCCACCGGGAGATCCGAATGGGGGACTATTTTACCTCCGGAATATTTTATCCAAGAGGACACCATCATCATTTAATCATACAGTAAAGCTGCATGCCCTCGGGAAAAATTACGGCCATAGTTTCCCCTTGCTTTCAGTCGTTCGCAGTACCAGCACAGCAAGGCCGTTTTGGTTATTGTTACAAGGCCAGATCAGTCTATCATCCAGACTGTTGCCCTTGCAACTACTGAAAAGGCTGCTGCCCCTCTTCAGGAACCACACGTTTGTCTTGCCTCTCAAAAGATACCCCTTCGTTGTGGTTGTACCTATGGTACGGCTATCTGTATCGCTGAGGCACGCAAGCCACCCCACCAACGGCAAGGTCCATGGTTCATGGGGGTAGTATTAGAGCCAACAGCACCCGGTGTTCCCAGGCGGTCACCCATCCACGTACTAACCGGGCCCGATGTTGCTTAACTTCGGTGATCGGACGAGAACCGGTGTATTCAACATGGTATGGCCGTTGGCAAGGGAGACTGAAGAAAAATCAAGAAACTTTCATAGGATTTGTCGACAGTGAACAAGCCTTGGACAATGTAAAAAGGTGCAAGATGTTCGAAATTCTGAGAGAAGCAGAGTTAAGCTTTAAAGGAGGGCGAATGACATATAATACGTGCAAGAACTAAGAGGGAATAATAATAATGGAAGACCAAGTACGAAGTGCTCGGTTAAAAAAGGTGTAATACAGGGAAGGGATGTAGTCTGTCGCCCCTACTGTTCAATCTATACATCGAAGAAGCAAAAAGTCAAGGCGATACAGAATGCCAATTATAAGAGTCGCTGAAGACAATGCTATCCTCTAAAAAAGTGAGGAAGAATACGATCTGGTAAATGGGTTGAACAGTCTACCGAATAGAGAATACTGATTGAGAGCAGACTGAAGAAAGATGAAAGTTATGAGAAGTAGCAGAATTGAGAACAGTGAGAATCTATACATCAAACTTTGTACTCACGAAGTAGATGAAGTTATGGAATTCTGCTACCTAGGCAACAAAATAGCCCATGGCGGACGGAGCAAGAATGATATAAAAAGCAGACGAACACATTCAGAAAGGGCATTCGTTGCCAACAGAAGTCTACTAGCATCGAAGACAGGCCTTAGTGTTCAGGAAGAAATTTCTGAAAATGTACGTTTTGAGCACAGTTTAGTATGGCAGTCAAGCATGGACTGTAGGAAAACCGGGTCGGAAGATAATCGAAGGATTTGTAGTGTGGTGCTACAGAAGAATGTTGAAAATTAGTAGGACTGATGGAATAAGAAAAGAGGGGGTTCTCCACAAAATCGGTGAGTAACGGAATATATGAAAAAACTGCCAAGAAGATGGGGCAGGATCATAGAACATGTGTCAAGACGTAAGGAAATAACTTCCGTTATACTAAAGGGTACTGAAAAGAGTAAAAACTCTGTAGACTGGAATACATGCAGCCACTAATTGAGGAGTCACAAGAGTCACAAGATTTATGACTAAAAAAGAAGCGAAATAAACATACAAATTGTAACCGCATATACGAATTCTGTAAATTATAGATCGCAGCCATTATCAATTCACTATTTTCTAGTCTCGAAACGTGTCAGTTCCCTGTTGTTCGGGCGTCAGTAACAGTTCTTTCAATACTACTACAGGGTACTGACATGTATCGTGACCACAGAATAGTGCACAGATGATGAAAAGCAACTCAACTCACTCAACAGAGGAAAGTCCACTGGACATGACGGAATACCAATTCGATTCTACACAGAGTACGCGAAAGAACTTGCCCCCCTTCTAACAGCCGTGCACCGCAAGTCTCGAGAAGAAAGGAAGGTTCAAAGTGACTGGAAAAGAGCACAGGGAGTCTTAGTCTTCAAGAAAAGTTGTCGAGCAGATGCCCAAAACTATAGACCTATATCTCTGACGTCGATCTGTTGTAGAATTTCAGAACATGTTTTTATCTCTAGTATCATGTCGTTTTTGGAAACCCAGAATCTACTCTGTGGGAATCAACATGGTTTCCGGAAACAGCGATCGTGTTAGACCAACTCGCTTTATTTGTTCATTCGACCCAGATAATATTAGATACAGGCTCCCAGGTAGATGCTATTTTCCTCGATTTCCGGAAGGCCTTCGATACAGTTCCGCACTGTCGCCTGATAAAAAAAGTAAGAGCCTACGGAATATCAGACCATCTGTGTGGCTGGATTGAAGAGTTTTTAGGGAACAGAACACAGCATTTTGTTATCAATGGAGAGACGTCTACAGACGTTAAAGTAACCTCTGGCGTGCCACAGGGGAGTGTTATGGGACTATTGCTTTTCACAATATATATAAATGACCTAGTAGATAGTGTCGGAAGTTACATGCGGCTTTTCGCGGATGATGCTGTAGTATACAGAGAAGTTGCAGCATTAGAAAACTGTAGCGGAATGCAGGAATATCTGCAGCGGATAGGCACTTGGTGCAGGGAGTGGCAACTGACCCTTAACATAGACAAATGTAATGTATTGCGAATACATAGAAAGAAGGATCCTTTATTGTATGATTATATGATAGCGGAACAAACACTGGTAGCAGTTACTTCCGTAAAATATCTGGGAGTGTGCGTGCGGAACGATTTGACGTGGAATGATGATATAAAATTGTTGGTAAGGCGGGTACCAAGTTGTGATTCAATGGGAGAGTCCTTGGTAAATGTTGTCTATCAACAAAGGAGGAGGCTTACAAAAAATTCGTTCCACCTATGCTTGAGTATTGCTCATCAGTGTGGGATCCGTACCAGATCGGGTTCACGGAGGAGATAGAGAAGATCCAAAGAAGATCGGCGCGTTTCCTCACAGGGTTATTTGGTAACCATGATAGCGTTACGGAGATGTTTAACAAACTCAAGTGGCTGTCTCTGCAAGAGAGGCGCTCTGCATCGCGGTGTAGTTTGCTGTCCAGGTTTCTAGAGGGTGCGTTTCTGGATGAGGTATCGAATATATTGCTTCCCCCTACTTATACCTCCCGAGGAGATCACGAATGTAAAATTAGAGAGATTCGAGGGCGCACGGACGCTTTCAGACAGTCGTTCTTCCCGCGAACCATACGCGACTGGAACAGAAAAGGGAGGTAATGACAGAGGCACGTGAAGTGCCCTCCGCCACACACCATTAGGTGGCTTCCGCAGAATAAATGTAGATGTAGATGGCAAGCCGCTAGCCGAAATCTGGATTATCCAAATAAAACCTACAAGTAAAGGACGACAGATATCTGCGATCAGTAATTGACAAATAATATCAAAGTCGCTTAGTGCACCAGTTTTCCTAATGGATGGTAACCTGATGAAATTGTAACCTTACAGCATCCCTAGATTTTCTGTCTCCTGTAAATTTTAAAACTACAACCATATATACCATCGACAAAATACCTAAGCTGACATGTCCCAACAGCAGCAGTCTAAAATAACGTACATAATTAACAAAGAAAATAAGTCTTCTATTGAAGATCATCATGCAGTGATAGGATTATAAGACAGCGACAACAAAACGAAGCATTATTATTGTGAGTACCCACATACAGTCGAACAAAACGGTTATTGGTGATTGCAGCGCGTGGTTAGAGGCGCCATGTCACGGATTGCGCGGTCCTTCCCGCCGGAGGTTCGAGTCCCCCCCTCGGCCATGGGTGTGTGTGTGTGTTGTTCTTAGCGTTAAGTTAGTTTAAGTAGTGTGTACGTCAACGGAGCGATGACCTCAGCAGTTTGGTCTCAGGAATTAACACACACTTGAACATATTTTATTTGTGACGACTTAGGAGCTATTAAAAAAGCGTATTTATTGCTAACAGCCTGAAGATGGGCATAGAGCTAAAATAGGCCTATTGCGACTATATAATCTACAGTAACTAAACAACATCAATTACATCAGCATTCTGGTTAAGTACATTTATTACAGTGTCATTATAAGACGTTTACCGTGCTACGAGCCCAAGGAAAAGTAAAGAGTGATCTGCGTTTCGCAATATCCCAGTTTGCGGAAGCCGCGGTGATTTTATTCGAGGATACATTCGTTCTCCAAAAACGTCATAATTATTAAGGATAAAACATGTTCTATAATTCTATAACGAACTGACGTCAGCGATAAATGTTTATAAATATGTGCAGCTGTCCTGAGACACTTTCGGAAACTGGAATGACCTTCCCTTTCTTTGAGTCCATGGATATCCTTCGTTGCGAGAAAGGGCGCAAATGCTTTCGCGTATCTTTATAGAATCTTATAGGGTATCTCATCTGGTGCTGATGTCTCTCCTCTGCCAAGCCACCGTCGTTGCTTCTCTATTCCGTGATCGGATAACTCAGTCTTTGCCATGTCGACGTTCGTACGATTGAAAAAATGGGTCGTGTTAAGATTTTCCGCTGTGAAACTATTTCGGAAGACCTAATTCAATATTTCGGCCTTCTCTCTGTTATCTTACGTTTCCGTATCAGCTTGGTAATTGATTAAATGATTACATGATTTTACTTAAGACCAAAACCTCTTTGGAAATTTACACAGATTAGGTGACAAAATTATGCATTCAAAGTCATTGAATGTTTCTCTAATTGCTCTCACTGGGCTCGTTTTCGAATCGTTCAGCATTTGTTTCTGAGCTATGTTTTGACTTCCCTTGAATCTGGATGAGGCTCTGTTCGTGTAAGGAGTACTTACCTAGCGCTGCTATTAAACCATGTTGCGTCTTTGCCATCCCATAATACCTTGCTCGGGACATACTTGTGTAAGGCGCCTTGAACGATACTTGTGGTGTTTTTAATCAACTATGAGGCTGAAAATGCACACAGCCCACTCCAGTGGGTACTCCCTGCTGGAGCTGTGCTATGCGTGCATTTCAGCCTCATGTCTGATTAAATACTCAAAGAAGCGACAGTAATAGCTATCCACTACAGTGTGGAATCCATCGGGGAAACGTATTGCAGCAGGTCTACATGAACTTATTACCACCCATCGGTTGTCTCAAAATTGGCTCAAATGGCTCTGAGCACTATGGGACTTAACATCTGAGGTCAGGAGTCCCCTAGAACTTAGAACTACTTAAACCCAACTAACCTAAGGACATCACACACATCCATGCCCGAGGCAGGATTCGAACCTGTGACCGTAGGGGACTGATGACCTTAGAAGTTAAGTCCCATAGTGCTCAGAGCCATTTGAACCTTTTTTTCGGTACTATAGAAAGCGACCGTTTTCCACCTTCTGCCCTCTCCATCGAGCTTTAGTTCTACAGAGCCTGTGACAAGGCGGCGACTCTCTGCTGGATACAGACATCTTGATATAAACATTTGAATAACGGGATGGAGTGGGGCAAATAAGATAATTTTATAGGGATTTTTTTTTTGTTCTATACTTATACATATTTTCAGTCAATACTATGGGTATTCATTAAGTAGTGAAACATTTCTTTCTCGGCCAATATTGGTGGAAAAACCTAGAATTTACTGTAGAACACTGTGTAATTCAACACCCATACTTTGATGGAATTCCGATAGATGGCAGCGCTGTACGTAGCCTTCAAAACGGCGTCTGTAATGAAGGAACGGTCCCGGTACAGAGCTGTAACTGGGTTTCTTTCTGCGGAAAATCAGAGTATCACAGATATTCATTGGAGCTTGCAGAATATCTACGGAGATCTGCTACTGAACCAAAGCACGGTGAGTCGTTGGGCGAGGCATCTGTCTTCATCGCAACAAGGTCGCTCGAGCATGTCAGATCTACCGGCCGCACATAACTGTGACTCCTGCAGTTCTGGAACGTTCGGACATTTTCATTCGAGGTGATCAACGGACCAAAATCAAACACCCCGCAGCACAACTGGACGTCTCTGTCGGTAGTGCTGACACGTTCGTCCTTGTGTTCAGGTACTCAAAGGTGTGTGGCCGCTGGTTTCCTCGGCACGCAACAGGAATCTATAGACAGCAGCTCAGAACCATTTGCGTGGATTTGCTTGAGCGTTACGAGGTTCATCGTGACAATTTTTTGTCCATCATTGTCAAGGGCAATGGAACATTTGTTCATTATTTCGAACCGAAGAAAGGCAATCTACAGAGTGCCGCCTTACCCCATGTCCTCAGAATAAAAAGCTAAGAGCCGCACCCTCGGAAGTTAAAGTCGTGGCAACGATCTGCTGGGACTACGGATGGGTCATTCCGTATGATATCCTCCCGCATGGTGCACGGTAACTTCGTACGTATATTTTACTGCCCTCACGAAACACAAGGAACGGCTTCAACGTGTTTGTTACCAACGAACGCCAGAGCTCTCACAATTCTGCACACCCGAGAGGAGCTCACGGAACTTCAGTGGACTCTTCTTCCTCATCCACCATACCGCCGGACTGCGCACTTCCCGACTGACATCTCTTTGCACTATGCAGGATGTACTTCGCAGGACGTTGATGATGCTGGGGCTATCGATGGTGCCAAACGTTGGCTCCGACTTCCACCAGTCGACTGGTACCAGGAAGGCACGCAGGTCTTCCCAGTAAGGTCGCGTAAGGCCCTCGCACCGAATGGAGACTGTGATGAAAAGTTGGATTTTGTAGGCAAAAGAGTGGGGGATAATACCGTGTATTGGAATCCTGAATAGAACCTACCTGCTTAGAAAACAAATGTCTTGCATTAAAAATGCAGTCATGTTCTGCAATATTTAGCAAATTGTTGTTTCCTGTGTAGCTTATATTTACCCTGTACCACATTCAGACTTACAGAAGCAATGAAATACTTTAGAGTTTTATAAAAAAAAAAGCGATAATTCCTAAATTGCTATTTTTCAGGAATAGAACAAGAAAGCTTTACACCATTTAAACTGAAAAATTAAAAACGTTGACAAGATATTCGTAGCATGAAAAATAAGATTACCTTTTTCACTGATGTTCGTTTGTTAAGTATGCATGTACAGTTAATTCTTAACCTTCACGCTCTCGCGCGGGCGGTAAAGTGACCGCCTTTTTGCAATTCCGCGCCATACTTACTCCACGAAGGCAACGAGGCCGCGGGAGGGACATGTATACTCTATTTGCACCTTTTTCCGACAGATGATGCTCAAAGTTCGTCCTAGTCGCACCTCTCTGCCTCTCAGGACAAGTTCAAATAGGTACGAACACGTTCGGCGGTCAGTTACCGCCTTGCGAGCGCTTACGAGACTTTGTTCTACTCGTCTACTTCGCAATGTGAGTATTTCTTTTTTTAATTCCCCTATAATTCCTCAATTTTATAGACTCTTCCAATTCTATAGTGAATGTGCATTACCTTCTATACATTTTGCCATTCACAAATACCGTTTTTCTTTCTACTTCAGCACTTCGTCATTCTAAGAAATTTCTTTTCGCAAAAGTAACTATTATATTTATTTTTTAAAGGAAAAGACGAAACCTTACATCTGATGACATACATAAAATCTTGGCTGAATTGGAGAGAGAGGAAGCAGAGGGGCAAGGCCATGAGGAATCTCTAGAAGATGACGTTTCCGATAACCCAGATTGTGAACAAGAAGGGATTGAAGGTGATATACATCAAAGTGAGCTACCAACAAATTACATCAGATTTTAAATAGGTTGTTATGTAGGTAAGGGCATGGAAACTATTTGGGCTAGTAGTGCCAATATTACCAGGACAAAATCAAAGGCAAAACATATAATCAAAACTCTACCAGGTCCTAGAGGACAAGCCAGACAATGTGAACCTCGACTGGAGAGTTTTCAGTGTATAATAACTCCCGAAATGGTAGAAGGGATCGTAAGGTACACGAATATTTATACTGAAAGGAAAAAATGGCACGTCAAGCACTGGCAGAAAGAAGCAGTAACTCTGAAGTACGTCAAAGGGATTGTAAGCCGACAACAACGGCTGAAATGCCAGCATTGTTTGGTGTTCTGTTTCTGATTCCGGTCAAAAGAGGAAACCGTGCAAATTGCTCTGAACATTTCGATAGTAATTGAACTGGTCTGACAATTTTGCTAGCCAATTTCAGCCTAAATAGATTTAGACTTTTGCTATGAGCTATAAGATTTTATGTGCTAAACACGAGATTGTAACGTCAACCAACAGAAAAACTTGCTGCTGTACGAGAAATTTTGTCTTCTTTCGTTGCTAACAGCCAAACATCATTCAGTTTAGGAAAATTTGTCACTCTTGACGAGATGTTGGTTGCGTTTAGAGGACGATGTTCATTCATTTCATACATGTCTCAATAACCAGCCAAATACGGGTTAAAAATGTTTGCATTGGTGGCTCAATAAAGATTATAAAAACAAAGAGATAATGCTGTGAACGTCGAAGAAACGTCTGTCTACGACATTCAACCATGACAGTTACATGCAGTAATTGTTATCAGGCTCAAAATGAAAATGAAATCGATATAGACTGATCAGCATTTTTCATCTGACAGTAATATTTGTGACGTTTTTAATCAAAAATTCTTTTTTCAAAACAAAATTAGCTTTTCTTGTGACGAGTTACGACAGTGAATAATTCTAGTCTTAAGTATTACATTATATAGTTCGAAATCATTACAATTTAAAAAATGTTCTTATATTTTATTTGGGTACTTGGCTTCCTTTTTGTATTAGATTGTATATTTTATTGTTAAATAAATAATCTTGATTACAAATGTGTTTGCAATATTGTGTGAGATATCGTAGGTCGATATCTATGTAAATATGACCTTTAAAAACGGAAAACCTCAAGAGATTGATGAAAATCCTCGGGCGGTCTGCCGACCGCCTACGCGAGCGCTCGCGTGACTACTTCTAGCGCGAGCGCATGAAGGTTAAGGAGCATTTTTTCTTTGGACTTGTAGAGTATTTGTAGAAAATGAAACAAAGAAAGCTGTAATATATTTCACAGGACTAATGTAATGCCTCCAATTTTTTGTGTGTGTATGTAACTGAGCACTAGACAATATTTTCATTACGAAAAATTTTAAGTAGAAGCTTATTACTCATACTCCTACTGTTTTCCTTATTTATCTTCCTCCTGTCCTTTATAATTATTATCTGAGGAACCATAAAGGAGGTCCTTGTAGAAGGATTTGCTTTATTCTAGGAACTGCATCAAATTACTAAGATCACTTGCTTTACCTGGCAGAATATCTGGATTTTTGTCTCCCAACAGATGTAGAAGCAAAGTAATATATTCCACAAGAGAACTTATTTTAACAATGGTGTGCCTATTCCATGGGCCAATCTGAGAGTTTCCAAATGAGGCGCAGAACCTGTCAGCGAAATCACTGCGAAACATCTGTACCTGCTGTAGTTTCGGTGGAGGTTTAGGTATTTTCAACCAGGAAGGCTAACTAGCTCGTTTAATGTATACGAAATCTTCATATTTCGTTATTTTCAGCTGGAAATGGTGAGGTAATGTACGACCTTCAACAATATTCCTGATCCAGGCTTTGTCTTCCGCACATTATGCTCCATCAATGAGAAATCTTCATCGTCTGATAGATAGCTGTTTTCCTCTCACTGGAAACAAAGATGTGACCGTTTTGTACATTTTCGAGATATGCACTTAGCTGAACAAGAATTGAACCATGCATTTATATCTCACTCACTGCTCCCACCACTAAGCACACCAGACTCATCTCTTTGATTTACATGCGATGTTGTTTATGTAGTTAAAAATCACTGATGTTGCTACATTAGGACCTTTCCTTCTTCCATGTTCAAGATAGTAGTAAAATGAAACTGAGTCACCTGCCAGACTATGAATTCCAAAAATTATGTACCATAACTGCATTGCATAGTAAATAAAATTTGACTGCAAGTCCGGCAGGAACAAGTTTTGCATACAATCAAATGAAATACAGTTCATAAACTCTTGTTTTGGATTTAGAATATAGTTTCGTTCCATGGCTGCAAAACTTCTGTCCTCCTCAAGTGTACCGGTTTTTGATCTTTTGATTGACTCCTCTCAAAATCTCGTTCCCCAGGTTTAACTTCGCTGTTCAGTGAATCAAGTATAGTATACACAAGACTTAGGCTATCCAAACGTATGTTTACAGTATTATCAGCTGTCCAGTACCTTTCATAAGTAAGACGTAATATGGTACTTCTGTAAAAATTGCATCAGGGGATCACTTGTAGTCAGGTCTTTATGTATGTATTTTTTTACTAAGCAGAGAGTAGATGACTGCCTTGCTTTAAAGGACTATAGTTGACATTTAATCAACTGAAAAATCGGTTCTAGTTTCACTTTTGGTCTTGTTTTTATGGAAACCCCTTTTATCTTTAGGAGAGTGCCCATACGTTACAGTACTACTGTGGACTCTGTGCAGTCAGTGGTTGATTATTCAGTGAGAGCTGAGGAAAGCTATTTTACGAATTGGAACATCCCTACCTTTAGAGCTCCACATTTAGCAAAATACAGCTACATGACAACGATCTCCTTCTTTCCCTGCAATCCTGGGACGCTTCCTCAGACTGTGGTGCGTATTAATCAGTCTAGCAAGATGAGAATAGGAAACCTACGAATCCTGGATTCGTCCGGCATTTGTAGACTTAACAGGAGACTATCCTTTTCGTAGAAGGGCAAGATTTTCAAATGGATTTTTGTTTAGGCCTGTATGACTTTTGCCGAAACAAATTCCGACTTGAAATAGGTGTGGTGACAGGGAAGAGCAAGGCGGTATTAGCTCAATAAGTATATTTTTGGACTTGTATGATTTTTGTTATAATCCCATGACTTAGACATTCCGTCTGTAAATTCTGTGGTTTTCATGCTTAACGGTAAATAGTAGCATACGTTGGTTTTGTAGGATAACGTAAGTTTATGTAGTGATGTAACTCACGCCTATATACACTGTGCTGACGCAAATATCTTAAAATTTCATAAAATAAAAGTACGACGCATGACAGCGACTCAGCCTGTCCGCCGCCATCTATTTAACATTATATATGTCATGCAAGTTCACAGCTCTTCAATATTGAAAATAAATGCATGAGTCTTTTGAAGTAAATTCTCCATGTAGATCGATAGCGCTAAGCGTATGGGCGTCGATAGGAATATGAAATGGGTCGCACTCGGCCACCATATTACTGTCAGTATAAATTACGAAGCTACATAGACATTCCAGTCAATCTGTACGGTGTGGCCGAGCGGAATCGTGCGACCCCTACGGTCCCAGGTTCGAATTCTGCCACGGTCATGGATGTGGGTGTGTGGGTGACGTCCTTAGGTTACAGTAGTTGTAAGTTCTACGGGACTGATAACCTCAGATGTTAAGTCCCAAAGTACTCATAGCCATTTGAACCAGTTTTTCCAATCAAACACGTTGAACATTCTCAGTTTCAATCATTATGCTCATGTCACTATTCGATGGTAAGGCTAACTTTACATATTTCGACAGGCCTGTGAAAACAGAATTAACCGTCTTCAACTATAAAAATGGCATGGTGCACGAATGGATAGCGCAAAGTTAATGAAGGTTTACTGTTTCTGAATTCTGTCTGCAGGGTTCATAGGAAAGCCGTATCTGGATTAGTGTTAACATACAAGTAATTCATAAGTTTTAATTACAACTGAAGAATGTTAAATTGATTGTGAAACTTTTGTTTTGCATAATAAACGAAAAGATGTGTAAAGAAGTGTATGCATAGCTTTCCATCTGCATTGACGAAAAATCTGTCAGAATAAATTTCGATAATAATGAAAAGACACCCGAAACAGTCATAGCCACGAAGAAGTAATCTCTTTTTATATTTACTTTCACAATCATTTTATTTTCAATTCTGTTGACTAAACAACGAATTATTTTTCAGTTATTGTGTTGATAGCCGGCCGGAGTGGCCGGGCGGTTCTAGGCCCTTCAGTTTGGAACCGCCTGACAGCTACGTTCTCAGGTTCGAATCCTGCCTCGGGCATGGATGTGTGTGATGTCCTTAGGTTAGTTAGGTTCTATGTTCTAGGAGACTGATGACCTTAGATGTTAAGTCCCATAGTACTCAGAGCCATTTGAAGCATTTTTTATTGTATTGATTGTGTTTTAAAAGAAAGAGTTTTCGCTGGTGAAGCTATGCAGACTATGACGGCGTCAACTTAAGACTCCAAATGTGGCGGATTTTTGTCATTCAAGAAATACGTTTTGTCTGTGGCCTCTACCGCAGCAAGTATATTAAAAGACAGGGGAAATGTGCCGACCTATTTCCGTCTGTCGAGATAGACATGCAAATGAAAACTGCTTGCTATTCAACGAATATAAGGAAGACCTCCGTGCCGGAGAACACGAGACGGATTAGTGTCACGAGAGATTAGTGCCCTGTGTGATTTACGACATCTGCCAATGCTGACGAGACTCAGGCTAGGGAGACCTCGATCCATTTTAACTTGTCGCGGCAGGGGCCGTTCGGTGTCCGACATCTGTGCGCCGCGGCCTACTTCTGCCACGCGGCGCAGTGAGTTTCCGTCCACTTTGCTGCACCAGCGGACTGCTCGTGCCGACGAACGCCGTGCAATTATCCTCCGCTGGCTGCGGCGCTAATATCAAGGGGACGGCAGCTGACCCGGAATTTCATACGGGCTCCGGTACCGCGCGTAATGAGACGGCTGCGGCGGACGGTGACGTCGCGGGGGGCCATCCCTCGGACGCGACACGAGCGCCGCCCGACAGTCACCAACAGAAGCAGCAGCAGCAGCCGCTGCCTCCCACACCACCGGACGAACGTGTGTGTCACCGCGCGCTGCCCCGCTGATGAGCTTCCGGGAACCGCTCTGCGGCGCGCTACCTGAGTACCTCCCCGTGATGAGCGGCCAGGGGGAGGCGCTGCTCTGCTATATTCGCCGCTCCAATCTTCGTACGTTAACGGACGGAATTTCCCTACCCGGCAGAGGAATGAGATCTGACGCAAACGAGACGCGCTTTACGACTCCCTAAGAGTCGTATTTTGGAACAAGGTAACACTGGTTGGAAAAGTTTCTGCAATTACCTCTCCCCTTCCACGAGATAAAGCAAAAGATATCAACATGTCACAGAGGCGGCTCTGACGCCAACACAATCTTCTAAAAATAAGGAATACCAGCAGTCGTACTTTTTTGTAAAACACAGAGGGGTCCAAGAAAACGTCTCCACTGTTTAAAAGTCCACAACTTGCAAACTAACTGACGGAGGTGTCTCATTTGTGGTGGAAGTTAGCTTAAAGTCTAATTTAAAGATATCACTGTAGGTCTTCGAAATTGTCACAATTAACATTCACACCCAAACGATGCCGCCGAACAGCAGCACGAGCAGGGTGTGCACTCGGATATTTGCACATAAATGTACGATGGATTCTCGAAGTTCATCCAATGTACGTTCTTTTGTCGATAAACGACGTCCTTTAATGTTCCCCACAGGTAAAAGTCCAGAGGAGTTAGGTCTGGGGAACGTGGTGGATACTCCACAGCCCCTCCACTGCCTATCCATCTTCCTGGTAGATTTTCGTCGAGATACGCACTAACGGAATGGACAGTGTCTTGAAAGGGCGATATAAGAGGGACATCAACAAAGGCAAAACAAGGATACTGGAATGTAGTCGAATTAAGTCGGGCGGTGTTGAGGGAATTGGATTAGGAAATGACACACTTAAAGTAATAAAGGAGTTTTGCTATTTGGGGATCAAAATAACTGATGATAGTCGAAGTAGCGAGGATATAAAATGTAGACTGGTAATGGCAAGGAAAGCGTTTATGAAGAAGAGATATTTATTAACATCGATTATAGATTTAAATGTCAGGAAGTCGTTTCTGAAAGTATTTGTATGGAGTGTAGCCATGTATGGAAGTAAAACATGGACGATAAATAGTTTGGACAAAAAGAGAATAGAAGCATTTGAAATGTGGTGCTACAGAAGAATGCTGAAGATTAGATGAGTAGATCACATTAGTAATGAGGAGGTTTTTAATAGAATTGGGAAAAAGAGGAGTTTGTGGCACAACTTGACAAGAAGAAGGGACCGGTTGGTAGCACATGTTCTGAGGCATCAAGGGATCACAAATTTAGCATTGGAGGGCAGCGTGGAGTGTAAACATCGTAGAGTGAGACCAAGAGATGTATACACTAAGCAGATTCAGAAGGATGTAGGTTGCAGTAGTTACTGGGAGATGAAGAAGCTTGGGCAGGATAGAGTAGCATGTAGAGCTGCATGAAACCAGTGTCAGAACAGAAGACAGCCACAACAACGCACTAAAAAGATGTCGGTAGTGGGCTGGGGCACCATCTTGTTGAAAGTAAACTCTTCCGTCCCCATACAAGTCTGGGATAGGAAGTAAAATTGATTTCTGAAGCTTCTGAAGGTACCCCTCACCGGTAACTGTGCCGTCAAAGAAGAATGGCCCAATCAAGCTCCGGTAAGACAACCCACACCACACATTTACTCCTGACAAATTCACAGCCTTGTCTACACGGACGTTCGGATTTTCGGCGTCCCAGTGGATGCAATTGTGGCGATTTACTGTACCATTGCGTTTCAACTGTGTCTCATCAGACCACACAATCATCTCTGCAAACACTTCATCGTAGCGCACCATGTTACTAAACTACTCCCAGTACGCGACTCTACGATGTGGGTCGTCCTCGTTCATTGCGTGTAGCAGTCGTGGGATGTAGCACTTCCACTTTGCTGTCTTCAAAATTCGCCGAACACTTGAGCGACTCACTCCAGTTTCACGGGCACACTGTCTCACAGATTTTTGTGTTGATTGAGTGAATTTTTGTAACACACGACGGGAGTTAGCTGGACTTGTTACTGTTACAGGTCATCCAAATCATTGTTTGAGTACATTTTTAACACGGTCTTCGGCTTCAAATTTGTGTCGAGTGCGACGAATCGTGAAACGTGTCGGTGGCTCTGTTTGACACTCATTTCGGTATTGCCGTTGATCTTCATTAATTTTTGTCGTACTGAAAATACCACTTCAAAACTGACTTCCTTTCATAGAATGTAAGCCTTGCGCCAGCCATCTTTACTCCAGCCACTAGTTGCAACTAAGAACAAAACACTGACTATCTGGTGAATGTCATCTGACAAAACAAAACAACGCGATACAACTCTTTTGTGGCGATTGCCGGAACTACAAACTATTACACTACCAAAGATGAGACAACTCCATCAATTAGTTTGCAAGTTATGGACTCTTAAACAGTGGATACATTTTTTGGACCCCTCTGTATATTAATTACACGACCAGGTTCGAGAAGCTATAACTCAAATCTTCTGGCCCCTTTGCAAAATAGAGTTCTACATAGGGGCCTGAAGATGACACGAATGCACCGTCGAAACTGGTTGCGTAATTAATATATATAATAAAATGTACGGCTGCTGGTATCCCTTATTCCTACAAGTCTGCGACCAGCCGCGCGCCCACATTCACTTCAGTGACGAGTCATGTAAAGGTCAACAAATTCAGTTTTTCTCTCGTTGACACAGAGTGAGAACGAAGGGCTACGGCCAAACTTCCAAAGAATCTACAGCTATATCCATACGCTGCAAACCACTTTTGATGTTAAGAGCTGACGGTAACTCCAACTGTACCAAGTATTAGAGATTCTTCCCGCTGCAGTCAAGTAAGGAGCATGAAGGATATGATTACAGCATACTGTAATTAGTGTGAGCTTTGTACCTTCTACCCATGGGAGGGGAGGGGGCGTTACAGTATATTCCTAGATTTCTCACTGAGAACTTTATAATGTGGCTTTTACAACATACATTAAATATTGCCATAATGAGAAACATGCCCCCAGGTGGCTAAGCCATGTCTCCGCAATATCCTTTCTTTCTGGAGTGCTAGTCCTGCAGCGTTCACAGGAAAGCTTCTGTAAAGTTTGGATTGTAGGAGACGAGGTATTTTACAAGATAGCTTGGATCTATCTTCAGACGTCCCACGTGCAGAACAAACATGTAACTATTCGTGCTGTACTCTCACATGTTAATCTCATTAGATGCCATAAACTTGAATAATTTTCTAGAGTGAAAGGCACCAGTGTCTCTAAAGCAATCGTTTTTCTAGATCCATTCCATTTTCCTAGTCACCTACTAAAGAACCATTGTCTACCAACTGCTTCACATAGACTGAACTTATGTGATTGCTCCATGTTAGATCTCTAGTTGACTGAAGACCATACGCTTTTTCAATTCGTCAAGTGCGTAAATTTACTCTTCTGTATATCTAAAGCGAGTTACCACTTTTCGACCTACTCTAACATCTTATCGAGACCTGACTAACTATTCGCGTAGCTTTTCTGAGACGGACTTCATTATAAATACCTGCGTCATCTACATCTACATCTACATCTACATGACTACTCTGCAATTCACATTTAAGTGCTTGGCAGAGGGTTCATCGAACCACAATCATACTATCTCTAAACTATTCCACTCCCGAACAGCGAGCGGGAAAAACCAACACCTAAACCTCTCTGTTCGAGCTCTGATTTCTCTTATTTTATTTTGATGATCATTCCTACCTATGTAGGATGGGCTCAACAAAATATTTCCGCATTCGGAAGAGAAAGTTGGTGAAAAATTTCGTAAAAAGGTCTCGCCGCGACGAAAAACGTCTATGCTGTAATGACTTCCATCCCAACTCGTGTATCATATCTGCCACACTCTCTCCCCTATAACGTGATAATAGAAAACGAGCTGCCCTTTTTCGCACCCTTTCGATGTCCTCCGTCAATCCCACCTGGTAAGGATCCCACACCGCGCAGCAATATTCTAACAGAGAACGAACGAGTGTAGTGTAAGCTGTCTCTTTAGTGGAGTTGTTGCATCTTCTAAGTGTCCTGCCAATGAAACGCAACCTTTGGCTCGCCTTCCCGACAATATTATCTATGTAGTCCTTCCAACTGAAGTTGTTCGTAATTTTAACACCCAGGTACTTAGTTGAATTGACAGCCTTGAGAATTGTACTATTTATCGAGTAATCGAATTCCAACGGATTTCTTTTGGAACTCATGTGGATCATCTCACACTTTTCGTTATTTAGCGTCAACTGCCACCTGACACACCATACAACAATCTTTTCTAAATCGCTTTGCAACTGATACTGGTCTTCGGATGACCTTACTAGACGGTAAATTACAGCATCATCTGCGAACAATCTAAGAGAACTGCTCAGATTGTCACCCAGGTCATTTATATCGATCAGGAACAGCAGAGGTCCAAGGCGCTTCCGTGGGGAACACCTGATATCACTTCAGTTTTACTCGATGATTTGCCGTCTATTACTACGAACTGCGACCTTCCTGACAATAAATTATGAATCCAGTCGCACAACTGAGACGATACACCATAGCTCCGCAGCTTGATTAGAAGTCGCTTGTGAGGAACGGTGTCAAAAGATTTCCGGAAATCTAGAAATACGGAATCAACTTGAGATCCCCTGTCGATAGCGGCCATTACTTCGTGCGTTGCACAAGAGCGATGTTTTCTGAAGCCATGCTGATTACGTGTCAATAGATCGTTCCCTTCGAGGTGATTCATAATGTTTGAATACAGTATATGCTCCAAAACCCTACTGCAAACCGACGTCAATGATATAGGTCTGTAGTTAAATCGATTACTCCTACTACCCACCTTAAACACTGGTGCGACCTGCGCAATTTTCCAATCTGTAGGTACAGATCTATCGGTGAGCGAGCGGTTGTATATGAGTGCTAAGTAGGGAGCTATAGTATCAGCGTAATCTGAAAGGAACCTAATCGGTATACAATCTTTACCTGAAGACTTGCCCGTATCAAGCGATTTGAGTTGTTTCGCAATCCCTAAGGTATCTACTTCTAACAAACTCATGCTAGCAGATGTTCGTGTTTCAAATTCTGGAATATTCCATTCGTCTTCCCTGGTGAAGGAATTTCGGAAAACTGCGTTCAATAACTCGGCTTTAGCGGCACAGTCGTCGATAACAGTACCATCGGCACTGCGCAGCGAAGGTATTGACTGCGTGTTGCCGCTTGTGTACTTTACATACGAGCAGAATTTCTTCGGATTTTCTACCAAATTTCGAGACAATGTTTCGTTGTGGAACCTATTAAAGGCATCTCGCATCGAAGTACGTGCCAAATTTCGCGCGTCTGTAAATTTTAGCCCATCTTCGAGATTGCGCGTTCTTCTGAACTTCGCATGATTTTTCCGTTGCCTCTGCAACAGCGTTCGGACCTGTTTTGTGTACCACGGGGGATCCGTTCCATCTCTTGCCAATTTATGAGGTATGAATATCTCAATTGCTGTTGCTACTATATCTTTGAATTTGAGTCACATCTCATCCACATTCGCATAGTCAGTTCGGAAGGAATGGAAATTGTCTTTTAGGAAGGCTTCTAGTGACACTTCATCCGCTTTTTTAAATAAAATTATTTTGCGTTTGTTTCTGATGGATTTGGAAGAAATGGTATTGAGCTTAGCTACAACGACCTTGTGATCACTAATCCCTGTATCAGTCATGATGCTCTCTATCAGCTCTGGATTGTTTGTGGCTAAGAGGTCAAGTGTGTTTTCGCAACCATTTACAATTCGCGTGGGTTCGTGGACTAACTGCTCGAAATAATTTTCGGAGAAAGCATTTAGGACAATCTCGGAAGACGTTTTCTGCATACCACCGGTTTTGAACAAGTATTTTTGCCAACATACCGAGGGTAGGTTGAAGTCCCCACCAACTATAACCGTATGAGAGGGGTATTTATTTGTTACGAGACTCAAATTTTCTCTGAACTGTTCCACAACTGTATCATCGGAGTCTGGGGGTCGGTAGAAGGAGCCAATTATTAACTTAATTCGGCTGTTAAGTATAACCTCCACCCATACCAATTCGCACGGAGTATCTACTTCGACTTCACTACAAGATAAACCACTACTGACAGACACAAACACTCCACCACCAATTCTGCCTAATCTATCTTTCCTGAACATCGTCTGAGACTTCGTAAAAATTTCTGCAGAACTTATTTCAGGCTTTAGCCAGCTTTCTGTACCTATAACGATATCAGCTTCTGCGAAAAATCCGACGAAGAAAGAAGCTACCCTTATAACGATTAGTCACCCTGTTATAAAAGTACAATGGTCGCTTTGGAGTGCAGTTGATGGTGTAGATTTGGCGGTAAAAGGACAATCCTCCTTAGACGTTAGAAGTGGAAGCGAACTGCTGTATGTGCAAGTCAGATGAATAGAATAAGCAAAGTAATGCTAATCGAGTTGGACACGAGATACAGTAGCTTACTTGCACGACTATTTGGTGTATCAGTATGGACTGCCCAATGCAGTCATGCAACACGGCTTAAGAATGGTGGCCGTAAATACGACCTAGCCGAAAGTGTCGGAAGACGAGGGTCATGATTTCTCAGTAAAGGTCCGTTTCAAATCCGACAATAAATGCTGCATGTAGTGAACGCAGAATAGTCTCTAACACATTGATAGCGGTCGTTGCGAATACAACTTGATGCAATTGGTATTTCGAGTCGCAGCAGATCGTTGCTCACTACGGCACGTAAAACTAATCATCATAATAATGCCCAGTTCCTGTGTCAAACGACTCAGAAACTTGGCATTAACTGATTAGAGGTCTGATGTCTATTCCGATGAGTAGGAATTTAGCTTATTTTCAAGTAAAAGATTGAAGTGTTTAACACTCCCTGCGTAGACTGAATGGTTCTGGCCAGAGACGGTTCTATCAGGTTTTGAAGGAAGTCTTCGCACTACCATTTCGGCTACCATGAACGTGAACCACGATTTTCATTTCAACATTCTCGTTAAACATGTGTTGACATTTCTACTTCATCTTCGTGAGAAGTGTGTTGTGGACACTTTCATCTTTCAAGATGGCAACAGCTATGTTCATAGGGTCAAGACATGTAATTTTGATCCGAAATATACGGAAGCACCCTACTGCACTTCGACTGCCCCGCTAAACCAAAAAATTGTTCAAAAGGCTCCGAGCAATATGGGATTTAACATCTGATGTCATTAGTCCCCTATACTTAGAACTACTTAAACCTAGCTAACCTAAGGGCATCACTCACATCCATGGCCGAGGAAGAATTCGAACCTGCGGCCGTAGAAGCAGCACGGTTCCGGACTAAAGCGCCTACAAGCGTTCGCCCACAACGACCGGCAGATCTTAATCCCGTATAGATCTGCACCCGTTTTCTGCAGCTCACCATATCACACTAACGATGGAAGCAGACAGGAACAGAATGTCTCAGAAAACCACATGAAATCCTTTCTAACACATAATGTGTAAAATGTCTTATCCTACTCTTAATAATTGTTGAACAAGCCGTCTCATTGAATACCTAGTGCGCATTGGTGTCTCTGGAGTAAACTGGATTAATGTGCGTGTAGTCTTTGCAACCACGGGCGCAAATAGCACTCAGTGTTGTATCATGATTCGATACAAATATGCTTTCTGATGTCTCCCCCACCCCAAACTGAAAAAAAAACGAAAGGAAAACGACCATTTAGTGGAACTGGAGCTGCACAGTTATTGATGTTTTGAAAATAATTTTGATAATTAAGTTTGACGAAGTGGGTTCCGTAGTGGTGGGATAGAATGACGTAGTGAGTTTCATGTTTTGAGGATGGTCGACGAGAGAAATGTCTTGAAATTTGTGTTATTGTACCGAACAAAAAATTATATTCTAAACTCCATTAGTGTCTCGTCAGGACAGCGTGTAGACCAAGGAAGTGGTTCACTTATTCTGCTCCGTTACGGAATATGTTCTGTAGTAACCTATAGATTCAAATGGCTGTAAGTGTTATGGGACTTAACATCTGTGGTCATCAGATCCCTAGAACTTAGAACTATTTAAACCGAACTAAGCTGAGGACAGCACACACATCCATGCCTGAGGCAAGATTTGAACCTGCGACAGTAGCGGTAGCGCGGTTCCAGTCTGAAGCGCCTAGAACCGTTCGGTCACAACTGCAGGCTAGCCGATCGGAATAAGCACTCAAATCAGGAGCAGATCCATAGTCTACGATCTACAAATGGTTCAAATGACCCTGAGCAGTATGGAACTTAAGTTCTGAGGTCATCAGTCCCTACGAACTTAGAACTACTTACATCTAACTATAATAAGAACATCACACACATCCATTCCAGAGGCAGGATTCGAACCTGGGGCCGTAGTGGTAGCGCGTTTCCAGACTGAAGCGCCTAGAACCGCTCGGTCACAACGGCCGGCTAGCCGATCGGAATAAGCACTCAAATCAGGAGCAGATCCATAGTCTACGATCTACAAATTGTTCAAATGACTCTGAGCAGTATGGAACTTACGTTCTGGGGTCATCACTCCCTAAGAACTTAGAACTACTTAAATCTAACTAACCTATGGACATCACACACATCCATTCCCGAGGCAGGATTCGAACCTGCGACCGTAGCTGTAGCGCGGTTCCAGACTGTAGCGCCTAGAACCGTTCGGCCACTCCGGCCGGCGTGCGATCTACATATTTCGTCATATCGATTAACGCAGATTATCTACGACGTGTGTTATTCTCTAAAGGGGCAATAGCAATGGCGGTGAAGCCGAGAATTTCAGTTTGCAAAACGTAAAAGAGAGAAAGAATCTGAAAGAACGTGTTGATCGTACCTATTAGCATGTATAGGGAGACGAAAATGTAATAATTGTTACCAACACTAGACTGACAAACACACGTAGAATTTACGATTGCATTAGGTTATGAAACAGAACATTTTGTACTGATTTTTGTATGGATCATACCATTGGACATCTAATAATTTTAAGTGATTATTGCATAACTTATTAATTATGACTTCCTCTGAAAGAAATTGGAGTGTACAATTTACGATGCTTTGGTAGCAATGTAACATTTTTCCCCCCTTCGGGGTTCTAGGATTAAGAAAAATCAACCGACGTTCACGTTATATGAACAACTGGAAACAGCGTTCGACAATGTAAACTAGTACTATTTGTTCGAAATCTTTAGGAAATTAGGTGTGAGCTCTAGAGTAAGTCCCAAATTGTGGGAAAATTACAACCAATTACTGTACGCAATCTGTCATTTAAAGATAGTAACAATTAAAAACATAAAACTGCTGATTTCAAGACAGGATGAAGAAACAGAATAAGAGTTGAATTCAAGTTTGCCAATGTTAGCCGGCAGCGGTGGTCTCGCGGTTCTAGGCGCGCAGTCCGGAATCGTGCAACTGCTACGGTCGCAGGTTCCAATCCTGCCTCGAGCATGGATGTGTGTGATGTCCTTAGGTTAGTTAGGTTTAAGTAGTTCTAAGTTCTAGGGGACTGATGACCACAGCAGTTGAGTCCCATAGTGCTCAGAGCCATTTTTGCCAATGTTACTTATTCACTGTGATGTCTTCTTTAGGCAAAGAGAAAAATCTGGGATGTCATATATCTACACACATAATACGTAAACAGGGAATTACCTGCGACGTCGCCCAGGTTATCGATGATGACGTCGTGGTAAACAGTCCACGCTTCCAGTGGTTAAAATGGAAAGATACTCCAAAAACGTGTGGACAATGGTATAGAAGTCTACAGATCTACACTGGTAGTTCGTGTGATTTTCAGGTCTCAGAGACTTCCAGATTATGTCTCAGTTTGATGCATGAGATGCAGATCTCAACCATACAGACTGCCAGCTAGAAAATGATACAACTATCACCGGTTTAGTCACGTAAGGAAACACTTTCGCAGTATGGCACGCTGCACAAGACGTGGTGGTAAACATGGTCTCACTCATTGTGTATTAACGTCCACTTCTCTGCTCCTTTGTGTCTGTACTGCTATGGTATTCTGGTAATCATCATCCTTAATAACCAGAGCTGTCCATTATACAGCCACGTATACCACTTCTGTCATGTTTTGGCCCTCAGGCTTCGAAAACGTATGGTCTGCTGTACTTAGAAATGACAGGGGGACTGATGGCCTGAGATGTTAAGTCCGATGGTGCTTACAGCCGTTTGAACCATTCTGAAGTGACGGCTGCCGCCTATTTTCCTCGAAACGACGTCATTACTCTGACAGTTCTCTGCATATCTACTGCCACAGCTCAGCTAAACGGACGCTCTCAAATCATGTCACCCTTTCCTAAATATTCCTTCACTTTTGTAAAGAGACCACGGTCCTTCCTAAATAATCTTATTCAACGACGATACAGCACCCCGAATGCTGCAGATATGCTATACCAACATAGTGAACCTATCTCACTGTTCAGACGGAATCACTTACTATTTGGTGACTTCTACAGAAACCACCACGGAGCAGCAGAAGTTGAATGATAATGATAAATTATCCCAGATGGTGTTAAAAGTGATTAAAGGATTATATCAACAGCTTTTAGCCCACATCTTTCAGGCAGACATTAGGGATGTTATTATGGATATACTGGGAACAGAACACGTCTTATAGTGATTCCTCATTGGCATTAGTCAGGCAGCAGCCGCCACCCACGACAGAGCATAACCAGGGTAGTAACAGATTTTCTGACATTTCTCAAGTTCCTAACCAGGAGCGAATTATATAATTTCATCTGTGAGCTTTTTTAGTTTAGTTTTTAAATTTCTGTTCGTTAATTTAATCAATATACATATCATAAATTCAAATGTACGATGTGCTTGCCGCTAAAAATAAGAAACGAGTCCCCTTACGCTAAAAGGACTTAGTTATTTGCTGTGGTAACCCTGTATCCACCAACCATGAAAGACGCTCCCGTTTTTACCTGAAGTGCTGAAGGGAGTGCTTTTGAAGTCACACAAGCTGGGAAGTTTCGCCTTCTAGAAGTTTCTAGAGCATTCGAGAGTACTGAGAATATTCCAGAACACTCGAGAGTATTTGAGTGCTCCACAACATCCAGAATGTTCCGGAATCTTCCGCGACGATCCGGAATATCTGGAATGTTCGGGAATAGTCTGGAACATTCAGGAATATTCCGGAATGTTCGGGAACACCCCAGAACATCCTTGATAATTCTGAAACGTACCAGAACATCCTCTAATGTTGTGGAATTTTCTGGAATACTGTGGACCATTCGAAGCTTTTTTGGTACGTTCTGGAATTCGCCACTGGTGGGACTACCCATTGGTAGGGCAAGACGCGTCGTCGGTTCGAATTTCAGTTTCTCATCAGTGACGAAGAGAGGAACCGAAAAAGAGTGCAGTAACAGTGAGGTATAGGTAGTGGAAGTAATACTGTGTCTGAATATATATCAAAAAGAAAGTGTGAAAAGTGTATAAAGTGTGCTTAGTGTATTTTTCAATAAAACGTTGATTTGATTTACATTTTAGACAACGCCGAAACGTAAAATTGGAGGAGGTCTTGCCAGTTCTGAAGCAAACTGCTGAAAAAAAACAGCAAAAGACGAAAACATAAGAAGAGCGCGAAACACGTTTTAGTTCCCAATGAACGAGAATGTGCACTATGGAAGAAGAGAAACCGAAGAACAACGAAATGCACGGATCGAAGTACCAAAACCGCGAAAACATAGTGAAGTGAGTGAATAACGACTCTGAAGGGAGATTTTCGAAAAGCACTTCCAGTTGTCCCCAAGTCAACACCAAGAGACGAGACCAATGCATGCCTTAAAAAATCATACCTCTTGGCACACATACAAATACTACGACTAACAAATAACATGAGAGTTGAACGATAGAATGACTAACCAACAGCACATTTTGCTCAATTACTTTTACAAATAGGCGAAGGCGCATGTCCTACTGACCAGCAGTTATTTCTGCAACATAGCCACTGCTGAAAACGAACTTATCGACCAAATTTATCCAAACATTGTTCACAACTACTCCCGCCTGGACTGGCTATTTTAAATGACAATTTTGGCAACCAAAAAAAGTTATCGACGATCAACTGTAACATGTAAAGAAAATTCCCGGTGAAGAGACAATACACTACTGATGAACGTTGAAGGAGCGAGTACCAAGCACTGCCTTCCAATTAAAATTTGATCTCCGACCATACTACACAGAAATCCCAACTCACCAAAACTATGTTATCGGACTAGAATGATCGTTAAACAGCTATCAAATAACATACTCAAAACTGAACTTCTGACAAATTTGAAATATTTCAGCATCAGCCTCAAAGACTCCACCTTCTCTCATGGTAGCTTGCTGTTGAATAGGAACTTCGAAAAATTTGTGCATATATATCTGGATAAGAAAAGGAAAATTTTGTTTATGAACAAGTATCGTAAGTAGTTAGAACATGTTTTCAATACATTTTTTACCTCTTATACTTTAAAGTTTATCCTATTATTCCAACTAACACACAATCTTATATCGACTCCCTGAGCATAGCCGGGTACCCAAGTAACTATTTAATGGACACAGTTCTCACATTTTCGTTTGAGTCGGAAAATAAACTGATTTTGAGACATTTTACAAGTTCCTAATCAGGGGTGAATTATCTTGTCTCACCTGTGTCCTTAGCTAATTGCTAATCTAATTTATTAGGAACAATTCATGTAGTTTCATAAGTGTCTACAGCATTTTGCTACAACATGTGTCGATAGTCCTGTGTCTGTCTGTGTAGTGTAGTTTCTCGCCCTCTGCAGTATGGGTAGGGGACTGTGTGCTGGTGTGAGCTGACTTGGTGAAACATCGCTCTCAGCCCCAGGCTGTCTTGGCTTTGGTTATACAGCTTCAGGCTGCAGTGGATGGGAATCACTATTTATGGGCAGCCCGGCTGTGAGAATCCAACAGTCGAGAGGCAGGATGCCCTGGACATGGCAGGCTCTGAGAGACTTCCCAGGGGGCCGAACCTAGGGCAATACCGGTTAGTCTGGCATACAGGTTCTAGGAATTGTGTGTGGTTGACACTGTCTCTCAGCCAGCTGCAGTCACTCGTCCTGTTTCAGAGGGAACCTCTCAGACGGTGAGATCTGGGCACTCATAGAGGGTGCGATTATTGGTAATTGGGAACTACAATGTTACGTAAGTCATGGGGCCTCATAGGTACATAATTGCCATGGAAGGGAAGAGAGTCAGTGTGCTATCCGTGTGCACGCTGGACGCAGTCATTCCAGACGAGGATCGGATCGTTCCGGATGCCATGAAGAGCACGGGGCACAACCAACTGCAGTTGATTCCTCACATGGCAACCAGTGCTTTGGACGAAAGCGATTCTCCGTGTTTTTGAGTGGCTATCAGAAATGGTAAAAACTGCCAGTGTTGAATGCGAGATGATGACTGAGCTCACCATTTGCCTCCTAGTCACAGGACTGATTGCGGGCCTCTGGTACAGAGGTGAGTTGATGGTCTGAATCAGAGGCTCCGAGAGTTCTGTAACCATGTAGGGCGCATTTTCCTTGAATTGCGCCAAAGAGTAGTGGAGGTTTCAGGTACTGTTAAGAAGGTCAGGAGTCCATTACATGTAGAAGGTGGCTACATGTGTAGTGGGTACTGTTTCGCAGTTTACTTGGCGGTTTTTAGCTAAGAGAGTCTCGGGGAAACAGAAGAAGAGCTTCAGTCGCAAGGGGTACACTCTGAACACAGGAAGAACGCAAATGTAGGAACCATTGGTATAACAGTCGTAAACTGTCCTAGTTGTGGTGAATAAGTGCCACAGCTACAAATGCTAATAGTAAGCACTGATGCTTACACAGTAACATGAACTTAAAGCTGGCTAAAGTGGGAGACTAGTTCAGAGGAAATTTTTGCGAGGCTTCTAAAGGTGTTCAGGAAGGACCGGCTAAATGCAGTTTGTGGAAGCGTGTTTGTTGCTCTTAGAAGTAGTATATGTTATATTGAAGCTGAAGTAGATAGTTTCTGTGAGTTACTATGAGTAGAGGTCATTCTTGGCAACTGGAATAAAATATTAATTGGATCCCCTTACTGACCTCCGAACTCAGATTCTTAGATGTGTGTGACTGGTTCTGATCTATCTTCCTACCATAGTTACTCAAGGACGCTCTGTGAGTGTTTTAGGAATTTGGTGTAGAATCTGTGGCCTGCAACGTAGGAAGACACTATCTCACACACGCAGAGTTCAGAAGAATCAAGCAGTACAGACAGTGATGTAATCACACAATGATCTCAATGTCGGTTCGACTACATTTCTTCTAAAGGAGACGTTATCGCTATCAGCAATTAGTGTACAGTTCCAGAAGTAACTATATGTTAGCAATAAACGAAAATCTTCGTTATTAACGAAACCTTTCGTTATTTAGGTTAATTTTTACTCTAAGTTTGACTTCATGCCATAGCGATGTTAACAAAATTACGTACAGGATGGTAAAATGTTGATAATGGGCGTTCACAACATTGAAGCGAAATTAATAACTATTATTACGTTCATGAATGGTAATATGGTTGATGACCATATCTGGGGTCTAAAAAATACAAAGTACATACACTTGGGGCTAGAGATATAAATTACGCTAAAATGTACAATGAAAATACCCAAAACTGAATGGGGGTCGGTAAAGAGGTATCAAAAATAAGTACACAATTAAGACAATTCATAATTGCACAGTTGCTGATCAGTCCTTTTCGTCAGATCGGACATCACGTTTTTTTGCTTCAAGTAGGCCCGACAATCGTGAATATGTTTAACTATAGGTCATGGTCGAAAAAAATAAATTAAAAAAAAATAGGGGTGGTGGAGACGATAGCAGTTCTGAGTGTCAATTGAATATCACTTGCTGGCTTGGCGCGGGCTCGCGTGTGTTTACCTTCCGTCGGTGTGGCAGTGGCGGCTGTCGGGGCGAGCTGTGAACCTGACAATCTATTCTAACTCTCTCTCGACTGTTAAACACCAGTCGGATACATTTCCTGCGTCTTCGGTGAAGCCGAGACTCTTAGTTATTCCATAGTTAAGTTACTTGGCGTGGTACACACCATTTGGCTGGAATAGCGCATGGGCCTCAAATGACTTGCAAGCTTTAACTGTCAGTGCTCGGTGCGATTCTTCGAACTAGGAGACTTCGCAGTTTATCTCCTTACGAGTTAAGACGACCCTGTTAACAAGTGTTCACATAATGACTCTCGCAATCGTCTCAGTGTGGCGAAAGTCACCTTGCTCAAAAACTAGACGATTTCTGAAAGGAGAGCCCATTACTCTGTCTGTAATTTGCCTGTATCGAAGCTGGAGGCCAGGCGCTTTCTTTCTGGCAAATTGTACTCTGTACTTTGTTATAACTCCATCCACTGGCGTTTTTGTAGCCTATAACAGGCGTCGTTTCTCTCGTAGGGCAGGGTTTAGCTTTTTCTGCGTAATACTGGGACGAACAGCTTTCCATTTCATGCGAGTTTTTAATGCAGGTGGCTACAATGAGTCACCTATGCTTTGTTTTGGGTTCTTCCGAACGTTTTATTTCCGCTCTTTCTATCTGGCATCTACTGCCGTGTTCCTGTCGAAAGGCTTTCCGAAGAGTCGTTTTTAAAAGCAGGGACAAGGGGCCCTTTCGGCAGCTGCCTCCGCAGTGGGTTCGGGTTTCTCATTGTGTCCGCTAGATCCCCGCTTCCCCTCAGAACTGCGGCTCGAAGGTTAGGTCTGCCAAATTACTTTCGTGCAATTAATAGTGTGAGTGTTAGTGGTTTATACTCACGAAATGCCAGCTTATTTATTAGATGAGCATTTTAATAACACAGAGAGAGGTGGAACAGTGGTTAGCTCACTGGAAATCGCATTCGGCTGGACGACGATTCAAAACCGTCTCCGGGCTACCTGATTTAGGTTTTCCGTGATTTCCCTTAATCCTTTCAGGTAAATACCGGGGTGGGTCCTTTGAAAGGGCAAGGCCGATTTTCTTATCCGCCCTACCCCAATCCTTGCTTCCGCTCTCTCTCTAATGACCTCGTTGTCAACGGGGCGTTATTCACAATCTCCACCTCCTCAATTTTAATAACATTCGTTCAGTTTCACATAACTATGGCGTGGGGCATAAGGAATTAACCGGAATTGTTTCAGGAATCCAGTGTAAGATGTAAGCTGCGCACGACTCGTGTTTATCCCATTTACTGTTTGTCACCTTTTATTACGGTACTGCCGCCTCGTTTTCTCATTCCAGTTACTGGCATCATTAACTTCCTACCTTACATTCCCGTGAGCGGTAGCAGCAGCACGTATCGATAAGTGCACTGTCGTACCAGCTCTGGACCGAAATATAGTATTTCCGGTTCGTCGAGTGTCTGCTAGTCAGCTGGAGATGGACCATCAGTGCAGTCGGGACGCAGCAACAGTGAAATCGGGGACGGATCACCGGTGACGCGCCGACAGCCAGTGCTCTCTGGCGGTTGGTCGTCTCATTGGCCAACGTACACTCCTGGAAATTGAAATAAGAACACCGTGAATTCATTGTCCCAGGAAGGGGAAACTTTATTGACACATTCCTGGGGTCAGATACATCACATGAACACACTGACAGAACCACAGGCACATAGACACAGGCAACAGAGCACGCACAGTGTCGGCACTAGTACAGTGTATATCCACCTTTCGCAGCAATGCAGGCTGCTATTCTCCCATGGAGACGATCGTAGAGATGCTGGATGTAGTCCTGTGGAACGGCTTGCCATGCCATTTCCACCTGGCGCCTCAGTTGGACCAGCGTTCGTGCTGGACGTGCAGACCGAGTGAGTCGACGCTTCATCCAGTCCCAAACATGCTCAATGGGAGACAGATCCGCAGATCTTGCTGGCCAGGGTAGTTGACTTACACCTTCTAGAGCACGTTGGGTGGCACGGGATACATGCGGACGTGCATTGTCCTGTTAGAACAGCAAGTTCCATTGCCGGTCTAGGAATGGTAGAACGATGGGTTCGATGACGGTTTGGATGTACCGTGCACTATTCAGTGTCCCCTCGACGATCACCAGAGGTGTACGGCCAGTGTAGGAGATCGCTCCCCACACCATGATGCCGGGTGTTGGCCCTGTGTGGCTCGGTCGTATGCAGTCCTGATTGTGGCGCTCACCTGCACGGCGCCAAACACGCATACGACCATCATTGGCACCAAGGCAGAAGCGACTCTCATCGCTGAAGACGACACGTCTCCATTCGTCTCTCCATTCACGCCTGTCGCGACACCACTGGAGGCGGGCTGCACGATGTTGGGGCGTGAGCGGAAGACGGCCTAACGGTGTGCGAGACCGTAGCCCAGCTTCATGGAGACGGTTGCGAATGGTCCTCGCCGATACCACAGGAGCAACAGTGTCCCTAATTTGCTGGGAAGTGGTGGTGCGGTTCCCTACGGCACTGCATAGGATCCTACGGTCTTGGCGTGCATCCGTGCGTCGCTGCGGTCCGGGCCCAGGTCGACGGGCACGTGCACCTTCCGCTGACCACTGGCGACAACATCGATGTACTGTGGAGGCCTCACGCCCCACGTGTTGAGCAATTCGGCGGTACGTCCACCCGGCCTCCCGCATGCCCACTATACGCCCTCGCTCAAAGTCCGTCAACTGCACATACGGTTCACGTCCACGCTGTCGCGGCATGCTACCAGTGTTAAAGACTGCGATGGAGCTCCGTATGCCACGGCAAACTGGCTGACACTGACGGTGGCGGTGCACAAATGCAGCGCAGCTAGCGCCATTCGACGGCCAACACCGCGATTCCTGGTGTGTCCGCTGTGCCGTGCGTGTGATCATTGCTTGTACAGCCCTCTCGCAGTGTCCGGAGCAAGTATGGTGGGTCTGACACACCGGTGTCAATGTGTTCTTTTTTCCATTTCCAGGAGTGTATATTTGGTCCTTTCTTCGTTTCCGAATCTGGCAGTCGTTAGGTTGGCGTGGAGCAGTGAGGAATTCTCCGTGGGACTTAGTTTGGCCAGAGCCACTGGCGGTGTCTGTGCGGTGTCGGAGAGTGTGAGGCCGTTCCCATTGGTACGATGTTTCAGGCTCACGAACCCTGGACACGAAAGTTGACTTTTGATTTATTCTACCAGCAAGTCAAGACTGTTCACATTGTGTCGTTTGGAGTTCGTTGTCGGCTGTTGGGATATTCCAGCGAGCAACAATCTGGTTTTCAAGTTGGAAAATTCTAGCCACCCTCCAGTGGAGTATCACTGTATTTGATTATTTGAGTTGAAGTGCAGCAGATGAATCTTCTGACTTGTGCCCGTTAACATTCCGGTTACCTGTCCTGGCCGTTGACGTAAATTTCAGGCAGTGTAGTTTCCTCATCGTGTTGTTGCTGTCCAGTAAGGTGTGCAGTTTGACCGATTCATGTGTTATTGGTTGTGGGTGCCAATATCTTCTACATTGTTCCGTTGAACTCAATGTTATGGAGTTGGGTGAAGTGAAGTGGAAGTTATCTTGTTGGTGGGTCAGAATTTTTACTGTGGGATCTTCTCGATAGTGCGACATATTTCATGGGCGAGATCTTAGATTTTACTGAGAAACTTGAACAGGCGTTTAAATTCAGGTTACATAATTGGAACAGAAGTCAGGGAAATTGTTACCAGTACGGGAACAGAGTTAATAGCTACAATATTTGTAATTATCAGATAATAAGTTATCAGTGCAATAATAATTTTCGAACGCCAAATGGAACTGGGATTTTTCACACCGGAAATAAAAACAGGGAACATACATTTGTCCCCGAACTCTTTCTTTACTGTGTCGAATGTGGTGTTAACCAGGCCAACTTCCTCAGCAATTTAGCTTACGTCTGCCCATAGAGTTTTAGTTTTGACTCGGTCATCCCTTCTATATCTCATCTAACTTTCTTCACCTCACCTTTTCCTTAACGATAACAGCGAATCATCCACAATTTCATCTGTTTTCTCTGATTTAGAGCTAAATGCCCCAATAATAACGTCTCTATGGACAATACCACGTTCAGATTTTCGTCGATGACCCTGCGAGCTCAAGCATGTAAATGTTAGCTGGGAGGTACTTAAGTTGTAGGTCATGCTGGCTGCTGCTGCTGTACTGCTATTGTCGGAAGTGTAGATGCTGCTGACGACAATCTCGAAGTTGCCACCTATAGTCCGTCTTGCCTTGGTCACCGGAGCTGCTGTGCCGTCATCGAGGCTTCCGTTGCTACTAGCCTTGCAGACTCGAACTCAGCACCCTGCAACGTAGCCTTCTCGTTCTTTCTTGAAGTTTCCCAGCTAACTTCCCAAAACATAACTCATGGTACGGATCCTTAGATATGCAATACTCAGAGCCACCACGCAAACTGTTGCTTTCCGGTTGATTTGAGATGCAGGTGCCTCACGAAATGCAAGGCCACACTACGTCGTCGGGACATTACAGATAAACATCACCACATTTCACGTCAGGAGGTGACGAAATGAACCAGCGTTCAAAGAGTCACATTATTTTTTCTGTGGGTGTCAAAAATTTGCGAAACAAGCCACAGATATTGTAGATGGAGGTTATAAGGAATAAAAATTAAGTGGGAAATAATGCAACCATAGAAAGGGAGCAAGAAATGTGGTAATATGTGCTAAGAAATTCTACAATCATGATAAGGGGTTGGAGGATCTGTTTTGTGAAACAGATGTGAATGATGCGATGAATGTATGTTAGGTGAAAAATCTGTGTTCGTAAGAGAGGCTGAGATGCATCTGAATTTAGTTCAGGTGCAATGTATGACAAATTCTAAAGTGGGACTAGTTAGTTGCAAAAATTATAGTAATGTAAACAAACGAAATTTAAATAATTTAGTATCGACGGAGATATGAGAAGCTATCAATGGATGCGGCGAAGCCGTAGACACTTTCAGATGGATATGAATTTCGTCATGTGTCGACGGAAGTATGTTAAGATGTTGGCGATGTAGCAATAGTCTCGTTAGCTGGTGATGAATTTTGTTATGCATCGGCGAATGTGGGTGGTTTACTGTTAAAGGGAGCTAAAGGTGGTGTTTTAGGTTCAAGTTGCTGGTTTAGATATCTCGGAGAAAGGAGATTGTGCGTTTATTTCTGTTGATTGAGGTGAACCGATGGTTCTTAATGGAAGTATGAATTATGAGTGGATGTGGGTGGATGAACGCGAAAATGTGTTAAACGATGTTTCAAGCATATAATGGTAGAGGCGTCTTATAGTTGAGAAAGTGTAACGGAGGCAGAGGTACATCAGTGTTTTGAAGAATTAAAGCGTTCTGTGAGTTGTTATGTGCAGCGATGTAAAAGTGGCAATTTATATGGTTGACAGCGGAGATTAATAGAATATACCGACTGACGTAATGCATAATTTAAGTAATAAATCTTATGGCTTATCGGCGGATGTTAGGGGAGTTAACTGTGATAAGGTTTGTAGCTATTCGGCGGAAATAAGTAAGTTTTGTGTAAGGGAGACGAAGTGGTGTGGTTAACAGTGAGAATGTCGTAGCTACTGATATTGTTAATTCGGAGGAAGCGAATAGTATATGTGATGCTTACGAGGATGACGAAACGCCGAGTTTTAAGGGTGATTTAAATCTTGCAGATGAGTTGGAGTTCGGTCAGGAGAATCTAGGAATGTTAATGACATTGAGGGTTGTTCTGATATTGTAATGTGTGCCATAATTATGGAAGGAAAAAAGAAAGGACGTTGAAAATTATCTTTTGAGAGAACAGTATTTAGAGAGCAGTTAAATTAAAACTGCGCATCCAATAGGTGAATTTATCGTGGTTAATGATGCAAGAAGTGTGCTAACGTCGAAACCTAAAGTAGTGATACAGCGGTTGTCACAAATTTTACCTTTAAACGTAAGAGTCCGTCGTTGGTGAGCGAGGAAAGAGGGCTCGAATTCGAGCAACTAAAAAAAATGGAAAATATAAGATATGAAAGATACACTGTCGATAGTATTGTTATAAGAGACCACAATGCCAGAGCTGCATTTTGTAAAAGAAGAACATAGCAATGACATTAATATAAATTTGTATATAAGTGTATTTTCATGTGTAGTTTCAGGAACTTTGGGGAGTTATTTCTGTTTTGAGTAAGGGGTGACTTGGAGACTTGAAGGTATACGTAAGAAGTATGGAGGCATAAGTTACTGCAAGGAAAGTGTCGACAGCTGCTCGCAACACTTTTGGTGGGCGAAAATCTGCACCACTTAATTCATTTGGTTATTTGCGAAAGAGAGGAATAAACTGTACTGTACATAAGATTTGAGGAGAAATTTCATGGGGCTATTTAAATGTGTTACTTGTAGTATTTTGGATGGGTTTCTCGTGTAATACTGATAGGTTATTTTTAGTCAGTATTTGTCCAAAATTTCGTGGACGGAGGTGCTTGTGGGAGTAAGACATGTAGTTACGTGGAAAGTTTATGCTAAGTATTTAGGGGTATATTGGTGAGATAATTCTGAGATATATGTTCTTTTCGAAGGGTTTTGAACAGATTTTGTAAGTAGGCTGTTTAGGTTTTCTTACTGGTAACGCCGCTTAGCGCTCGGTATGAAAAATCACTGGGTGTGCTGTGCGCAGTCTGTGTTTGGTTTGCATTGTTGTCTGCCATTGTAGCGTTGGGCAGCGGCAGCTGGATGTTAACAGCGCGTAGTGTTGCGCAGTTGGAGGTGAGCCGCCAGCAGTGGTGGACGTGGGGAGAGAGATGGCTGAGTTTTGAAATTTGTAAGATTTGGTGTCATGAACTGCTATATATATTATGACTATTGAGGTAAATACATTGTTTGTTCTCTATTAAAATCTTTCATTTGCTAACTATGCCTATCAGTAGTTAGTGCCTTCAGTAGTTTGAATCTTTTATTTAGCTGGCAGTAGTGGCGCTCGCTGTATTGCAGTAGCTTGAGTAACGAAGATTTTTGTGAGGTAAGTGATTTGTGAAACATATAGGTTAATGTTAGTCAGGGCCATTCTTTCGTAGGGATTTTTGAAAGTCAGATTGCGTTGCGCTAAAAATATTGTGTGTCAGCTTAAGCACATTCGTGTATAATTGTTCAAAGAGAACGTTTCACATAGACCAGTCTTGTATAAATTTTTGTAAGGGGACGTTTCATATGGCGACCCTGCCAGGATACTTCACTGGAATCTTCTGATTTTTTCTTGTAGTTTGTGTAATTAGTGTAGCTTTTGTTTATTGCTAGCGCATAATCATAGAATTTCCTTTGTACTTGCAGTCATTCATTGTTTTACAGTAAAACAGTTGTGGCATGCATGTAGTTTTGCACAAAGTATTTCGCAGTTGCGCTTGCAATTAACTAGATATTATTTTCAGTGATATGTTAATGTGTTCTGTTATTTTTGCTTTTCAAATTGTGCTTTTTTGTGTTGTTGTGTGAAATATTGTGACAATAATGACGTGTGAAATTTTTTATATGAAACGTTCCCTTAGAAAAATTTATACAAGACTGGTCTATGTGAAACGTCCTCTTTGAACAATTATAAACGAATGTGCTTAAACTGACACACAATATTTTTAGCGCAACGCAATCTGACTTTCAAAAATCCCTACGAAAGAATGGCCCTGACTAACATTAACCTATACGTTACACAAATCACTTACCTCACAAAAATCTTCGTTACTCAAGCTACTGCAATACAGCGAGCGCCACTACTGCCAGCTAAATAAAAGATTCAAACTACTGAAGGCACTAACTACTGATAGGCATAGTTAGCAAATGAAAGATTTTAATAGAGAACAAACAATGTATTTACCTCACTAGTCATAATATATATATAGCAGTTCATGACACCAATCTACTGTTAGCCTGCAACAATGTTTGAAGTTTACTATCCAGTCTAGAATCTAGGGAACATATTTGGACAGTATTTATGAGTGCATTGTTATAGTGAACAGACATCACAGTGTCATTGCGTGTGTACATTCTTGCTTGTTAGTTGGACGATTACGTAACGACTGTAATTACATACTTAGAACTTTTACCAGTATTGGTAATGAGATTTTAATGCAACATTTTGGTTTACTTGAAAATAATTTCTGGATATAAAGTACTTTCTGTGAGATACCAGATGACTCAGTGGGTAGTTTATGTGACAGCTACACGATTTTATCACGACGCTACTAATGAGTGACAATTTACAATGTTGCTTTTGCACTGTATCTGTTTTATATCTGCACAGTTTTTCTGTATTATTCTGGAAAGTAAAACATGTTTTAGTAGTAATGTTTGTGGTATAGCTACAATGAGACAGCCTTTTCTGTAGCACAACAATACGTACAGTATAGTACTTACTTCATCACGGCAATAAGCGTAATAACTAAGATATCTATACGCAAAGCATTTCAATTTCGTTTATCATGAGGTAAGTACATTGGCTTCTGCAGAACTTAGCTTTCGGAGGACAATAACTACGACACTTCCACAGAGATTCTCTTACAGCAAGACGCACATTTAGCGCTACAGTACACGCATTAAACTATTTATTTTTCAACTTATTTAAATTACAAAGAAAGTTTTCCGTGATACATTTCATTCCATTGCTGCAATCTGTAACACCTGACGATATAATTACATTAATCCTCAGGGGGTACATGCTTACTTTGTGTAGCATGTGTTTGGCAAGCACAAGGAGCCCTAGCTAATATGGTATTTACTTATACAACTTTACACATCGGTACCGTATTTCTCTAACACATAAATTACACAGCTATCTGATAATTTAACTGAGAGAGACAAACATTTATTTTACTACATCAGTGACACATGTTTACGTAATTCCACCATTGGATAACTTCACACTTATGAAATTGTATTTTGTCTGTACTTTGTGAACAGTTCATATTTTTTCGGAACCATTGTGATATTATGAGAGCTTTGAATGATGCATTTGGTATGGGATCGTGATTTTTAAAGTACATTTGAGGCAGATGACCCTTTTGACATGAGCAGAGAATTTTTTTAGGTTTTTGAATTATTGGAAGAAGCTACTACGATTTTGAGAGTTGACTCAGGTGTTACGATGTTATTATTACGATGACTATGTGTATTATGCTGTTGAGGTATGTTTATCATCAATAAGCTGATGCTATATGAGGAATTTGATTATGCTACATATTTATTATGATGAATCATTGAAGAAGTGTCGACGAATAAGGTAAGGAATAATGAGTAGTGCTTAGGGACTCTGGTTTGTGAAAAAGGTGGTTGGAAACCAAGAATCGTACTTTAAGAGTTATGAAATGTATGTAAATGCGTGAATATATTACAATGCCGACGAAAATTTTTTGGACAGTGTTATATCAATAGTATTTTGTTTCTACAGATTTGTAACGCAAATTCTTGACCTGTGAAATATTTTTACATGAGACTGTCACTGTAGCGGAAACTGCTGTCGTAAATATTTCGGTAAGAAAGGTAGGTGACCGCGACGTAATGCGTTGCGAGCGGTGCAGGTGTGCCAGCCGCCTTCAGAAAAAGTCATTAGTGTGTGCCTTTCAGAGGCACAGGTGAAAAAAAAGAGGCCATTATCCTCGATATTGACATTCCTTTGTAGAAAGCATCGTAAATACGACACCCTCAAACTTGAAAACATTATTACACTGTAGAGTTCTTAATTTATGATATTTACTGAAATGAAATGATGAGAAACATTTTATATCTATTGTCTATCTAGCTGAGGATGCTCATTTTGTTTAATATCCAATTTCTATCTGCACTGCAGCATTGGTTAAAATAAAATTTAATAGATGTACTAATATCACTATTTTCTGTCTACAGACCCAGTAAAAAATCATTTTATGATGTACTTTCTTGGAAAAGAGAGCACAAATAGACATTTCCCTTCACAGGAATTGCAAAAGTATTTTTTTTTACGATTTGGTAACTTATCTGCTAGTGTATGTTCTCGTGATGCATCACTCTAGTGTTAAAATGTGACATAGGTATTAAACATTTTCACTGTAATATTTTTTCTGTTTGAGCTTTGTCATGTTTAGGTATAAGTTATAGCATTTGCTGTGGCTGTTTGCCATTCATAGTGCTACTGAATGTCACGTTGTATTACTAGGTTAAGCCAATTTTATTACTGATTTATTTTTCTTGTTTGCTGCGCATTGCCTTATATTAGTTGTAATATTACTACCTTTTTTTGCCAATTTCCACTTTTTTGTCATTGCTGTTTGTGTTAATTGTTTTGTGCTGCTGCATTGCCTCGTCCCTTAGTTTAGTATCTGAGCTCAGTAGGTTTAAGTTAGCTTAAGAGGGGGTAGACTATATAAGAAACTAACTATGATGAATTGGAAGAAAAGCACTGACAAGCTTTAAGAAAATGGTTTGGCCAAAAAAGTTGTGTACAGTGGAGAAAAACTATTTTTTGTAAGAGGATGTGAACAGAATACAGAAAGCAGGTTTAGATAGGACTTTTTGGGAATAATGATGAACTAAGAGAGATCTCTATGCAAAATACTGCAGTAAAACAAACCCTGTCCTTTCCTTTCGTATTATCCCTCAATGTGTTTATGTACCCTTGTGTATTTATGTTCTTCCTGTCTTTATATGTTCATCTGATAAGACTTATGTTTTAGAATTTTCTAATATTCAGCTACATTCACTATGTTGAGGAATACTGTTATCCTCAAATATAATTTGCATTAATAACATGTCGTTTTCTTTGTAAATATGTTTAGAAATTATTTATTCTGTCCTGTTTCAATGCTCATGTGTGAATTTGATGTTTCGAAATTTATTCTGATCTTTTATGTATGTACTTATGTCGTTATTTTTGTAACACTGATGTATTTGCTATTTCGATTCTTTTGTAAAGCCTGTAGTACTGCAAATGTTGTCTGTATTGTTATGTTCTTTAAAGATGTATTTTATACCTTTTTTATTGTATTCTTACGTTATAAAATTGTAATTGACACCAGTTCATCAAGTTAAGTAACTTGTAAATTACATTTCACTGCACATGTTTCTGTTGGTCATAGTATATGGACAATATGTGAGAAGTAAGGACTGATAGTGTTTGCACGTGTATTAATAATTCAGTAAGGGACTGGATAACAGCATTGCTGGTTCTAAGGACATTTCAAAAACAATTTTTCCGAGTGCACAAGTGGTGGTGATGGACTTGTTATATTATCCGCAAGACTCTTCAATGGTGATTGTGCGCCTGCACAGTCAAACAGATGGCTGCTGGCTATCTCTACAAGGACTACAGTGGGTCTACACATTTGATGACCACCAATACCATTATTTCTACAAGGCCTACAGTGGGTCTGCATCTCTGGTGGTCCACTAATACCATAATCTCTACCAGGACTACAAGGGGTCTACTCTGTGATGACCTATCTACCAATATTCTTCAAAACTTCGACTGACTCTGCTGTGGGTTTGCTCTGTTGTGGCCCATTACCTGTCTGCATGTCAAGAGTCAGCATTGTCTTTCCGTTGGAAGGACAACACTACTTCTTCAAGACTGCATGGAAATCCACTACTTCCGTGTGCATTTTTCTTTTACTACTCAGACTTTGAGAAAAACACTGCAATTTTACTTTGATGAATGATCAGGACTGTCTTTATGGACTGTGAGAAAATTTTAGCTTTTGACCAACATTGTATCGATAAGTGTGTGCATTTCATTTCTTTGTCACTGTAATTATGAAAAAATTTTATCAAATCATTATTGGCCACTGCCCAAAACAATTTGTAAAAATTTTTTGTTGGGAGCATGGGGGCTATGTAAGTAGGCTGTTTAGGTTTTCTTATTGGTAACGCCGCTTAGCGCTCGGTATGAAAAATCACTGGGTGTGCTGTGCACAGTCTGTGTTTGGTTTGCATTGTTGTCTGCCATTGTAGCGTTGGGCAGCGGCAGCTGGATGTTAACAGCGCGTAGTGTTGCGCAGTTGGAGGTGAGCCGCCAGCAGTGGTGGACGTGGGGAGAGAGATGGCTGAGTTTTGAAATTTGTAAGAATTGGTGTCATGAACTGTTATTTATATTATGACTAGTGAGGTAAATACATTGTTTGTTCTCTATTAAAATCTTTCATTTGCTAACTATGCCTATCAGTAGTTAGTGCCTTCAGTAGTTTGAATCTTTTATTTAGCTGGCAGTAGTGGCGCTCGCTGTATTGCAGTAGCTTGAGTAACGAAGGTTTTTGTGAGGTAAGTGATTTGTGAAACGTATAGGTTAATGTTAGTCAGGGCCATTCTTTCGTAGGGATTTTTGAAAGTCAGATTGCGTTGCGCTAAAAATATTGTGTGTCAGTTTTAGCACATTCGTGTATAATTGTTCAAAGAGGTCGTTTCACATAGACCAGTCTTGTATAAATTTTTCTAAGGGGACGTTTCAATTTGTATATCAAATTTTTGGGACAACTTCGTAATATGTTTAAGAAAATAATTGTCGGGATGAGTGTTTTGTAACACAAACAGGATAATCACGAATTTCGAATGTAGTTATCTGCTGAGTTGAAGGATGAATAAAGTGTTTTGCCTGTGCAGTAAGTCAGCTTTTGCTTGAGATCCTGTTTGTGAATGTATCGGTTCCTCTGGGCAAGGCGGTCAGTGCCTCATCTATAAGGATTTTGGAAGTCATATGATTATTGGTTACTTAACCACAGTGGTATTTCGACAACTACCGTCCTTCAGCACTGAGGGTGACTGCGGATCCATGTTGGAGCGCAGTAGGTGGCCAACTGCGTCATGAATTTCGGTAGTTGCAGCTGGACTGCGAACCCTCCGAACCTTGACGCACGGCACCGTATGATGTTACTTTGCCGTATAGCGTTGCATTGATAACATTTATGATGATAATGCGACATACGCTAGGAGGTACATGCTGTTTTATACACCAACCCAAAAGTACTTACGCAGATGTTCTGACACACAAGTAGGTTATTTTGTCTGTTACGTTACGTGTGTATTTATTATGTTACTAAGCGTAGGTGTGTAACGTTACGAGTAGGTAGACGAGTTCTTCGTGCACCTAGGGCTGGTACTGAGGAGAGCTGAATTGGCTTGCCGGGCTGGCTAAGACTCGGCGGGACGAGGACATCTCACTATCGGTCCAGGCGAGCACAGTTGCTGGGACAAGGATCGTGTGGCCGGATGTGGGGAAAACACTAGAGCTGGGAATTTCGACGGTTGTTATTCGCTTGGTCACTGTATCGGCGATGCTGCGAGAAACGGCCGTGTATAAAAGATGGCTAAGTGATAACTCTTTGACAGTCTATAATAATTTACAGTTAAATATTAGTGCAAACCTGAATATATCGCCGACACCGGGAAAATGTGGTGCATCCAGTGATACAACAGTAATTTCAATACATTTCAAGTACAGAAAATATTTTGCAGTGAAGAAACATTTTTACCACGAACCTCTGAATTAAAAACTTTCATTCGTTTCATGGGAATTGCACAAACTATATCTCAGATGGTAGCGTTGCTCCACAGCTATCATCTATGAAAGCTACATGTCTGTATCTGTTTTATTCGTTTATTACTTACGACTTCCATATATTTTTTACTACCCAGATGTATTTCAGAACATCGTCTTCTCCACGTTTACACACCAAATAAACACAACATAAATAACTCGTCTGTGGTCATGTTTGTGTATTTGTTTAATGAACCGTCTACTACTTTGCAAGCAACTTTATTCAAATGTTAACTGAAGGTGCTATTAAAAAGCTGTGACAATTTAAAAATGGTCAGTGTCAGACGCCACAATACTAAAAAGAGAACCAAAATATGCTTCTGTCAGGAAGACATAGGTAGTGGTTTAATTATCGCAATATTTAACAATAATGCTTTGACATTTAATGTGAGTGCATTTGTACAACAGCACTTTCTTATTTGTCTATGAACAACGCCTTATTTTTAATTATTGTGAACAGTCTAAGTGTGACCAAATTTTTATAAAGTTTCTTTATTTTAATATTCTTGTGATACATTAGTTTAGTCCAGGAAGTCGTCATGATGAGAGAAATCATGTTTGTAGAGTGTAAGAACAGTGTATTTTTGATGGGGACGGCTTTCAGCCAACAGAAAAGCAGACAATAACGGAACGCTATAGGAGTCAAGTGAAGAAAGAGACTTTTCAAGTGAAGAGCTGAAGGAAGCAAACCTGCGCACTTCTGTGCGAGTTCAAGAAATAGGCTGACCTCCATATGGTAACGAGCGCTGTTCGATTGCGCAGATGTTTGATTCTGGATTGTAAACGGCAGCAACCATACTTTAACTTCTAGAGAGGTTTATATTTGGAGAGGGGAATGCTGTTTGGAGCAACAAGACTCAAGTAGAAGCTGTTAGGTACATTCGCAGTGGAGATGACAAATACAGGAAGCTGTGGGTGCGGGGGAAAAAACCTGCTCTCCTCGCAGTATACAGGTGAGTTGGTTGGTTGATTTGGGGGAGGTGACCAAACAGCGATATCCCATCGTATTAGGAAAGGATGGGATGCCCACATAATGTAACCATACCGGCATTTGCCTGAAGTAATTTAGGGAAACAAGGGAAAACCTAAATTAGGATGGTTGGATGCGGGTTTCAACCATAGCCCTCCAAATGCGAGTTCAGTGTGCTAACTACTTCACCACGGCGCTACGTTAATGTATAGATAAATATTTCCATAGACATTTATTGTTCGACATAGTTACTTTGCAAAACATAGCAAATGTTAAAGTTTTATGCATTACTGCTCATGAGCAAGATTCCACAGACACATGGTCACTGTACTCAAGCAACTACTGAAGACATACATGCTTGGAGGAGAGTTTAACACTCACAGTTGCGTGACGGATAACCAATTAAACGGTTTCAGTCAGATTTAGCTTTACCAAGTACAGAAAAACCTACAGGATTCGGCACAAAGTCATAACGCCCATCCTCGCCACATATTGCGGTTTTGTTTTCAACAGTACCCTTAAAATGGCGATGGCAGCCCCTCACTGAAACTCTAGGCGGTGACTATCACCTTATTAAAATCTCTATGATGGCACATACATCCTGTCGACAAGATTACACATTGGATGAAGAGATTAACTGAAAGCGTATTAAGTGACAAAGATATCAACAACATTAAATACAGTATTAGTGCCTGTACGCCGAATTAGGTGGTTCAAGGTAAATATGCGTACTTCCAGAACGCAATTTAAGCTTTCCCTTGGAAACGCACGTCTGAACAAGTCGGGTAATAAGAGATGCCACAATCAGAGAACTATGGTGGACAGCAGAGATTTCTCTTGCGATCGACAAAAGATGGCTTCCAACCAAGATATTTAAACTAAATTCGGCATGTCATGATTGCACAGAGCGGAGGAGGAAAAACGCTTCACTCGAAATGATTATATGCAGCGCAGAAAAGAAAAACGGATTAAATTTCGCTCCGAACGTGGGCCGGATATTACAGACCCCACAATCTATAGACGGGTAATTCTTTTTTTTTTAAGGATCATCTCTCAGCAGTAGAATAGTCCGGGCAAATAACGGCCAAGCATAGTCATTCATGGACCTGTCAGCTTCAGTCTACGTTCCATGAAGTACCAGTAAGCTGTCGACTTCCTAGCAGGGACATGAACCTATCAACACGTCACAAATGGAGGCACGTATTAGTATAAAATAGTATAGTATTAGTATAAAATTATTAGTATAAAATTATAATTAATAAAAATTATGTACTAATTAAATTGCTGCATTAGTGCATTAGTACATTTGTACATTAAAATTAGTATAAAATTATTAGTAGTATAAAATTATAAAATTAAAATTATTAGTATAAAATTGTATAAAATAGTCTCTGTGTAAGAAAGGCATGATGCCAAGCTTAGACAAAATTTCGTATTCTACGATTTGTTACCTCTCCTGAAAAATTAAGATTACTTTTCTCGAGCTTTTCAACTATTTATTTCGAAGCATCTGTCCCCGAACAGTGGACGATAATCAGAATGATACCAATTTCCAAACTGAGTATACCAGAGAAAATAGGCAACTGGTGCTTACCTTTAATATATCACAAGGTACTACAATCATGCACGACTGACCCACAAATGATTTCCAGAATCGTCTATAAAGGCTTCTCACAAGGAGATAAGTCGTCACTTTTTTAACGTAAACGAGTATACCAATGTAACTGACAAACGATTACGTTACGATGTCACCTTTTTGTAGTACGATTACGTTACCCTGTCACCTTTTTGTAGTAGAATTACGTTACCCTGCCAACTTTCTACAGTATGCGAACGATTTTTGATGTATGCAAAGCACAAGGACCCGACCATGCTTTCGACTACCTGCAACGAGGTGTTAGCATTTGATAACTGGTTCACGCGAGACAGCAATGAATATATTGCTCAGAAATACCAACTGGCTGTCTACCGTTGACGTAAGCTACACAAAAAAAATGGTTCAAATGGCTCTGAGCACTATGCGACTTAACTTCTGAGGTCTTCAGTCGCCTAGAACTTAGAACTAATTAAACCTAACTAACCTAAGGACTTCACACACATCCATGCCCGAGGCAGGATTCGAACCTGCGACCGTAGCGGTCGCTCGGTTCCAGAACCGCACGGCCACTCAGGCCGGCCATAACCATACTATTTTAACATCTCATCATTAGAAATTTCTGATTACGTGCCTAGACATTAGATTGACATGGTAAAAACACAACAACGAATACCAGCCTAAGGTACATATGACATAAACGGTGTTAAGGGTTTGTCTAGCGCTGAATAAGGAGCCATATTAACACCCTCGTACTTTTGTACAAACTATTAAAAAATGAAGCAATTCCTATAGCTGCATTTAAGGTGTCGATTTTATTTTGGCCACCTGTTTCAACGTTGTCAACTTAAATACAGCTGGGGGAATTCATCCATTTTTAATATAAATTTGTACCAGCTAACGTTCCACTGTCATCCATTTCAACTATGGATGTACGAAGATACGTACAAGCAGTTAATTAGGAAATAAATGGAATATGGTTGCATGTACGACTCCGCTCCCGCGTCACGATCGAAGTCTCTACACCGTGTACAGTCATCAGATCGGCGTAACTGCCGAGACCACATTAAAACGCCACCTATAACTGTCATGCAAGTAGAACTGGAAATTCATTTGCTCGCTACGTGACGAGAGATTTCAAGTGGTCGACACGTGCTGATGGTACTTCAGTCAACCGTTGTAATACAAACTATCTCGGTTTTCTCAGTCACGCTGGTCTCAGAACTTAATCACATACTACCGTCATATCGTGGGTGAAATAGGACATGTCGTATCAGACAAACGATATCTCTTCAAAAATTCCTTTTGCTGTGTTTCATGGACGTATATCTAAAATATCAGTTCCCCCGAGTAAATTAAGAGCCTTTAAACTACAGTCTTTTGCAAGTGCAGATGAAGAAAAATCTTTAAAACCTTTTGCGTACAATAAACTGAAAAGTCTCTATTGAGTGAAGGAGCAGTGTCAACTGATTACAGTGGATACCGCGACGTGCTGGAATTAAGGGCAATGAATGTGCGTACCTACTTCCGTCAAGTTTGCCTCCCATTTCTCAGTTACTGAGGAGTTTTTTCGCCAAGTCATATCAGCGCTACGAGTAATATTTGCATAATTGACACGGTAGTATACGTAAATGGTCCATGATTCAGTCCATTAATTAATATGTTTGATCCGCATAGCAGTGGCTTGACGTCACAACATCGTGGTGCCCAGTGTATGACACTGGTTATTAGCATGTCATTTCTCTTTTTTTTTAGTTTACTAGAACGGGGAATTGCATATTAGTGATTGTGAATTTAGATTGAGCTTAGGATGATTTACCTGACACCAAACATTCCCCCGACCGCACATCACCAGTTCGATTCACGAAATGGAATCATTAACATTTGTTCCACTGTCCTTTGCCGCTCGCCTAACTATGGTACTGATTTAGCATTACGAGGTTAACGAAGCTTCATTTCTTGAAAGGTCCGACGTTTACAGACTTTTTCTTGAAGTTTCTAACATTCCAATTCCAATGCACCGATGTAAAAAATTGTTTCGTTTATTTATTCGGAATAAGACTTACGAAATCATCCGGCCACGGCTTTTTTATTGCCTATGGGTTGTCTTCAGTCACATATATTCATTTATCTATCGCTAACAGCGGACAACGCCTGTGATATGGATTGGGAATTTATTTTGTTTATTTATTTTGTAATCCACCAGTCACTTTTTACTCTCGGCACATACAAGTCCAAGTATATTGTACAAATCTTTTCAATTTTATACATCTTTGCACCTCGTCTGGGTCGTCAGAGGTATAAATGTACTTTGATTGCTTAAAGACAGGCGGCCATTGTGGACGAGCGATTCTAGGTGCTTCAGTCCAGAAACGTGCTGCTCCTATGGTCGCAGGTTCGAAACCTGCCTCGGGCATGAATGTGTGTGCTGTCGTTAGGTTAGTTTTGTTTTAATAGTATTAAGTGTAGGGGTTTGATGACCTCAGATATTAATTCCCATAATGTTCAGAGCCATTTGAACCATTTTTGAACTTAAATACACTAGTTTTTTACCTCACATTTGCTAACCAAAATTATTTTCCCACGAAGCTATCACAGCCTTGCGATCATTGATTCCCTGCTTGACGTTAACTAAATTAAAAAGCACGGCTCTCTTAGCTATCAGGAATATCAAGACACTGTCAACATGGTGTGTTCTCTACCTGTGTGAAATGTTGTCAGTGAAGACATTTACAACAGTTTCACAGAAATTCCTGTCTGTGGAACCAGATATGAAGACGTTACTCTCCCTTTTCATAGCTGCAATGTTGGTCACTGCCTGGAAAATCGCACGCTATTTTTTCCAAGTTGCTTTTGAATGCACTGCTACTACAGTTCCTGATACATTCGTTCTATAAAAGTACGCGGTTATCAAGTTTCATCCAGTTTGTAGTAGTGTCAACTATCACATTTTCTCGTAATTTTATTCCAACAGTAACTACACTAGTAAACGGTCATGTTCAATCACATCATTCCTGTTTCCTTTCCCATGTAGGTGCAGTCCTTGTACTATAAGTTGATCCTATCACATGTCTACTGAATACTTTTTGTTCCACTGTGATCATGAAAGAATATCATTCCTATTTTCTTTTATGTGTGTGTGTGTGTGTGTGTGTGTGTGTGTGTGTGTGTGTGTGTGTGTAGCCCTACCAGTTGCCCATAATTACTTTTTGCTCTACAGTTATCATGAAACAATATAATTCTTCAGACTTGTACGCTACTTTCCGCCCGAGTCATAATAACATTGTTTCCTTTTTTTACACTATAAAGTTCTGTGTCAAATTTTACTTATGTACAAAATTAGTATATGACGACTTGATTGATGAACTATTACAGCTACGCAAAGTTAGCTTGCAAAAAACATACAGACACGAACACTCGTGTTTAACTGTGGTTATATCTTTGCTTAGTGTCAGTTGCTTAAATGTATAAGAATTCCAAGGAAGATGTTATCTGTGATATTTGTTACACACATTACATGTTGTGTGTGTATTATTCTGTATTTTTTGATATGGTCTCCCTGCAGAGAGAAAGCTATGTTATCAATTTCATGCTTGTATCATTCAGTAATTTTATTAGGAGTTGGACGTGCCTCCAGCTTGTAATAAGCAATATAATTCTTGGCAGCTTTTTGCTACATGTTGAAAGTAAACAACACCGGTGAAATTTTCTTCACAAGCGACTGTGTCATGCAAGGTGGCCGTCTAAACCAATTTTCACTGTTTGATACGGCTTAATTTTCCAGTATAGGGTGCACAGACTGTTTTTCTGTATCCCTTGGTAAGGGAACACGGGAAGTACAACCGTATTTATTTTGTGCGACAAACAGCAGTCACTCTGTAACATCTCTGTTTCCGTGGACAGCATCGGCAAATTATGAATCTGTCGATGCGTGTGTGTGTATCTGCCGGTGTGGGAAGCAGAGACTATCTTGTGTACTCTGAGTTGTGCGGCACTGACATCCGTAGCTTTCCTCAGGGAGGACTAACAAAGCTGTCTCTTTGCGAATCCGAGAGCTTTCCTGTTTTTGTTGGCATATGTTAGGTCATGTCCCTTCCTTACTACCTTAAGAACACGAACTTCAGCTGCAGCTGCCTCGGCTGAGTTTTTTGAAGTGGCGCTCTGGTGCCTGCAGCCAACCTAATAGGGTTTAATGTTTCTTGGAACAGACCTTCGTGTTTATTCCGGTTAGCGCAGACAGATTCTTTATCGTTGTTGAATAAATCAAATCATTTATTTCATGGATATTTCAGTGGTTTCTTTCTGTTCATTTAATTCGACTTTTCAGTTATTTTTGTCAGTAATGCTTCAGTTGGTATTCTTTGTTCATATATACTAAAGCGCCAAAGAAACTGCTATAGGTATTGCGGATTCAAATACAGAGGTGTGTACACAGACATAATACGGCGCTGCGGTCGGCAAAGCCTACGTATGACAAGGGTATGGGGCAGTTGTTCGATTGCTAAAATGGCAGATTGTCAAGATTTAAGTGAGTTTGAACGCGGTGTTATAATCGGCACGTGAGCGATGGAGCACAACATCTCCGACGTAGCGATGAAGTGGGGATTTACCCATACGACCATTTCACGAGTGTACCGTAAAAATCAGGAATCCGGTAAGACATCAAATCTCCGACATTGCTGCGACCGGAAAAAGATCCTGCAAGAACATGACAAAACGACAACTGAAAAGAATCATTCAGCGTGACAGAAGCACAGCCCTTCAACAAATTGCCGCAGATTTCAATGCCAGGTCATCGACAAGTGTCAGCGTGTGAATCATTCAACGAAACATCATCGATATCGCTTTCGGTGCCGAAAGGCCACTCATTTGGCCTTGTTGACTGCACGACCCAAAGCTTTTCGCCTCGCTTCGGCCCGTCCACACCGACATTGGACTGCGGATGACTGGAAACATATCGTCTGGTCGGACGAGCCTCGTTTCTAAGTGTATCAAGCGGATGCACGTCTACGGGTATGGAGACAACCTCATGAATCCATGAAACCTGCGTGTGAGCAGGAGGCTGTTCAAGATAGTGGTGGCTCTGTAATGAAGTGGGGCGTGTGCAGTTAGAGTGATATGGGATCCGTGAAGCGTCTAGATACGACTCTGACAGGTGATAGGTACGTAAGCATCTTGTCTGATCACCTGCATACATTCATGTCCATTATGCATTCCGACGGACTTGGGCAATTCCAGCAGGACGATGCGACACCCCACACGTCCAAAATTGCTACAGGGTGGCTCGGATCACTCTTCTGAGTTTAAACACTTCCACTGGCCACCCAACTCCCCAGGCACGAGCGTTATTGAGCATATCTAGGATGCCTTGCTACATGATATTCAGAAGAGATCTCCATCCCTTCGCACTCTTGCTGACTTATGGACCGACCTGCCCGATTCACGGTGTCAGTTACCTCCAGCACGATTGCGAGTCCGTGTCAAGTCGTGTTGCGGCACTTCTACGTGCTCGCGGGGGCCTTACACGATATTGGGCATAAGTACCAGGTTCTTTGGCTCTTCATGGTAAAAAGAAACAATGTGCCACCAGCAATGGTCTCTCTTTTATTCGATACCTGCCATGCTTTGTATAAGAATAATGTGAGTTTTAGTTGAACAAGAATAATGATACTGATTTAAGCTGTTGCCTTTACCCTAACCAGATAAAATTTTCCTTCTGAAGAACCACTTGTGGGGTTAGTAGTTGGGAGTAATCTCTCATATTCTTCGTCTAATTACGCACATTATATCAAGGACTCTTTTTTCCCTTTCTAAGGTAAGAAAATTTTTGCGGCTGCATGGTCATGTGTTAATGGAGTAATGATATTGCAAGCGTAGCTGATGCCATTGTGTACAATACGTAATTCTGTTATAGAACCTCGGATTGTATGAGTTTTCTCGAATAGAGGAAGAGTTATGTAATTTATCACCGTCAGGGGAAAGGTTCTGATTTTTTCTATGGTACCTCTACGTCGGTATCTCTTTGCCTCGAAACCTGACAGAAAATCGAAAGAGATTCTGGTCGTGCACAAGTACGCTATCTTCCAGACACAATCAATGCCATCTCTGCGTGATAGCAAAAGAGACAAAATCGAAGACAGTGCAAAAAAAGCAGAGTTGCTAAACATAGCATTAAAAAATACCTACACAAAAGAAGATGTAGTAAATATTACCTAATTCGAATCAAGAACAGCTGCCAACATGAGTAACGTATAAGTAAATATCCTCGGAGTAGTGAAGCAACTTAAATCAATTAATAAAATCAAGTCCTCTGTTCCAGACTGTATACCAACTTTCGAGTATGCTGATGCAACAGCTCCCTACTTAGCAATCATATGCAAACGTTCTATCAACGAAAAATCGGTCCCCAAAAGTTGGAAAGTTGAACAGGTCACACCAATATTCTAGAAAGGTAGTAGGAATTATCCAGTAAATTACAGGCCGATATAATTAACATCGATATGCAGCAGGATTTAGGAACATATATTGTGTTCGCACGTTCTGAATTACATCGAAGAAAACGGTCCATTGACACACAGTTAACACAGATTTAGAAAACATAGTTCTTGTGAAACAGCTAGCTCCTGACTCGCATGATGAGTTGAGCGCTGTTGACAAGGGATTTCAGACTGATTCCGTATTTCTGCATTTCCGGGAGCTTTTCGACTCTGTACCACGCAAGCGGTTTGTAGTGAAACTGCTTGCTTACAGTATACCGTCTCAGTTATGTGATTGTATGTAGCAACCACAACCAACAGCGGGAACGCCTTGGGCTGCGGATCGTAACCGCCAGGCGGGGAAGCCACCGGCGGTGGAGCACGCACCACCGGGTAAACACAGGACGGGTCGGACGACAGATCAACGACAACTGACAACAACCGACCACGACCGACTATGAGCGACACAACAAGGAAGAGATAAACAAGGTTTGTAGAAACCACAATACCAAACACCAACAGTAAATCCAGTATGAACCAGAGCTAAGTACCTGTGGTCTACGCTAGCCGCCACGGTAGCTCAGCGTGTTCGGTCAGAGGGTTAGCTGCACTCTGTAATAAAAAAAAAAACTGAGTGAATGGATCAATAACGAACTTCAATGGTCGTCAGGTGGCGTCCTCCACGAACAATTGAAACGAACAATAACGAACAAAATGAGATTACAAAAAAAAAGGGTAGCGTCATTGAGTCATAATCAAAACGTCTTCGGTCCCGGGTTTGATCCCCACCACTGCCTAAATTTTGGTAAATAATCAGCATTAGCTGCCGAAGACTTCCGGCATAAGAAGTCAGCATATTCTGCCAACGGCCTTGTCAAAGAGGGCGGAGGAGCGGATAGAGGTTCAGGGCACTCTCTTGTCCTAGGGGTGGGAAATTGCCCCTAAGGGAGGAAGAATCAGCAATGATCAACGACATGAGGATGCAGAGGGCAATGGAAACCTCTGCATTAAAGACATGTAACGTGTATCCACAGGACATGTGGCCTGTAGTCGAAGAAGTGTCATGATGATCTCTCCATTGGCAATAGATTCCGGAATAATCCCTGATTCGGATCTCCTGGAGGGCACTGCCAAGGGGGAGGTTACCATGAGAAAAAGATTGAATACTGAACGAAAGGATAATGTTCTACGAGTCGGGGCGTGGAATGTCAGAAGCTTGAACATGGTAGGGAAACTAGAAAATCTGAAAAGGGAAATGCAAAGGCTCAATCTAGATATAGTAGGTGTCAGTGAAGTGAAGTGGAAGGAAGACAAGGATTTCTGGTCAGATGAGCATCAGGTAATATCAACAGCAGCAGAAAATGGTATAACAGGGGTAGGATTCGTTATGAATAGGAAGGTAGGGCAGATGGTGTGTTACTGTGAACAGTTCAGTGACCGGGTTGTTCTAATCAGAATCGACAGCAGACCAACACCGACAACGATAGTTCAGGTATACATGCAGACGTCGCAAGCTGAAGATGAACAGATAGATAAAGTGTATGAGGATATTGAAAGGGTAATGCAGTATGTAAAGCGGGACGAAAATCTAAAAGTCGTGGGCGACTGGAATGCAGTTGTAGGGGAAGGAGTAGAAGAAAAGGTTACAGGAGAACATGGGCTTGGGATAAGGAATGAAAGAGGAGATAGACTAATTGAGTTCTGTAACAAGTGTCAGCTAGTAATAACGAATACCCTGTTCAAGAATCACAAGAGGAGGAGGTATAGCTGGAAAAGGCCGGGAGATAGGGGAAGATTTCAATTAGATTACATCATGGTCAGACAGAGATTCCGAAATCAGATACTGGATTGTAAGGCGTACCCAGGAGCAGATATAGACTCAGATCACAATATAGTAGTGATGAAGAGTAGGCTGAAGTTCAAGACATTAGTCAGGAAGAATCAATACGCTAAGAAGTGGGATACGGAAATACTAAGGAATGACGAGATACGTTTGAAGTTCTCTAACGCTATAGATACAGCAATAAGGAATAGCGCAGTAGGCAACACAGTTGAAGGGGAATGGACGTCTCTAAAAAGGGCCATCACAGAAGTTGGGAAGGAAAACATAGGTTCAAACAAAGTAGCTGCGAAGAAACCATGGGTAACAGAAGAAATACTTCAGTTGATTGATGAAAGGAGGAAGTACAAACATGTTCCGGGAAAATCGGGAATACAGAAATACAAGTAGCTGAGGAATGAAATAAATAGGAAGTGCAGGGAAGCTAAGACGAAATGGCTGCCGGAAAAATGTGAAGATATCGAAAAAGATATGATTGTCGGAAGGACAGACTCAGAATACAGGAATGTCAAAACAACGTTTGGTGACATTAAAAGCAACGGTGGTAACATTAAGAGTCCAACGGGAATTCCACTGTTAAATGCAGAGGAGAGAGCAGATAGGTGGAAAGAATACATTGAAAGCCTCTACGAGGGTGAAGATTTGTCTGATATGGTAGAAGAAGAAACAGGGGTCGATTTAGAAGAGATAGAGGATCCAGTATTAGAATCGGAATTTAAAAGAGCTTTGGAGGACTTACAGGCAAATAAGGCAGAAGGGATAGATAACAATACATCAGAATTTCTAAAATCATTAGGGGAAGTGGCAACAAAACGACTATTCACTTTGGTGTGTAGAATATCTGAGTCTGGCGACATACAATCTGAGTTTCGGAAAAGCATCATCCACACAATTCCGAAGACGACAAGAGCTGACAAGTGCGAGAATTACCGCACAATCAGCTTAACAGCTTATGCATTGAAGCTGCTTACAACAATAATATGCAGAAGAATGGAAAAGAAAATTGATAATGCGCTAGGTGACGATCAGTTTGGCTTTAGGAAAAGTAAAGGCACGAGAGAGGCAATTCTGACGTTACGGCTAATAATGGAAGTAAGGCTAAAGAAAAATCAAGACACGTTCATAGGATTTGTCGACCTGGAAAAAGCGTTCGACAATATCAAATGGTGCAAGCTGTTCAAGATTCTGAAAAAAGTTGGGGTAAACTATAGGGAGAGACGGGTCATATACAATATCTACAACAACCAAGAGGGAATAATAAGAGTGGACGATCAAGAATGAAGTGCTCGTATTAAGAAGGGAGTCAGACAAGGCTGTAGCCTTTCGCCCCTACTCTTCAATCTGTACATCGAGGAAGCAATGATGGAAATAAAAGAAAGGTTCCGGAGCGGAATTAAAATACAAGGTGAAAGGATATCAATGATATGATTCACTGACGACAATGCTATCCTGGGGGGCCGCATCAAACCAGTCAGTATTCTGATCCCCAAAAAAAAAAAAAAAAGGAACCAGAGCCAGGCAAATGTCAACAACGAGCAATGACCGGAACGCGGTTACACCGAGATAGAGATGCAATCCAGCGCGAGTACCAGACTGACTGGACTAGGTTTTTTTTTCTTTATTGTATTTCAATTCCCCATCGGGGAGGGCTGCTCTTCAGCCGAAAGACATAGAACAAACAATAGAAGACATTTAAAAATAACAAAGGAGAGAATATGGTGAACATAGATATAAAATAGGAGGAACATCATGAAAGGCAATAGACAAAAAAGGGGTGACTGTAAAATGGAGATATAAAAAAAGCTGTTTATAAGTAGCACACACAAAAAGCCACACACTGCGACTATTAAAAGAACACAAGGCATGGTATGACTGGAGCACAAAAGTATCGACAGATGGCGTAGCACATAACATAACACTGACGGCGAACCGCAAGGCAGTACACAATTAAAATCACACCTCTTAACGCACAGGAGAAACAACACTAAACACAACACTAATATGGCACACTGATGATGATCAAAACAGAGGATCTGCCAGGCGCTAGGAGATGAGTGAGACCTGAAGAAAGGAGGGAGGGGAAGAGATGGTGGAGATGAGCGTGGGTCGCGCTGAAGAGGGCCAGCTAGGGAGGGATGTGGGAAGGAAAGAGGTAAATATGGGCTGCAGGGTCTCAGGGGAGGGGGGAGGAGGAAAATCCGCTCTGGGAGAAGGAGGGAAGAGGAAAAAGGGGGCCCTGGGGAGGGGGGGAACAACGCCAGGTTATAGTTGAAAGGAAGGGTAGATGTCACGGCGAATTTCGTCATCTGGGAGGGGGAGGCGTTGGAAATTGCCCTGATGAAGGAAATGGAGGGTGTGGATGTGGAGAGAGGGAGGGATACAGCGATAGAGGCGCGGCAATAGGCGAGGGGTGGAGAAGAAGCAGGAAACCAGAGGGTTGGGGGGATCAAGCCTGCGGACAATGTAAAGGATGTGGAGATGTCGGAGGATCAGGTCGAGGAGGGGGAAGGGGATCAGTTCATACAGGAGCTGTATGGGGGAAGGAAGGCAGATACGGAAGGCAAGGCGGAGCACTTGGCATTCAGGGATTTGGAGGGCCTTGTAAAAGCGGGTGGGCCCAGAGATTCAGGCAACGCTGGCATAACAGAGGATGGGACAGATGAGGGATTTGTAGGTGTGGAGGATGGTAGAAGGCAGCAATCCCCATGTCCGGCCAGACAGGAGTTTCAGAAGGCAGAGGCAGGAAAGGGCTTTCTACTGGATGGTCTGGAAATGAGGGGTCCAGGTGAGGTGTCGGTCGAGGGTGACACCAAGGTATTAGACGGTGGGGGTGAGCTGGATGGGACGACCATAAAGGGTGAGGTAGAAATCATGGAGGCGAAAGGAGCGATTGGTGCGGCCTATGATGACAGCCTGTGTTTTGGAGGGGTTAAGACGGAGGAACCACTGGTTACACCAAGTGGTGAACTGGTTAAGGTGGGTTTGGAGGATACGTTGAGACCATTGAAGGGTAGATTGGGAGCCAGGAAGGCGTTGTCATCAGCATACTGGAAAAGGTGGACTGGTGGGGGTGGCTTGGGCATATCAGCTGTATACAAGAGATAAAGGAGATGGGCGAGGACAGTCAGGAAGGAATAGGGGCTTTCTCGAAGGTGACGGTTGGTGACACAGCCGTGACCAGGGGTCATGTTGCGTTTGGATCCTAGGATAAGATTAATGTCTTGTGCTGTGATGGGAGTGGTTATGTCGGAGCGGGGCAACTGCACCAAGTACTGGAGACTAGGAGCAAGTGGAGCGCCTGAGGTATTGGCACGTTCCATGACGGCGAGGAAAAGAAAATATTTAAAGTGGGGATCATGGGGGTTGCAGAAGACCTCGGAAAGGTGGGAAGCGAAGTGATTGGCCTTACTGAGGTTGTGAGGAAGGGGGCGATCGTTATGGAGAAGGGCTAGTGGGAAGCGGAAAGGGTGGACTAGTGCAGAGCGGGTCCCTATATACGAAACCGGATGGAGCGGCTATTGGACGCTGTCTGCACGTGGCTTAGCGGTGGCCTCCTTACTGCGCGAGAGCCACTCAGCGGAATAGCCGCCGCGGAGACGGAGCCCTCTATGGGCTGACCACGTCCATTTGTTCTGGCGCGTGTTTGACTTCCGCGGCGGAAGGTACTAGACTGTACAAGGTACTAGACTGTATTCGTGATTTCCTGTCAGAGTGAACACAGCTCATAGTAATTGACGGAAAGTCAATTCTGGCGTTCTGCAAGGTAGTGTTACAGGCCCTTTTGTTGTTCCTCACCTATTTAATCGATATGAGAGACAATCTGACAAGCCGTCTTACGTTGTTTACAGATGACGCTGTCGTTTATCGACCAATAAAGTCATCAAAAGTTAAAAACAAATTGCAAAACCATTTAGAAAAGATATCTGTATGGTGCGAAAGATGGCAGTTAACCCTAAATAATGAAAAGTATGAGGTCATTCAGATGAGTACGAAAAGGAATACTTTAAACTTCGGTTACACGATAAATTAGTCACCTCTAAAGGCCGTAAATTTAACTAAATACCTAGGAATTACAATTACGAAGAACTTAAATTGGAAGAAACACATGGAAAATGTTATGGGGATGGCTAACCTAAGACTGCATTTTATTGGCAGGACACTTAGAAAACGTAATGGATCTACTAAGAAGACAGCCTACACTACACTTGCGCGTCCGCTTTTAAGATACTGCAGCGTGGTGTGGGATCCTTACCAGATAGCATTGGCGGAGTACATCTACAAAGTTCAAAGAAGGGCAGAACGTATAGTATTATCACGAAATAGGGGAGAAAGTGTCACTGAAATGATGCAGGATTTAGGACGGACATAAATAATAATGTTGTTCAAATGTGTGTGAAATCTTATGGCACTTAACTACTAAGGTCATCGGTTCCTAGGCTTACACACTACTTAACGTAAATTATCCTAAGGACAAACACACACACCCATGCCCAAGGGAGGACTCGAACCACTGTCGGGAGCAGCCGCACAGTCCATGACTACATCGCCTTAGACAGCTCAGCTAATCCCGCGCGGCGACATATTTAAAACAAACGTGTTTTTCGTTGCGGCGGAATCTTCTTACGAAATTCCAATGACCAACGTCCTCCTCCGAATGCGAAAATATTTTGTTGACACCAATCTACATAGGGAGAAACGATCACTATCATAATATAAGGGAAACCTGACCTCGTACCTAAAAATATAGGTGTTCGTTCATTTCGCGCGCTATACGAGAGTGGAATAACAGAGAATTGTGAAGGTGGTTCGATGAACTCTTTGCCAGGCACTGAAATGTGGTTTGCAGACTATTTATGTAGATGTAGACAGAGAACGGTACCTGTGAGATATGATGTATTGAAGGGAGTAGAGAAATAACTTGGCTAAAAGTAAAGCCCAATGGAGATCCTTCACTAACACATGCGATATTAACTGTAATTGACGGAAGCCAGACATACAAAAACTCAATAAATCATGCAGGAAAAGTGGGAGCATATGACTAAAATAATGAAAAATTTATTTAGACAAAGCGTGCAGTATGGAGTGGCAGCCATAAATATAGGAGAAATGCAGTGCTTTAATGGTTCAAATGGCTCTGAGCACTATGGGACTTAACATCTAAGGTCATCAGTCCCGTAGAATATAGAACTACTTAAACCTAACTAACCTAAGGACACCACACACATCCTTGCCCGAGGCAGGATTCGAACCTGCGACCGTAGCAGTTGCGCGGTTCCGGACTGCGCGCCTAGAACCGCTAGACCACCGCGGCCGGCAGTGCTTTAAATGCTTATAGTGTTATCTATAAGATGGATGTCAACGCAACATTTATGTAAAATGAAGGTAGCTTTATGAAATTCAGAGCCAGAACATCATGCTAGTATCAATGGAAGATGAGAAGGCTGAAAGACGGAGGGAATATGTGGAGGGAATATGCGGAGCGAATATGCGGAGTGAAGGAAGTGTAATAACAAAAATATGGACAGAGAAGAGGAAGTAGATGAAAATGTGACATGTGATGTTTTGCTGCAAAAATAGTGAGACAAATCACTGATACCAAGGGCAGACCCAACTCCTAAGAGTCATGGGTAAACCAGTAATGACAACTTATGTACTTCGTACGTTGGATATAGGGGTCATATAACATTTAGACTTGAAACTTCCTGGCTGACAGAAGCTGTGTGCTGGACAGAGACACGAACTAGGGAGCTCTGCCTTTTTCAGTCATGTGCTCTACCAACTGACCTACTTAAGCTCTACTCACGACCCGTCCTCACAGCTTTACGTCTTCCAGTACCTCTTCTCCTACGTTCTAAATTTGCCGGACTGACACTCCTTGAAGAAAGGATATGGGAGTTACTGCTTAGCCACAGCCTGGGAGACGTTTCCAGAATAAAATTTGCACTCTCAAGCGTAATATGTGCTGATATGAAACTTCATGGCAGATTAAAACTTTGTCCCTCAACGAGACTCAGACTTGGGGCATTTGCCTTTCGCGGGCTCTACCAACCGAGTTACCCAAGCGCGACTCAACACCCGTCGTCACACTTTTAAAAAAATTGTTTACTGATTGCAGTTAAAATTTTTCAGGGATAGTAATTTAGATTTGTGGAGTGGAATGTATAGTGTCTTGAAAGGTGGTAACTGAGCCGTGCTTGGCTCGCGGTCATGCCGTTTATTGCTCGTCATATCGTTTATGTAGGTTCTGTCACCTCGTTTTTCTTTTAATTCGATTTGCTCGCGTCACAAGGTTGCTGGTCTGCTTGCCCGTGAGTGGCAGCAGAAGCCCTTTTAGGTAAGGGCATTGTCGTACTATCTCTGGAGTAACCGCTAGTATTTCAGAGTCGTCGTGTGTCTGGAGTGCAGCCGGGGACGGAGCGCTAGTGAGGCGCGGACAGCCAGTACTTGCCGACCGCTGGCCACACACATGTACTGTCTGACGGAAGGAGACTGGAGCAGGAACGACCGTCGGATGGTCGTACGATCGGTCGTCGCATCGAGCGACGTGTATTTGATAGTTTGGCCGTTTCTGGGCCTCGTCAGTTGGTCATCCTGCCGGACGTGGGTCGGTTCCTTCCTCGTGCAGAGACGTCGTCGCCGATGAGCAAGAGTTACCTCTGCATGGGTGGTTCCGAGCCAGTGTGCCTGGGTCGCCGTGTCTCCGAATTCCGAACGGACATCGAGTGGAGGCGAGTTGGAGCTGCATTGAGCTCCGGACAGCCAAGACTTTCCCGACCGTTGGCGACAAACATGAGTGGGAACGAACTTAGTTGGTCGTTCAGTCGGTCGTCTCATCGGTAAACGTGTAATTCGTCGCCGACCGCTTATGGGAACTCTCTGAGTGTGTGAATTTTCATTTCTCCTTGTTGTTCCACCGTGATTTGTTTTAGGATTGTCGGAGTTCTTGGTGCAAGTGTTTACGTCTGATTTCCGCTGACCAGATGAATGCTGTCTGCGTACTGGAGTAGCAAGTCGGTCGGTTGCGAGAGAGTGTGCCTTGACTGTGTTTAGATGCCAATTACCAAGACGTAGTGCTGCTTGCGATCTTCGGCATCGCTGATATTTTCGGTTGTCGTGCCCTAGGTTGGGTGGATTGGAATTGGTTAGGTTGTTGGTTGGTTCTTCAGCCGTCCCTAGGTCTTGTTGCCACCCAATTATTTAGTATAACGCTTTGCTGCCTGTCTGACCTAAACTGTTGTTAGAGTTTCTCCCCAGGCCGACACTTGGACCACTTCTGAGCACCACTGTTTTGCTGTTTGTGATTGTGATGTTCTTTTGTCGCAGGTACTGTGCCAGGCCTTCAGCCGTGTATTAAATTTGTCTGTTCTATGTTCAGCATATGGCCTTGAGTCGAACCTTATGTCAAATATTTTAAGATTAGACATTCAACCGTGTTTTATTTAACATTCTTGCTTGCTCTGTATTTAGGCCTTCAGCCGCGTTTGTTTTAAAATCTGTGGCTTTCAGCCAATAATTTGTACATTCCTCTCTGTAAGGTTTCTCTTTAATTATCTTCAAATCTTAAAATGGCCTTCAGCAGTACTGTGTAAATGGTTATCTTAAGGTTTGTCTTTAATTATTTCGAATAATTGTTTAGGCCTTCAGACGTCAAGATATTCCAAGTTTTCTTAAGATTATTTTCTGTTGTGCTGTGTAAATGCTTGTCTTTAAAGGATCCCTTTTATTATGTTGAAACATTATTGGGCTTTCGGCCGAGGAATTAATTTAAATTTTCTTTTCTATAGCTTTTAGCAGAAATTTGTAAAAGCTTGCCTTTTATTAATTTCGTTTACTGATCTTAAATATTATTTGGGCCTCAAGCAGAGAAGGTATTTTAATTTTATTAAAGTAAGGCCTTCAGCCGTTTTTCTAAATCATTATGTTTTAAAAGGAATTATTTAAATCTTATTATTGAGAAGTTACTTGGGACCTCAGCCATGAATTGATCCTTGCTGTTTTAAAGAGAAAACTGTGCATTGGTTTTCGAGGAATAAAGTTGTGTATTCTTGTGTAGCTAACAGTAAGTGATCTTGGCCCCTTTCCACAACCTGACCCGCTCTATCCTGCGAAACCAGATTTCTGTAATAAAAACTAGATCAACAAAAATACAGGGGATTGGAATGCAGTTAATTTGAATGAAGTGGGTTGGAGCGCAGCAGATTTAAATTAGGATATGCAAGGGGAATTACTTTAGCTAATGAGACACTAATTTTAGACGAGTTTTTTTATTTGTCGGGAAACGAATTAAAATGTCTACAAAAAATACATATAAAATGGCACAGATAAGAAATGGATGGTAACTTTAGCGGTTTGGTGCCACATAATAACGCAGAAAATTCAGAAGAGAGATCAGCTAACCAATAGAGGAACAATGAGTACAAATGCGGAAAAACAAATGTCCTGACAAACACGCGACAAATAGAGTCTACGTCATATGCATTTTATCCAGCAAACCACTGCGAAGTTCATGGCAAGGGTACCTGCCATCGTAACAGTTATTATGGCTTTTCCCCTTCCATTCACGCACCGAGAGCGACAAAAATGATATGTTAAAAGCCTAATCTTGCCCTCCCTACGTGAGCGATACGTAGGGGTTTTGTATTCCTACAGTCATCACTTGAAGCGAATTCATGAAACTTTGTATATAGTCGTTCTTGGACTAGTTTACGGCTGTCTTCAGGGGCTTCTACCATTTTCGTTTCTTCAGCATCTGACACTCTCACACGAGTCAAGCGACCCTGAGATCATTTGCACGGCCCTTCTCTATATACGTTCTACATCCCTGTTAGTCCTATTTAGACGGATTCCTCACATTTGTGCAATGTTCTGGGATGGATCCCACGAGTGATTTGGAATTTAATCTCTTTTGTATACTAATTGCATTTTCTAACTATTCTACCAGTAAACCGAACTCCCACTCATGCTCTGCCCACGACTGAGCCTATGCGAAAATTCCATTTCATATCTGTACGAAGTGTAGCACCAAGGCATTTGTGTTCGTGACCAATTCCAGAGGTAACTGGTTGACATTAAAGTCACTGCAAAATACTACATTAACTGTATTTCATGCAAAAGCAAGGCAAATTGACGGGTAAAACTTCGTACATCCCTGCAAAGGAATAACATAATGTGCGAGCATTATTTGGCAAGACACTGGGGAGTACGGAAGTTCGGATCGGTTCTACAGACCTGCTCGGATACCCGAAGTCGGAACTTTCTCATTTGGCAGTGCAGCGGTGCGGACGTTCTGTTTGTGTCCACGCCGTGGAATCTACGCTCGCGTTGTTTACTCAGTAAGCAGGCATTCAGTGCGCTCCAGCTTAAGCAAATAGATCAGCATGGCGAACCAATACACAAAATAGACGTTGAAATTTACGTTCATTTGCTCAACCAAAATCACTTGAATTACGGTAAAACCATTTTTACGAGAAGAGGTCAAACCCTAGGCAGTTGACATCATTGGCATACATTTACCGATCGTGAGTAGTACAGTCTACACACCATCAACAACGTGTGACACAACATCCTCCTCTTGCATTACTTCTTCTCGAGAGTAATTGTCGATGCCAGTATTATTTTTCGAGTTTTGGACAGGTCAATATTATGTAAGTTGTTTTTCTTTTTTAACTTTCATATAGTTTTATATGCAGTATGTTATGTTTGAAGCTAAAATTTATGAAAGTGAATTACTTTATAAATTTCTTAGTCTCGATGTTACAGTGGATAAGTACTAGTTCTAAATGTACAGCTACAATAACTTTTTAAGAAAATTTAAATGACGAACTATTGGCAAACTTAAAATTTCTATTATTAATTAAGCAATACTGTACTGGTTACTACGTTTATTTCTGGATTCTCGTGTGAAATATTAATCGAAAGCAGTAATGTGACACAAACTAGTTGAAAATCATTTGTTAAGAAAAATTGGAAATCCTTTGGGATATGATTATGTATGCTGACCCGTACAGTCGTCATAATGCCTCTGATGTGATCGGACGTATTTTTGTGCGTACGATCTAATCTCTGCTTTGTGAACGTGAAAATCAAAAGATTGTGCGATGTACTAAAATGTGACAAAATATATTTACGTTAAAACAAAAGTCGTGCAACAACTATCACCAAACATATATCGTTCAATTCAACCGTGAGGACCAAAAATGCGGGAATTTCAGCTTCAAGAATCAGACCCCTAGACAACAAGGATTGGAGCCAAATCAACACGACAAACTAAGTAAACTAGAAAGCTTATTGTAATCTTCGTTCCTCTCAAAGTTTTCATAAAAGACTTTGCTTATTGTGGGCAGTAGCTGCAAGTAGAAAGGAAAGAGGAGATTACAAACAAAACATGTGAAAGGATCTTTTGGGAGACAAACAGGCCCTCCGATTCTGCCATGCTGATAACAGTGTTGGTATTTTGGACGCCGATCATGCTGGTGTAGGACTCCGTACGATCAGGTTATTAGAACTTCCATTTGAAGTCCCATTAGAAGATGTCGATTCTGATCTTCACACCTACAGCACGGTGTACAGTCACGTTGCGCGAAGGTGGATGAAATTCTGAATGTATACTGTTCTTAATGAAGTCTAATAATTCGAAATTTAACTTAAAAGGCATGTACCCCCATATGTTTATATCAGCTGCTGCCGTGCCATAGTCGTTAACGATATTGTTGTTGTGGTCATCAGTCCTGAGACTGGTTTGATGCAGCTCTCCTTGCTACTGTATCTTGGGCAAGCTTCTTCATCTCCCAGTACTTACTGCAACTTACGTCCTTCTGAATCTGCTTAGTGTATTCATCTCTTGGTCTCCCTCTATGATTTTTACCCTCCACGCTGCCCTCCAATGCTAAATTTGTGATCCCTTGATGCCTCAGAACATGTCCTACCAACCGGTCCCTTCTTCTTGTCAAGTTGTGCCACAAACTCCTCTTCTCCCCAATTCTATTCAATACCTCCTCATTAGTTATGTGATATACCGATGTAATCTTCAGCATTCTTCTGTAGTACCACATTTCGAAAACTTCTATTCACTTCTTGTCTAAACTATTTATCGTCCATGTTTCACTTCCATACATCGTTACACTCCATACAAATACTTTTAGAAACGACTTCCTGACACTTAAATCTACACTCGATGTTAACAAATTTCTCTTCATCAGAAACGCTTTTCTTGCCATTGCCAGTCTACATTTTATATCCTCTCTACTTCGACCATCATCAGATATTTTGTTCCCGAAATAGCAAAACCCCTTTACTGTTCTAAGTGTCTCATTTCCTAATCTAATTCTCTTAGCATCACCAGACTTAATTCGACTACATTACGTTATCCTCGTTTTGCTTATGTTGATATTTATCTTGTATCCTCGTTTCAAGACACTGTCCGTTCCATTCAGCTGCTATTCCAAGTCCTTTGCTGTCTCTGACAGAACTACAATGTCATCAACGAACCTCAAAGTTTTTATTTCTTCTCCATGGGTTTCGATGCCTACTCCGAATTTTTCTTTTGTTTCCTTTACTGCTTGCTAGGTGTAGGACTCCGTACGATCAGGATATTAGAACTTCCATTTGAATTCAAATCAGACGATGTCCATCCTGATCTTCACCCCTACAGCACGGTGTTCAGTCAGGTTGCGCGAAGGTGGATAAAATTCTGTATGTATACTGTTCTTAATGGAGTCTAATAATTCCAAATTGAACTTAAAAGGCATGTACCACCATATGTTTATATCAGTTGCTGCCGTGCCACAGTCGTTAACGATATTCAACAAAAAACTTCTTCCGGATGTTGGAAGGAGGAAACGTCTCAGATACGAATATATCCAACGCCGAATCACGCAACTGCCGCCGGGGACATGGTGTCGCCGTCGCAGCCAACGCTGCTTGCCCGTGACTTACGTTTCCGTCCTCACGACTACTGCCGCTTCACCCCGTCATATGACACTCGCTGAAGACCCATCGCAGTATCCTCGCGATGCGACAGGAAGACGAAACGCCTGTTCTGCGTGTCGCGGACTCTACTCTCACAGAGCCGCCATTAATAACACGTGTACCCAGTAGCGTGGTCGACAGCCTCCTGGCTGAGGGGCAGTGTATCACATCATCGATTTCAATGGCGTTATGCACTGGTATCACCTCACCGCTCCCACTCTGATCACTCGGTGTCATATATGTCGCATAACCGTACAAGACGAGTTAGGGCGTGATGCGCACTTCTTGCTATGAAGCAAGTTCAGTATCCGACGCGTGAAGTATCTCTCACATCAAAGATATCTTGTCGGTTGTTCCGATCGTAGTGAGGTTAGTTGTGGCACTACAATACACTCTGAAGGAAAAAGTTATGGGACACATACTAACAACGTGTCGGACTTCCTTCTGTGCAGTTTAGTGCAGCAACTCGACGTGGCACGGACTCCCCGAAGTCGTTGGAAAACCATAACAGAGATACTGAGACACGCTGCCTCTACAGCCGTCCATAACTGCCAAAGTGCCAGTGCAGGATTTTGTGGGCAGCTGACCTCCAATTAGATCTCATAAATATTCGATGGGATTTATGCCGGGCGTTCTAGGTGGCTGGGTCATTCGCTCGAATTGTCCAAAGTATTCTTCAAACCCGTGACGAACTATTGTGGCCCGATTAATGATATCATTGTTGTGCAGCATGAAGTCCATAAATGGTTTCAAATGGTCTTCAAGTAGGCGAACATAAACTCAGTGCAGTCCTGTCAATGAACTGCGGATGCAAATTTATCAATTAACTCGGTAGTGTCCGTCGTCACCTCTGGCCACCACCAACAGCTCCGCTGGAATCGTTCCTGAAGCACCGGCGTCATCTTTTGCGATCCATCAGGAACTGGCAAATGCCATGAGAGATCGCAGTTCTACTTGGAGTATGCGGCTCTCCTCTTTCTAGGTCGTTATGATTAATATATCTGCTGTTGCTGTTTGTCTATGTGCTCTACACCGAAGAACAGGTCCTACATTTTTCGACTTGTCGAGAACTTCAGATAATGGGTCGAGACCAGTGGGGGACATAGGAGAAATTGTGAAGTGACTGCACGGGACAAACATATCTTACCAATCACTTCGCAAACTGCGTCGGGTGTTTTAGACGCTGAATGATGGCTCTTTGCCTTCTCAGAGCATAGTGCCATCTTACAATCAATTATCCTCCAGTAACAGTCGTGAGGTCTGGAAGATGACTGCGGCACACCTCCAGGATCCGGAATGCCGTCAGATTATCACTGCTGCTTTGGACGAGTGCGGTCTTCCTCTATCCCTTTCGGCGTTGGAATGGTGGATGGAATGTGCCAAACTGGCGTTCCTGTCTCTGATTATAAAATATGGAAAGTACATTGCTGCATGGTATCGTCATACTTCGGACTTTTGTTGAACGATACTTCCTGAACTCACATCCCAGCCATCGTCAGCAGACAGACAGATGACAAGCCGCCGAATTAAAGGCAAAATACTGACTCTTACGTGGCGAAAAGAGTGGCGGCGTCAAAACCGAGCGAGCGGCGAACTTCCATCTATAGGGTATATACTAATCAAAGCGACACACTCAGGGGCGGAGTTCTGAATGGAAATGGGGGAAAAAATGGTCCTGTGAATATGTGTCTGGAAGTGGACTGCGTGCGTGAAACGACAACAAGTAGTCGCAGGATTTAGCACAGCTTCGACGCATCTGTGTCACAATAGATCTTCAAAGTGGCCTCTGTGGGACTAAAGGTGATAGCGATAGTAGCGGTCATCACGGTTACACCATGTTGACAGCCACTTGCCTGGAGCTTACGCGAGTCTTCTTCTGAGTATCCTGTGGAAGCAGGTGCTCCAAATCTCTTATAAACACAGTCGGCCGTCTCCCTGTCTGAAAGGACACATGATCAACCAGACACTCAAAAAGGGCTTGAAGTGTTGTGTGGTGTGGTTGGCGTCTGTGAGGGTACTTGTTTTGGCATAGACGTGTTGCCCCTCGACCGTTTCCATCTGTTTGGCCGTACACAACTCCTTCTAGGGTTGCTCCCGGCGTGAATACCGGACCATTCTGTTGCTTACAGTAATCAGCGTCAATTACACTGCCTGTAACAAGCAAACAATACATGGCATGTGGCCAGAGCAGCTTTCACTCGTTAGCCCCATCCACCGTGGAAACAATGCATTTCCGGACACATGTTCACATGGCTTTTTTCCCTACATTTCCCGTCAGGAATCCCTTCCTGCAAGATGTCGATTTTATTAATGTTCACTCTATATGCACCATATCATGCTCGATATCCGTCGACGTCTCCGACAGCTATACACAGACCTCATTTTGCAAAATGGTTGATCCTTAACGAGCCAGGCGACCATTGTGGAACCCTTTTCTGACCATTATCGACGATTTTACCAGGAGGAGAATATACAAGAGGGTGACAATATGACACTTTGCAGCACGTGTCACTCACTCCCTACGCACAACAGCGTCGTCGTTTTCAGCGAAGGTTACGTAAGACGACGTTGGGGATGCACTAGAGAAGGGTGTGCTTAGTAAGTTGCCCGGACCACACGGATTGTTGCTGCAATTCTGTAGCACTTCCCGCATCCTAATGATGCTATTTTGTATCACCATGTATCAAGAGCTCATGTCCCACGGTTTTTGCTTGCCTAGACGTACTATTCACCCAGAAACAAAAGCCTTCAAGAAATCGATCGAGAACTACCGCTTCACATCAATGCTAAATTGGAGCTATAACATCTTCACCCGGCTTCTAGCGGGTCGCATAATGGAAGTCCTGCCATTAACACTTTCAGTCGAAGAAACGGCACGTGGAGGGGAAACTATCAACTAAACTGCCACCGACGAATTTAGGGATTTGATAGCGGAACATCCTGTCACCTCTGAACTGTGATTTCGACAGAATGCACCACAAGTTTCATATGTCACTTCTGTCCCGTGTGGGTTTCCCACCTGACTTCCTCGGGGAAGTTTCGTGCGTCTTACATGGAGGATCACACAGTGTACTGGTATTCGGACGTACAGTGTTCGATTCGACAAGCATGTGAGAAGTTGTTTATCCATCGAGAATCACTGTCCAGACCTAATCGGGTCTCATCTGTTCAAAGAATACTGGCCTCTCTTCGACAATTCCGGTGGAATGTTAACGGCTCCACTATAGGCGTTACGAGAAGACTCGTCAGAGGTACACATGCAGCAGATCTCCGCCAGTAAGGGCCACTCTGCACACCGTTTGTCAGATTTCAATTGCCATGCAGTACTAAGGCGGTACCGTCGTGTCCTTGCACCCCGTTTTCAGGCCACAAGTGGCTCATCTGGACCATCAGAAACCGTGTCATCCTCAGCTGAAGATGTGGAGAGGAGGGCGTGTGGTCAGCACACCGTTCTCCCAGGTGTTATGATGGTTTTCTTTGACCGGAGCCGCTACTAATCGGTCGAGTAGCTCCTCGATTGGCATCACAAGGCTAAGTGCACCCCGAAAAAGAGCAACAGTGCATGACGGATCGGATGGTCACCGATCCAAGTGTCAGCCATCCCCGAAAGCACGAAATTTCGGTGATCTGATAGGAATCGGTGTAACCACTGCGGCAAGCCTGGTGGCTACCGTCGTGTCCTTACAGCCAAATAATGGCTCTCTCTTTCTTATGCTGCGCATGGTCAGCCCATTCGTGGTCTTCTGGAAAATTTCGATCTCTATAAACTGTCTCCACATCGGAATAACAGAACTATTCACATTAAGCCACCGGGCCACATTAGTTTGCGACTGTCCCGCTTCCGTTCTTCGCATGGCACTTCACCTCAGGGAACCTGACAGGAGTCTTCTCTGTACCACACTGCACCGTCCGTGACTGTTTACACACTGGTTGTCGATCTGGGGCTACCCGGCACACACTATCCCCTTTGACAAGTGCCCTGAAATCATCGTTGGCGTGGTTGCTGCTGGCTAAATTCCGTGCAGGACACCTTCCGTGCAGGACACTATCGTACCGACGTCTGTCAACAGTATATGTGAATTTTTGACTATATGGGGAAATAGTGGGTTGTTGGTTTAATTTTTGGCACCAGTGTAAGCCGCAAAATCGGTATAGAACCTGATAGGCATTCCTACGTCACCCTTGTTCTGTTTTAGCGACTTCAGCTCTTTCTGAGCGTCACTGACACTAACACATGTTTTACTCATCTTCTGAGTGTTACGGCGATTGAATTGGGGAAACTCACCTGGGTTTTCCTCTGTACTGGAACATTTGAGAACGGAGGTAAACATTTCTACTTTTGCTTTGCTGTCCTCCATTTCAGCTTCTGTCTTACTCGTGAGTGACTCAACATTAACCTAGATGCCACTAATAGAGTTTAATTACAACCACAATTTCTTTAGGTTTTGTGAAAGATCATTTGACAATATTCTGCTACGTTAGTCGTTGACGGTATCACGCACCGCTCTTTTTGACAGCCAAATGACTTACACTCAACATCTCCCTGGCTGGGAGATTGCAATCGGGAAAATCAGAGGATAATTTTCCGTTCCACCAAGGGCCACGAATGGAGCAGACAGAGACGGACGCTGGGACACGAACCACGCACTCACATCCCCCTCTTCCGCGCCGACGCTAGCCGCTGCAGGCGCATCGGACTATTCAGCAGGCGCGTGATTGGCCGGCGGCGGGAAGCGGACAGCGGTCCAGCAGAGATATCAGCACGCGACCGACGAGTAGCAGTCAAGGGTTGAGCTTATGTTCTGCTAACTCCCTCACGGCTGCCATAGTTCCCAGCTTGCACGGGTGACAAACCAGGTCATGGCCCCTATCCGACATATCTATGTCGGTTTGGGAATAGGGCATCGCCCGCCTGTGACTGTGGCGCATCAGAGGGTACTCCTGACCATGTGGTTTACGAGTGCCCCCTTTTCGATTATGTAGCAGCCGCTCTACGACAATTGCCGAGTAAACATACTCACGACCTACTGAGACAAGAAGAGACTTTTCAAACACTGAATACATTAGCCAAAGAGGTATCACGAAAAGTGTTGACAATATTCTTGAGAGACTTTCGTGACTAGTTGCTAATCACCAATCGCGTCCAGCACTCCGATCCCGTACCGCCTGTTCGTGGATAGGTCGACTAAACAGTTGGAATCCGCGACGTGCAGGACTAAGGGGATTGGGGTGATCTGTTCCACAGATTTGACACATGCACCGGATATGACGCACATTAGTTAGTAATTTAGTAGAATACAATAGGATAGTAGACTAGGAACCTGCAGCGACAATAAACTCCTAGCCTGCCTTGTGTCACGGGCACGCTCATCGGCTTTAGCTCTATGAGCCAGGCACTCAAGTAGGTTTATACTAACACTGGCACACATATAAAGCTACAGGCATTTACACAAATCAGCAGTAGTTATTAGAGAGTAATTTTAACATTAGAAATAGTCTCCCCATTAACCCAAGTAATACTGTCTGTAGTCTTGCAAATTAATATGTAGTAGGTGCAATTATAAATAACATTATAGAATATTAAAACCCAGTAATCACTAATGTGGTTGGTTATTCTTGTATAATTATTATGATTGCAAATAAAGGATTAAAAAAAGCCAGGAGTATCTTCGGTTTTGCTTTTATTAAAGCATCGGCGGAACTCAATTCAGATCGGCGTTAAGCTATTACGGCGGACAGGATATTTTGTTTACTGACGCCCGACAGCAGAATTGTGTTTCTTTTCGATTTGCTGGATGTCGAGCTCCAGTGGTGCCTTGGGGGTCGAAGAGGTCTGCCGCTGGCGACAAGAGGCGGGTCTTGTTGTTGCCGTGGGCCGCGTCGCCGGCCGTTTAGAGAACCCCTGCTGCCGCAGAGCCAGGCTATGCTACCCCCCCCCCCCCCCCCCCCACACCCAAAAGGTTAGGGAAAATATGGGCCAGGACCTGGAAGCCGGCCGAGGAACCGATGAGAAGGTTTCCTCCGCCGCTGTGCCGCCCTCTGCATCCACCAGTAAAATAGGGCCAATACGCAGCCGGGCCACCTAACGGTGACAACGATGGCTGTAACTTCCACTCCTTTGGTGGAGTGGTAGAGGCTCCTATCATGGCTAGAAAAACACCAAATGCTGTAGAACACAATAAGCCGACATCAACACAATCGTCAGTACTTGTGATCCCGCCCTCCCCCCCCCCCCCTTCCCCTTGTCATAAGTCCGCTCCTGCTTGCCAACGCCACCAACAACCAAGCAGACTACATTGCTCCCTGAGTAAAGGCCAGCAGACGACCCGTCTGCCAATCGAAATCATCCCCAAACCCACCATCTCGGTCCAACCATCTACCAAATCCAAATACCTTAAATCCCCCCCCCCTCTCCCCACACACACAAAAAGCGGCGTGCAAAGAAGGACCGAAAGGACAAGCACCCCAAGAGCAGAAATGCTCCACCACCACTACCACAACCGCTCCCTCAACCTCTGAGAAGCCTGGGACCAGACAGCACCTGTTGTCGACCTGGGATGGAACAAGGAAACTGTTTCCCTGGAAGGGAACCACCTAACCTGGTAAGATTCGGGTGGTTTCGTGCTAGTGAAGAAAACCTTTCGCCAGTCGAGACTTCTGGCCACCCACGGAGTGAAACCCACCTCGAACAGTCTTCTGGTGGTGGCTGATGAGCCAAAGACAACACAAAACAACACGACAGAAACACAAACACAGCAACAAGTCACTCACCAACTCCCTCCGACTGTCACAGATTTTCCTCCAGATTTACGAGGAACTCTAGGATCTGTTAAAATCGGAAATCGTGGGACACAGTTTTAAGGCAAAACCTGCTGGTGGTGACAAAATAAAGATAACACTTCACACACTGGTACACAATAACACAACCAAAACACTTCTAACAAACGAAAATATATCTCCCTACAAATTCACAGCAACAAAAACATGGAAAAAGAATGTTGTAATCAGAGACCTCCCAAGACGACTGTCACCCCAGGCAATCAAAACAGACTTGACTACCCAGGCGAATGTCGTCAAGGTTGTCCAGCAGATGGGCAAAGCTGAAAGTAAGTGGCCCCTATACCAGGTCACACTACCAGATATCCCCCAAAATAAGAAGGAATTAAAAAAATGGCCTGGGCTGTTCCTGTCACCACCAAGCCACTGTGCCACAAAAACAAGACGGCGCAGTGCTTCAGGTGCCAAGGGGTAAAACATATCGCTGCTCACTGCACCATGGCGATAAGATGCAGGAAGTGCGTCGAAGCCCATGCCACAAGGTCCTGCACACTAAAACACTCGGACCCGCAAATAAGGTGCGCACTGTGTGGCGAAAACCATGCAGCGGGTTACCAAGGTTGTGAGGTCCACAAAAGACCCGGACAGCAGGCAAAGGGCGCAAAGGTGGCCCCCCACACACGCAAACAAAGTAGCACCACCAAAAACAGACACACAGAGATACAGAACACACCAACATACATGGACAAGGTTTGGGTAAAACTAAGACTGGATACATCAAGGGCAACATACGCAGAAGTGATTTCTCCTTCCAAAAGCCATTAAAACGTAACCCTATCACCACGACAACAAACACAGTCACTAGAACAACATTGGGAGATGGAAACACATAACAACAACGATCAGGACCACCAAGACAGAGGAAGCCCTAGGGAACCCCACACTCATTCAACCCCCTTGTATCAGGTGCTGGCGTTATGGTCCGGACCATGAACCTCGTTATGGAAATGATGAAGGAATTCAGGGAGGCCCAGAAGCTGAACACCCAAATCCGTGTTACCCTTCAGGCAGCATTCCAGCAGTCGCTACCCTCTGCGACTTCTTCACTAGTTTCAAAACCCCATCATGGATGGACGACCAAAAATCCAAGATCTGACGATGTGTGTCTTTAACACACACGGCATTGTTAATCAAGAAATCGAGTTCAGAGAACTCATAAAGGAGTTCTCCGTCGACATATGCATGGTGGGGGAAACCCATCTATAACTGGTAATAAAAGCAACTGTCCCCAACTACATTAGCTAGGACAGGCCAACCCAAGGTGGAGGAGTGGCCATTTACATACAAAGATGGATCCCCCACCACCAGGTATTCTTACCAGCCACCAATAAAATCGAAGGTGAGGCGGTGGTAGTAACCACTGCAAAAAGACCCGTAACGATTGTTGCAATCTACCGACCTCCACAAGACCTGATAGATGAGGGAGACATAGCTGCTCTAGGGCAAACTGAAGGCAAGCTCATAATAGGAAGTGACTTAAATTCCAAGCACCCAGATTGGAACTCTGGAGTAAGCAACATAGCAGGCGCTAAATTGCAACGACCAGCGCCATCCACCACTTCAAAACATGGGGTCCAGTCGAGCCCACACACTTTCCAATAAATGGCGGTAGCCCTCACTAGAAGTATTGCTGGGTTTGTTGCCTTAAGGACAATCAACAGAATGTCCTCCGACCACAACCCAGTGATTCTAGAGATCTATGTGGGAGAATGGGTAGCACTCCCATGGTACCAGACGTCTTACAAATGTGCAGACTTGGAGTGATACTAGGTAACTGCCAAAACAGTAGAACAAGTTCTGCAAGATCTAACAGGATCCATTCGACAAGCAGCGGAAGAGACCATGCCCCCACAAAGGGACGGGCCGCCCCTGCAAATACAGCTTCTGGATCATTCACTAGCTCAAATTCGACATAAGAACAGAGTGGCAAAAGAGTGGAAGATCACCAGAGATCAGGCTGCCAGGAGGCTACTCAATCGTTCACAGAAAGACCTGAAGGTCGCGCTCAATGAGCACAAAAACCAGCAATGCCAAAACCGTCTCACAGCTCAGAAAGTAGACGATCATACACTATGAGAAGCAACCAAGCAACTCACAAAAAAAAAAAAAAAATAACGCGCTAGGATGCCGCCATTGCACGACGAGCGGGGTCTGGCCTACAGCCACGCTTAAAAGGCCAACGCCTTCGCCGACTCCTTCGAGAAGCAGTTTCAAGCGATAGAACCCCAGGATGAAGACCACCAAGAGGTAGTCCGTCGTCAACTGGCTGTCTTCCTTAATGCTGAGGAGCACCCAGAGGATGAACTCACACTTTTCGCCCCCGAGGACGTGGCAAAAGCAATTAGGTCCCTCCCCACCAAAAGGCGCCATGGTAAGACAGTGCCACCAATGAGTTAGTTAAAAACCTCCCACTCTCGGCGATCACACACCTCCCGAACGTCTTCAACGAGATTAATCGTTCCCACGAGTTCCCAGCTTGCTGGAAACACGTGGAAGTGGTCGCGATACACAAACCAGGGAAAGACCGTCTATTCCCGAAGCACTACTGGCCTATTAACCTCCTGCCGACTCTCAACAAGATCTACAAGCGCCTCCTTGCTAAAACCCATACAGGAACATATTACCAGAGAGGAACTTCTACTGGATTTCCAATTCGGATTCCGGCAGAACCACTCTGCCCCACAGCAGATCATGGGAGTGGTTGAAGCAGCCACAAAGGGCTTCAACCACAGAGGCTAATGCAGGATAATGCTACTAAACGTAGCCAAACCCTTCGACTCTGAATGGCATAGATGGCTACTCTACAAGTTATACACGCAAAGGTTCCCTGGGAGGATAGTTAAGCAGCTCAAAAGCTATTTCATGAATAGGTCTTTCTCTGTCAAAGTAGAAACCCCCAAATCCACCAAAAGGCGTATGCGGGCTGGGGTGCCATAGGGAGCGGTTCTGGGGCCTGTTTTGTACAGTCTGTACACTGGGGACACACCAACAGCGTCTGGTGCACAAAGCGCAGTACACAGGCGACACAGCCTTCTACACACGAAAAGCGATCAAGGATCGGGTCATCTGTAGGCTACAAAGTGTTTTAGATGACACAGAAACTTGGGCCCATCGCTGGCGCATCACCATCAACTCTGAAAAAACGCAGGTTATGCTGATCACCCGGAGGCTCGAAAGGCATGGACCTCCTCAACGCCCCCCTCCCCTCCACCAACACCTAAATGTAATCCAACCGCCCTGTTGCTGAACTGCCAAGTACCTTGGCGTAACCTTCGACTCTCGTCTTACTTGGTAACCGCCCATAGACGAGGTCGACAGCAAGGTCTGTGCCAGAGTGTCCATCCTATACCCAATCCTCTAGTCAACCAGTTCCCTTCCCTGCTCTGTGGGTGTGAACGCATATCAGGCCCTGATACGGCCAGTAATGGAGTATACATGCCCTGTCTGGGGATACGTGATGAAGTAGCACCTGGACAAACTCCAGAGGCTGCAGAACCGCGCCCTCAGGTGGGCACTTCGCCTACCCCTCAGATTCTCTATTGACGATCTGTACGCCGATGTCGCCAACTCCTCGGATTCTCTATTGACGATGTGTACGCCGATGCTTCCAAGATAAAGCACGATCCTTCTATGAAAGCTCTTCCAGGTCAGGAAACGTCCTCATCCTCTCCTTAGGTCGGTATGACATGTCCTGTGACAAGAAAAACGCCCAATGGCGATCTTCGACGTCTAAGTTGAAGAGGAAATCCCTATATCAAATTCCTGATCCTCTTCCCTCCCCCATAATGTCAATCATCTCGTCAATCCCAGGCAGTACCAGACACGTACAGGACAATCATGACAACCCAAAAAATAACAGAAATAAACACACACACAAGTACAAAGTAGAGTAAAAGCCGCAAGGCTACAAACTCCCCCAAACACTTCCCCAAAGAGGGGAAAGTATCAGATGAGAGTGAGTGAGAGGATATTCCGTCACTTCACCTGAAGATGATGGAGACGCATTCCGTCGAAACGTCCCAAAAGAGGGGAAAGTATCAGATGAGAGTGAGTGAGAGGATATTCCGACACTTCACCTGAAGATGGTGGAGACGCATTCCATTGAAACGTTGCTACCAAACGACGGCGCTACTCGGCTGACAACCCGTGAAGACTTCATATATTTAAGCACATGCAATAATTTTGTATAATAAACCATAGTTATGCTTCGGTAATGTACCTGGTACGGTAGTTTAGTTCTTGTGTAAGATTTCACATGATCAGGAACTTCAGATTTATGTGATATTAGTCAATGTTAACGTTTGTTCTTTAAAATTCCACTTGGTATGACTCTGTACAAACACACTGGTCCGGTAGACGATGCTCACGGTTGCTATGGCACTGGCGTGAGGCGGAGTCCGCTCGACGACGATCAACGTCAGGCGGTCGGTGAACTTGGTTGCCTCATTAGGCGGCGTCCCCTCGCCAGATGGCAGGGACAGATGCCTGTCACTCGCATCGGGGTTAGCATGGCGTATCAACCTCGTACTTCATCTTACAGCTCATCGTCGGTTCATATGCAACAAATCAAGGGCAACATCAACAGACAAAAACATTTATTTTACGCGCTATGCGGCCCTAACGAGAATTCTAATTAGTACATTTGACCTGTAAGAAAGTTCATATGTTTCATATAGTATACATGCTCATTATTATTCGTTCGATTCACGTAATGGGAACCCTTGTTTTTCACAAAATTTACATTGCTAACACTGTTACTGATCTGCTCTACACATGGCTTCCACTAAACAGTCATTGTTAGCCTGATGAGTATAGTTCACCTGTCAGCAAACTACATTTACAGTAGTGCACCATAAACATTGGTTGAAGGTTCTTGTACAGCACAAGTTATTTACATATCCTCAAAGGTTTTGAACGTTATACAAGCACAATCACACATGGAAACAATACAGGTCGCGTAACCACTATTCGTGAGTACCACTGAGGCAGATATCAGTTCGCTGCAGCAGTACCACGTTCATCACGCGTGTTCATTCGTGTTTTTGTACAACATCACTAATTGAAGACACACAGAATTAAAAGCAGCTATGGATACATTGCACGATTACTTGCATGCCTCAACACAGCAAAGGTGAGTACAAATTCATATACTACTGTGCACTTTCAAGTTTCTAAACTGGTTCGTTCTACATAGGCCTGCACTATGACTTAAATTAATTTCCTGAGTTTCTCAAGTGGTGTGGAGGTGATTTACATGGGATCACTGAGTATCTGTTTTTGCTCGTGTGTGAATATCTTCACAAACGAATGGGGGCTACTCAAATATTTGGTCATTTGGTTTCAATGCGTCGTTCTTACAGAGGTTAAAACTACTTACATATTTATAGCATTGGTTAAAAACAGTCTTGGTTGCAATTAAATTTTTTTTTATTTTTCAACTACGCTTTTCGCCTCATTTAGGCATGTTCAGTTTGATCTTAATTTGGAATTTCTTAGACCGATTCTTTAGGCAGTGTGACCAAAGGGCATCGTCGAATACAACAGGCCAAACATCGCCTTCGTTAAACTCAGTAAAACCTTCCCTAGATGAACTCGAGTGTCCTCAAGACCTGCATTCTGTTACTGCTCCTGTGAACGGGAACGTGTTATGCAGATCTTGAAGTCACTCGCGTTCATTTAGAAAAGCTTTTACTGAGTTTAAGGAAGGTGATGTTTGGCCTGTTGTATTCGACGATGCCCTGTGGCTACACTGTCTAAAGGATCGGTCTTAGAAATGCAAAATTAAGATCCAATTGAAGATTCCCAAATAAGGCGAAACGTATAGTTGAAAAATAAAAAATTAAAAATAAAATTGCAATCAAGACTGTTTTTAACCAATACTGTTAAGCACTGGTTTGCTGTATGTCACATATGGATTGGAATAATTTCTTTACTTATTTATATTCTGAATTGTGATTTACGTGAGATCATTCAGTATCTGTTTTTGATCGTGTGTGTGTGTGTGTGTGTGTGTGTGTGTGTGTGTGTATCTTGACAACCGAGTAGGGGTTACTCAAGTATTGGGTTTCCATGCATCGTGACACGTCTTACAACGCTAATACTATTTAAGTATTTATTATTTGTTTCACTGATATTAAAAGTGTAACTACATATACACGATTTTTATATTCTGTTAATACTTGGCCGTGTTCCTTGTTACGTGGTTCAGTGGACTATGTTTACATGTGAATTGTTTTCCATATCATCAAATTGTGTATTTCGTCGTACAGGACAACAATGTACCACTTACATGTGTAGACAATTAAATCGCCTACGACCGAGTCTAAAAGACCGAACAGCAAAATTTGGCAAGAATCGTCAACCACTTAATTGAATGAAATATTGTGTACCCAGAGACGCAGAGAGAGAAATTTAGTCTGACTATAAGATTGACAAGAGATTGCGATAACCAGATAGCCAGATCCTTCTGTTAGTAATATAAGCTTGCATCATTTGCGTATAAAAATTCACTAAGAAGTGCTTAATTATTACGTTCTGAGCAAAACGTGTTCATCACATTTAAAATAATGAAATGAAAGCTGTAAATATTTACATATTTTTTTCTCGCTTGCATAGCTAATGCCCTTGGCAGTGCAGTCTACTCATACTGCCTGTCGTGACAGCAAAATTGTCACTTATGGTTCTTATTCTAGTATCCATTCACATGCTACGTATGTCTCTCATAGATTACTACTCTCAATCTATGAAGCTCAAATGCTCCACTTATACATTTAATGTTAAAGGTTTTATTTGTCACTGCCTAACTAATCCATGAAAAAGAAATGACTTCTACTGTTTCAGTGTGTGTACACAGAAATGTATACACAATTATGTACATAAGTCAATATCATTAGCACAACTACTCATCTTTCTTTAACTGGCTGGAACTGAACAAAAACATATACGGTCTCTAATTAATTATGAAACTTCTTTCATTTTAGATGAGGCGTCCTTCAGACTTATTTGCTTGAAATGCCAACGGAACTAATTACACTACGAATGAATTGGAATTATTTATAGATACTAAATATTGCTAAACTCTCATACATTGCTATGAAACAAAATACTGTCTTTGCTTTAACCAGTGCATTATCTAGTTACTTTGTACACATATCCACGACAAGAAGCACTTATCTTAATGCACTTTTACACTTCAAGTAAAACATGTAATGTACAGAATCATTAGAAAGAACAATCTTTCTAGTTGAAATATATTTTAAGGATCCTCTGATGACACGGTCTTTTTATTTTCCTTAAATCACAATCGGCTAACAGAAAGCATCCTTTCTGTAGACTTCGTGCAATTGCGTGTGGGATAGTATACAACAATCGCATTTCTCGCTTTTCTTCGGCAATAGTCAGGATTTAGGGTGGGTCGTAATGAGTACATTTTCACGAACTATGAATTTTTGCATATGTCCCAGTCTTTTGTCACATGCTGACTTTCGTAAACTAACAGTGGCTGGCATCCCAGTACCAAACATACGTAAAAAGGGGAACTGTCCACCTCGGATGGGCATCTTGTAGCCTTTCCATGTCTTTGCACATCTCTGAGTAATAACGCCCGTGTGTCTGATCGCTCATTAGCAACACTTTAAATCTGATATGAGTTCAATTAGCTGCTAGACTTCTGGAAGCTATGACAATGTTCCTCCCTTTCATGTGCACAGCTTAGAACTCGTACTCTTGTAAAAATAAAGACCAGCTATCGATTCTTAGAAGTAGAATTTAGTATTTCAGCATGTAACTTGAGGACTGATGATCAGCTAACACTACGATTTCCTTACCACAAACTTTTTGAATGCTGACACCACAGCGAGTGCTTCTAACTCCGTTGCCGAGTAACAGCGTTCACTCTCGGATAGGACTCGGACCAAACTAATCTACTGTACTTTTTTTTCATCACTTTCTATTACATAAAAAATAGGCCTCCACGAGAGATGATGTCAAACAAAATTTTTCGTCCGGGTTTGAATTATATAAAATGTCAGAGTTAATCAGAAGAGTTAATTTTTTCAGATTCTTCCTGACACAGTGACGACCAGAGCCTACTAATATTTCTGCGTAATAATAAAAAAACTGTAAAAATGAGGCAAGAACTAGGAATACTCTTAACTGTTTCTTGTTAGTGGGAGGAAGAAAATTCTCAATAGCACTTAAGCTGAGCCGGCCAGGGGACCGAGCGGTTCTAGGCGTTACAGTCTGGAACTGCGAGACTGCTACGGTTTCAGGTTCGAATCCTGCCTCGGGCAGGGATGTGTGTGACATCCTTAGGTTAGTTAGGTTTAAGTAGTTCTAAGTTCTAGGGGACTGATGACCTCAGAAGTTAAGTCCCATAGTGCTGAGAACCATTTTTGAACCTATACTGAACAGCCAAAGCATTATGGCCATTGCTCAAAATGGCATTGGATGGTGCTCTGGGGGCGTTGCAGGTGCGTAACGAGGTAAGGAAACTGTGTAAGTGAAGCAGGGACGGAAGGGCGGGGGCTGGGGGTGGGGGAGGTGCACACTACCGAAAATATGGGCTATAAATGAGGAGACAAGCGACTCTGACAAAGGGCACGTCGAATATTCACATGATACTGTTGGGAGTGTCTATGGGAAGTGAAACTATCACTAGGCACTAAGTGGTTAGACATCAAGTACTCGTCGCAGAACGTAAGGGACGGAGGCTTGTCTGCTCTGTGAAGTAACGTACATATTTATCTGTGGTATCTCTACTAAAAGAGTACAGTCCTTTGGCACGCACAAGTGTTCCCAAGCACACTGCATGGCATATTGTGAAACATCGAATTCCGCAGCAGTTGACATATACGTGTTCACATGTTGTCCCAACGACGTCGACAATTACGATGGCAGTGTGCACGGGGCTATCGGGGTTCGACGCTGGGACATGTGTCGGATCTTCGGATTCTTGCTGCACCAGGTCCACGGACGTCTCCACAGGCTAACGACGGCTCCAAACATCCACCGTGTCAGGGGAATAGGCTGGTGGGAGCAGAATTATGCTATGGAAAACATTCCCCTGCACCTGTAAGGGACATTTGGCAGTAATCGAAGACCAGCTGCGGACCACCTGCCTCAGTTCATGCTAGATGTCTTCCCTGACAGCAACGTCATTTTACAGCAGTATCACTGTCCTTGTATCGAAGCCAGAATCGTGCTACTGAGTGGTTCGAAAAGCATGATAGTGAAATAGCGTTGGTGTCTTCGATACGAAATTTGCCTGATCAGAATCCGATGGAAACCTTCTGGGTCGCTATTGGGCGTACACAAATCACAGGCAAGTATTTATGGGAATTACTTGATTTGTTCGAAGAAAAGTTGAAGAATCCCCAGTTCCTTTTTTTTCTTTTATTGAATTTCTATTCCCCCCGAAGGGGGCGGGTTGGCAGCAGCTTATTACGATGCTGTGTAGCCTACAGACTTTTTGAAACGTAAGTAGAAGTTAATAAACAATAAAAGCAAACGATAAAAAGGTGACTTAAACTGTGAAACGCCGGAGAATTGTGTAAAGTTAAAACATAAAGCAAAGGGTTGGCAAAGCGAATAAAATACAGAGGATGCAGACAGGTAACATTGTAGACAGACAATTTAAAAAAAACATGACGTCAGTCTGGTTTCTCTTTGCAAGAGATATAAAATCACACCCAGCCACAGTTTGATGTCCGTTCGCAACACTTCGGAAAAGACACACAACACTGAACACTCACTGTAAACGTTGCAATAAAATGTCGGCACAAAGATGACACACCATCGCCTAGGGCAGATGTGGGGGTGGACCTGGACATATGAGGGGGAAAACAAGGAGGGGAGAGAGGAAAAAGGGAAGGGGGGAACCAAAGGAGGGAGAGGACTCATAAGGGGGGGAGGGACATGGCAGACACGAGAGGGAATGGGAAAAGGTAGAGGATGGAAATGCAAGAGGGCTCAGGGGAGAGAAGGGGACAGAGAGAGGGTAGGTGGGAAAAAAAAGGATGAAGGGGGGAGACGGAGGAAAAGGACGTAGGAAAGGAGGGAGGAGAGGATCAGAGTTAATAGGATGCATAATTGGAGGGAGAGAGGGCATCATCTGGGAGGGGGAATTGATGGAAGCCACCTTTGGAAAAGAGATGAAGGGTGTAGAGATGGAGGGTTCGGGGTCACAACATTGAAGACGTGGCAGGGGGCGGGGATGGGAGAGGAGAGGAGCAACCAGGGGGTGAGAGAGGATCGAGATGGCAGGAGGTGTAGAGTATGCACATATGTTCGACGAATAGCAGTAGATGGTGGAAAGGAATGAGGATATAGAGAATACGCATGGGGGACGGGAGGCATAGTCGGAAGGCGAGGCGGATTGCATGACGCTCAAGGATCTGGAGGGGCTTATATAATTTTGGGGGGGGGGGGGCAGATATCCAAGCAGGACTAGCATAACCACTGGAGGTCGGCAGGATCACGGCTGTGCATACTGAGGTCGGCAGAAATGGCGTAGGTGGAGAAGGTGCAGTCAATATGGGCCAGGAAATCGTATGGGATGGGGGTGCGAAGGCGGACATAAATGGTGGCAAAGGTGAGTGTAAGGGTGGGGAAGAAAAGGTTGAAAGTGAGATGCTCGGCAGGATTGTTAACGAGAAGTTGGGGCCGAACAGGGTGGTGCTTGAGGTGGCCTATAGCAACTACGCCACACGTCAGACGTAGGACGTAGGAAAGGAGGGAGGAGAGGTTATCGGTGCGGGGAAGGGTGTAAGGAGCTGTGGAGATGGAGATACAGGGCTGAAGGAAAGTTTCATTTAGGATGAAGGTGGCCACGCGGTACTGACAGAGGGTGCGGAGGAAGGGAGGTGAAGGTGTGGATGGGGATGAAGGTGAAGGCCTGGTTATGGCAGTATGTGGCATACGTGGTAAGATGGAACGGGCAGCGAGGGCGATTTGGGAAAGGGTGTGGCAGCGCTGGAAGGGGTGGATGTTTCGGAGCGCAATGGTGATGAAAAGGATGATGTCCTCTGCAGGAGGTTGTGGGTGGAGCGAGTTGCTGGGGTGGATGGGGTCATCAACAGGACGGACGGGGACGGTGAGCTCTGGGGTGATTGGAGGAGGTTTCGCTTTACACTTCGAGGAGTAGGTAGGATGTGGTTCGTTACAGGTGTTGCAGGAAGGGGAGAGGTGAGGTTGGAGCAGTTCTTGAGGAAGTGGGAAGCTTTGCAGTGGGGACAAGTAGGCGTTTTATTGCAGGCAGAGGTAACAAGGTCAATGTATGTGAGACAGCATTGGCAGTGGTAGGATTGGACTGGGGAACAGGAGGGGTCCATCTTATGACGGCGATTGTAGATGAGGGCTCCCTCGGTGAGGAGGTGGCAATGGAGGAGGAGGATTCAGTGAATATTCGCAGGAGAAAAGTTGGACCGGCATGATTGAAGATGCGATGGGCTGAGCGGATTTCGATGTCGGGCCAGGAGTTAGGTTCTGCCAACACTTCAGCCTCCGTGACAATGGGGCTAGGCTACATGAGCACTGCAGTGAAGATTGGAAGACTTCAGGGAGGTTGAGGCTGACAGGGAGAGGATGGGGTGTGGTAGGGGGTGTGGGTTGCACGTTGGCCAAATGGGATACGTGGGATGTGGGAGAGGAGATGAGTGTGGAAGGAAGCACTGGGGGATTTAATGAGGACCAAGTCCTTGCGAGGAATGAGAAGGGAGATGGGGGCATTTGGGGGAGCATTTCCATGGATGGCTAGGGTGAGAGAGTGGGCATAAAAAAAATGAGGGTCATGATTGGAGAGAAGAAATGTGTGGGTGGCAGGCGTAACAGGGTTGGGGGTTGGGGTCGCGTCCATGTGGGTGGGTGCGTCATGGGTTCAAAATGGCTCTGAGCACTATCAGACTTAACATCTATGGTCATCAGTTCCCTAGAACATAGAACTACTTAAACCTAACTAACCTAAGGACATCACACAACACCCAGTCATCACGAGGCAGAGAAAATTCCTGACCCCACAGGGAATCTGAACACGGGATGTGAGAACGCTACCGCATGACCACTAGCTGCGGACTGTGGGTCATGGGGATCGGGAGTTTTCTTTGAGGAGATTTCAGGAGAAGGTTTTGTGGTCACGAAAGGGTGGAGAGTGGGCTGGGGGATGGCTTGCAGTGGGAGATCGCGGGAGGCAGTACCACCCTGAGCAGCGGATGACGCAGAGGGAGGGGAGCGTGGGGGTCACAGAGACTGTGGAATGTCGAACCAAAATCCGTACTGGCTTGGAGCCTGTCGGAGGTGGTGCAGGGAGCGGCGGAAAGTCTGCAGATGTCGATGGGGCGACAGTGATAGGGGAGGGCGAGTTGGGGGTCGTTACAGCCGAAAATGGCGCAGGAGTGGGGTGGACAGAGAGGGAAGGAAGGACGGGAAGAGGGGTGGAGGATGAGCTCCATGTGATGGTGGTAGGAGTAGTGGAGGGAGAGGTGAAAATGATGGTGTGGGGACATGGTGGCGGCGAGCGAGAGGGGGCGAAGACGGTGGCGACCAGGTGGCGGCAGCGGCGGAGAGCACCGGCAGGCGGCAACCAGGCATTGGCGGCGGCGGTGGCGGAGAGCACCGGCAGAAGGCGGCGGCAGCGGCGAGGAAGACTGGACGGTGAGCAGTAGTGACGGTGTGCAGACAACACAGCAGGAAAGGTTGGGGCTCTTCCATGTCGAAGATACTCAATGAGAGTAGCCCAGGCAGTGCGAGTCCTCGATGAGGAAGTGAGGGAATCGAACCCTCGAATGCCCCAACTCTTTTTCTTTCCTTTGTTGTTATTTTCATACCTGATACAGATAGGCCAGCAGCGGCATATTACGCCGCTCTTCAGCCACAGATAAAACTAAAGATACAAATGTAGACAATCGTAGAATAGACAGGGTTGATATACATATGGAGACATACAAAAGTAAAACACACGGAGGCGTTTAGGCACGTGGACACACACAGAGATGATAGATGGCACATGCTAACGTTGGAGCACACACGAATAAACACTGGAACACTGTAGCACGAACATGACGCCACACACAAACACTAGGTGATGATCTCTGGGGCGTGAATGTCCACGTAACGTGTGCGAGTCTGGGGACCTGCCAAGAGGGGAGAAAGGGGTGGGGGAGGGAGAGGGGAGATCAAAGATGCGACTGGCAGAGCAGGTGGTAGGGGAATGGAGGTAAGGGGGTAGGGGAAGATCGGGTGATCAGTGAGGAGAAAGGGAAGAAAGAGGGAAGGGGTCGAGAAGGGAGAGAGGGTACTCATAGGAACAAACACAGGAAGAGGGAGGGAGGATCAAAGTTGGTTGGTGGGCTAGATGGAGGGGAGCAGAGCATCATCAGGGAGGGGGAGCAGGCGTAAGGCACCTTGGGAGAGGGTATGGAGAGTGGAGAGATGGAGAGCAGGTGGAATGAGGAAATACAGGCATGGCAGCTGACGGGGATGGGAGAGGATGGGAGAGACTAGTGGGTGAGGAGGATCGAGTTTACGGGAGGTGTAGAGGACCTGTATCCATTCGACCAAAAGGAGGAGGTGGGAGAACGGAATGAGGTCATACAGGATCCACGAGGGGGAGAGGAGACGGATGTGATAAGTGAGGCAAAGAGCATGGCATTTGATGATCTGAAGGGACTTGTATAAGGTAGGGGGAGCAGAGACCCAGGCAGGATGGGCATAGCAAAGGATATGGCGAATGTGGGATTTATAGGTATGGAGGATGGTGGAGGGGTCAACACCCCGTGAATGGCAGGAAAGGAGCTTGAGGAGATGGAGTCAGGAGTGTGTTCTGGCTTGGATTGTTCGGAGGTGGGGGGTCCATGAGACGCGACGGTCGACGATGACGCCAAGGTACTTAAGGGAGGGGGTGAGGGCGATGGGACACCCATAGATGGGAATATAGATATCGAGGAGGTGGAAGGAAGGGGGTGGTTTTTACTACAGTGATTGCCTGGGTTTTGGAAGGATTGACCTTAAGCAACCACTGGATGCACCAAATGGTGAACCGGTCAAGATGGGATTGGAGAAGGTTTTGGTAGCGCTACAGGGTGGGGCAAGAGCAAGGAAGGCCGTGTCATTGGCGTACTGGAGAAGGTGGATGAGGGTGAAGGCGGCGGCATGTCCGCCGTATACAAAAGGTACAGAAGACGGGAGAGGACGGAACCTTGGGGCACACCGGCGGAGGGGAAAAACGTGTAGGAATCCGTGTTATGGATGGTGACGTAGGAAAGACGATGGGAAAGAAAGGAGCCGATCAGACAGACCTAGTGAGTAGGAATGGCGAAGGTTTGAAGCCTGAAGAGGAGACGGGAATGCCACACGCGGTCATAGGCTCGTTCAAGGTCAAGGGACCGGAAGATGGCGGAAGCTGTTCGGAGACGAGATGAGTGAGGTGAAGGAGAAGGTCATCGGAAGAGAAGGATGGCCGAAAGATGAAGACCGAGGTAAGACCGGTGGTACGCTAGGAGGAGACAGCAGACGGCATTTTACAGGGTTTTAAGGAACATCAGGATACTGGAGGTTTTCCACAGGTCGGGGTAGGAGCCGGGGGACAGGACTACGTTATAGAGTCTGGCCAGGGTGGAGAGGAAAGAGGCAGGAGCTTCACGAAGGTGGTGATAGGTGACACGATCTTGACCAGGGGCGGTGTTGTGCTTCGTGCGGAGTGTAGCGATGAGATCCTGTGTAGTGATAGTGCCCCAACTCTTTTGTGGTTCCCTTTTTTGATACTCCACGTCGAAGTCTCCCCATAGATACGTATCGTCGGTAGGTTTTCCGGCTTTACTTCCCGACCTGACAGCGACGAGTCTCCGATGAGGTGAAGGCCCTGTGTTTTGCTATTACTGCGAGTCTTGTAAATATCGCTTTTATTTTGTAATTTGCCCTGCTAAAACTGTCCCCTTTTATGATTAAGACAGCCTCCGCCACCTTTCGGAGCGAGTGGGAACGTCAAAGAGTCACAAAACTTCATATTAAGCAGTCCGTAAAAGAGGTAAACGTTCAGTTCTGTTAGCGTGTTAGTTAATGCCTACGCTTTCCGCTAGATGGTGCTGACTTACTGCTGAATAGCTTTGGTTTCGTAAAATCTTCACTGATTAGTACTAGGTAAATGAAATAAGTACAACACTCTTGTCTTTCACTTTCACTCTACATTCAAGGATTAAAATGGTGATGGATGGTGGTCTATTTAAAAGGTTCCTAGTCTGGGAATCCAAATAGTCCGCAAATGCCGATATGCACGCGCCCTAGGTCCAGATTCGCTGCAAACGGTTCAAATGGTTCAAATGGCTCTGAGCACAATGGGACTCAACATCTGAGGTCATCAGTCTCCTAGAACTGAGAACAACTTAAACCTAACTAACCTACGGATACCACACACATCCATGCCCGAGGCAGAATTCGAAACTGTGACCGTAGCGGTATCGCGGTTCCAGACTGTAGCGCCTAGAACCGCTCGACCACTCTGGCCGGCGCAATTGACGGCACACGATACTTTCAAAAGTCCACACGTTAATATCTGAATACCGACACCTCTGAATTCACTCGCATCAGAGGATAATTTGGGTTTCTGTCTTCTATATGTCCGTAAAGTTCCAATCTAGCACTAAAGTCCTTAATTCCTCTTAATACTCCGTTGCTACCAACAGTCAGAGATAGTACACTACATAACTTTTAATCTCCGTAATATTCTAACAGTTTATCGTGAATCTTAACATGATAAAATCCAATCTAATTATTGTCTCGCTGACTGACACGGATTCCCCGCCCTTTAAGGAAACAATCAAGGGAAAAAGGCGGCAATAATGACGACCAGGCCTTTTTATAGGTTTTTCATTACAAGAGTTTAACTTCACTGCCTCCTCCATGACGGAGCATCTATGGTTTGCTGTACTTAGACGTTAAACTATTTGCTGATATACTATGATTTTGATCTGCAATTACCGAACTCTAATTCTACACTATTTTCCCTTCTAAAAAATTCTCTTGTTAATTTTAAATTATTCTTTCTATAACTTTTATCACTGTAAACTGAACCGAGGTGTTCCAATGTGCTGCCACTTACTTCCACAAACCTAACAACAAGTTGTAACGTTTTCACTCTGCAGGTATTCTCATTATGGACACATCTCCCAGGCTGTGGGTAATCCATGTCTCCGCAATCTCCTTTCTTTCAGGAGTGTTAGTTCTGCAAGATTCGCAGCAGAGCTTCTGTAAAGTTTGGAAGGTAGGCAGCAAGGTACCAGCAGAAGTGAAGCTGTGAGGAGGCGGCGTGATTCGTGCTTGGGTAGCTCAGATGCTACAGCGCTTGCCCACGAAAGGCAAAGGTCCCTAGTTCGAGTCTCGGTCCGGCACACAGCTTTAATCTGCCAGTAAGTGTCATATCAGCGCAAACTCAGTTGTAGAGTGAAAATCTCATTATGGACCTGTAGTATTGTCTCTAATGTGTCTGGTCTAGTTCTTACTGGAACAATGATTTGACTGATACCTCTAGCAACAAAAACGAGGCATACCTCTCCTTCAGGTTCGTATCTTATAGTCTCCTTTTGTACCCAATGAATGGAATAGGTTACGTGACTGTAAAATGTAGGCGTACATCCCTCTTATATTCGCATTCCTTTGTAATAACAGGTTTATTCGGGAAGATAAACTCTTGGAAATGGAAAAAAGAACACATTGACACCGGTGTGTCAGACCCACCATACTTGCTCCGGACACTGCGAGAGGGCTGTACAAGCAATGATCACCCGCATGGCACAGCGGACACACCAGGAACCGCGGTGTTGGCCGTCGAATGGCGCTAGCTGTGCAGCATTTGTGCACCGCCGCCGTCAGTGTCAGCCAGTTTGTCGTGGCATACGGAGCTCCATCGCAGTCTTTAACACTGGTAGCATGCCGCGACAGCGTGGACGTGAACCGTATGTGCAGTTGACGGACTTTGAGCGAGGGCGTATAGTGGGCATGCGGGAGGCCGGGTGGACGTACCGCCGAATTGCTCAACACGTGGGGTGTGAGGTCTCCACAGTACATCGATGTTGTTGCCAGTGGTCAGCGGAAGGTGCACGTGCCCGTCGACCTGGGACCGGACCGCAGCGACGCACGGATGCACGCCAAGACCGTAGGATCCTACGCAGTGCCGTAGGAGACCGCACCGCCACTTCCCAGCAAATTAGTTACACTGTTGCTCCTGGGGTATCGGCGAGGACCATTCGCAACCGTCTCCATGAAGCTGGGCTACGGTCCCGCACACCGTTAGGCCGTCTTCCGCTCACGCCCCGACATCTTGCATCCCGCCTCCAGTGGTGTCGCGACAGGCGTGAATGGAGGGACGAATGGAGACGTGTCGTCTTCAGCGATGAGAGTCGCTTCTGCCTTGGTGCCAATGATGGTCGAATGCGTGCAGGTGAGCGCCACAATCAGGACTGCATACGACCGAGGCACACAGGGCAAACACCCGGCATCATGGTGTGGGGAGCGATCTCTGGCCGTACACCTCTGGTGATCGTCGAGGGGACACTGAATAGTGCACGGTACATCCAAACCGTCATCGAACCCATCGTTCTACCATTCCTAGACCAGCAAGGGAATTTGCTGTTCCAACAGGACAATGCACGTCGGCATGTATCCCGTGCCACCCAACGTGCTCTAGAAGGTGTAAGTCAACTACCCTGGCCAGCAAGATCTCCGGATCTGTCCCCCGTTGAGCATGTTTGGGACTGGGTGAAGCGTCGTCTCACGCGGTCTGCACGTCCAGCACGAACGCTGGTCCTACTGAGGCGCCAGGTGGAAATGGCATGGCAAGCCGTTCCACAGGACTACATCCAGCATCTCTACGATCCTGTCCATGGGAGAATAGCAGCCTGCATTGCTGCGAAAGGTGGATATACACTGTACTAGTGCCGTCATTGTGCATGCTCTGTTGCCTGTGTCTATGTGCCTGTGGTTCTGTCAGTGTGATGATGTGATGTATCTGACCCCAGGAATGTGTCAATAACGTTTCCCCTTCCTGGGACAATGAAATCACAATGTTCTTATATCAATTTCCAGGAGTGTATATATACCTATTTACATAGTAGGTCCGCCAGTTCAGCTTTTTGGTGGTCTGATGAACACTCGCTCTTTTTGCGAGTGTGCGATAAAATACCAGTGACATAAAAAAATTGTTCAGATGGCTCTGAGCGCTATGGGACTTAACTTCTAAGGTCACCTGTCCCCTAGAACTAAGAACTACTTAAACGTAACTAACCTAAGGGTATCACACACATCCATGCCAGATGCAGGATTCGAACCTGCGACCGTAGCGGTCTCGCAGTTCCAGTACTGTAGTGCCTAGAACCTCTCGGCCACACCGGCCAGCCCAGTGGCATCCTCTGTATTCCGACATTCACGTGAATTGTGAGTACAGTACTGTTCACCATTAATGCACAGCGTCTTACTCTTATTAAATTGACATTCACCTTCTCGCAGTACCTGCTTTTTTACCGAACTACTTCAAAATCAGTTTCCTACCTCCTGTTACTGACTGAAATTTTCCCCTAGGAACGTCGGTCTTTGCGTCCACTCTTTGCAGCAACTCCATGCCTAACAGTCAGGACAGAGGTAATTGTTATTACAATGAGAAACGTAAATTCTACTGTTCCACCCCTTCCACCCTTAAATCTTATATCTGTCTGCTCTTACCATGTAATTAACTTTCTCTTATCACCAACAGCAATGGTGGGTATACCATTCTGGACGGGAAGCTCCCGCTAGACGGTTCACTGTTGCCCTGAACCAGTTCTCCCTTAGATTTTGTGCACGATATACGAAATCACTAGGAAGTTCTTCCTGATATTAATCGTTTCATTATATGTTAGTGCCCGCCCCGGTAGCTGAGTGGTAAGCGCGACAGGATGTCAATCGTAAGGTCACGGGTTCGATTCACGGATGGGTCGGAGATTTTCTCCGCTCAGGGACTAGGTGTTGTGTGGTCCTCATCCTAATAATTTCATCCCCATGACATATACCGTTACTTCTATTTTTCAGAAGCCCGTTATATTCTGGAGTAAAACGATGCCCATTATTATGATTTCATTGTTGTCTGAGTGCGATAGGTTGTGGATATTTTGCTGTCGGTTTTGATGTTCAGTTGTGTGCTATAGCGCAGCATCATTGCCATGCTGCCCTCCTGAAGTACCTGATTGTCGTTTCGCCCGCTGCCCGGTGGAAGATATCCCCTCACCGTTGCCTTTGCTGTTTTTACAATCTTCTTGGATTAGATCAGTCGAATCCAAGACGGATAAGATATTTTGTAAATTACTGTTCACAACATGAATTAATTTTTCCTGTATCTATATGGGCATTTTAGTTCTGAGGATTCTCAAAATGTTCTTTTTGGCTATGGGTTCATCCCAGTGGCGGGTTTTCACGATGCAACTGTCAAAGTACTTTCGAAGACTTCCCTGTTTCGGATAATTAACCTCTGTAGAAAAAACTTCTTTCCGCAATATCTCCTGAGCAATCTCGACCAATACGCGGAAAGCGCGGAAACCTATCTCAAATTCATTATAAGTTATATACGTTTCTGATGGTACGGTTGCTCTCAATGTGGGGAATGACTAAATAAAGTTGGTTCAAAAATGTTCAAATACATGTGACTACCTAAGAGAGTAAACTGCTGATGTAATCGGTCCCTAGACTGATACACTAATTAAACTAACTTAAACTAACTAATGCTAAGAACAACACACGCACCCATGTCCGAAGAAGGACTCGAACCTCCGTCTGGAGGGGCGGCGCTATTCGTTACACGGCTCCCGAGACCGCGCGGCCACTGCGCGCGCTATTAAATTTTGTGTGTCTCATTCCGTGAGCTTGGCAATAATCCTCTGAAAGCTTTTATAAACACAACCGAGTTAGGCAATTTCATCTCTTGTGTGAAAACCTGAAACTGCACGTGTTTCAAGAGGCTTTCTTCTGATAAATCGGTTGTCAAAGTTGGAGTTGCCCCCTACGATTAGGATGAATAGTCGGTGTATGCACTAGTTGTGCTCGGACCATCTCTGTGAATCTGATTTTATAATTTTGCGTTTCGAAACACGTACGGTCAGTTGCTTTTGTCGGGCACGCATCATGTTCGGTATTCTTTAAAGAAGTGACCGTACGACGCAGGTCACTGTCCTTTGCCGTTTTACACTATCGTGATAGTCTGGTAATTCGCTCTTTCATTAATTTTTTTTATATTGTGGAAAGTCGCCTTGGACAATTTCGCCGCAGCGCCCGATACACGCAGTGCATCTGCAGCTACGGACTGCGCGGCAGTTTTGTATTGATTTGGGAATCCTTCTCCACTAACCAGCGATTAAAATAATCTACCACTTATGTACCCCGTGCTGCGAGTCCCTCATTAATTTTCGCTTCTGGTTAGCGCTCTGTTCATTTAACTGCCGCGTAAGTCGAGTGGCATTTCCATGCAGTGAATCGTGCGCAGTTCTTAGGGTGACGATGTGATCCATAATTTTTTACTGTTTCGGGTATTTCCTGATAAATATTTTAATGCCTTCATTTCGGTGTGTATCACTTTTTCTTTAGCGGTACTATAAAAGAAAGTTCTAATCAGTTCTAATTGTTTCCTAGAAACTCGTTCGAACGTTGCGTCAATCTGCTCTGCTTACTGTTGAGATAGTTTATCTAAAGTTGCTGTTAAGTGTTCTTGTGCAGTGTGATCAAAATCAGACGTCAAATGTTCTGACTGTTCCCTGCAAACCAGTTCGAGAGTTTCGTTAACCTGCCCTACTTTCTGCTGAGACAGTTCATCAAAACTGTCTGTTAATTGTTCTGACTGTTCCTGTGCTAAGCGTTGGAAGCTGTCACTCGTCGTAGTTGATATCCTACCGAATAATTCTAAAAAGATTTTGAGAAGAACTCATTTGCTGAATTTCTTACGTTAATTCACGTTGTATATTTTTGTCATCTTCTACGCTATTTAATCAACATCATGCCTTGTCGGACTGAGCATGTCGTCCCCGCCGACGACTCAAATATTTTATCGTTATCTAATTCATATTTGCAACTTCCCTGAAATTTTCTCGTACTAAAGACTGACATACTTTGCTAAAACTTGTCACAGCACAGTATATACGTATACTTTGGAGCAATGTCGAGCCAAAAAACTGAATTAAGACACAACAACAACGAGGTGGATGCCTCTGAAACAAATGCAGACAACCTCCACCCATCTTGTTCGCATACAGTTTAATAGGATCCATGTTGCATAGTCTTCTGCCATTAAAATTATGAATTTTACAAATGCTAATTTTCACAACCGAAATAATCTGAAATTGATGTAACGGTAGATTTGAACACTGAGCTGTTTATGTCACTGTCTGAAAGTCGTTCCAGCACGAAAAAGTGCAAGCGTGGATCAACGGTTTAGATGCGCTGCATCTTCCTATCTCATACAATAATGTTGACTGCATTTTTAGTTAGAAAAAAATATTTTATCTTGGATAAATTCACCCTCTTACAGTTTTTCGCGAATGCCTTCGATCCACCTACTTACAGCAACAGAAAAGAGCATTGTGTTTACATACATAATTCAGTTTGTCATTTATGGAGCCGCAGGTTGGGCACCATTGAAACGTTCCCCTCTCTAATTTATAGTGCATGAGGAAGGCGTAGGATATTACTGTTAGGAAAACTTTTCCCTGTGAGACATGGTAGCTCCGTAAAGGGCGAGACAAGAGTGCAAGGGCAACAAATCTGCGCAAAAAATTTCGATTTACTATAACTATCAAAAGACATAAATTACGTATTCACGTAATTGACAGGTTACCGCCTATTAATATAAATCCAATGAAGCCGCTGCTGAGGGCATTTTTCTGAGGAAATCGACTAACCAACCTAACTATACTCTTAGGTTAAAATTATACATAAGGAATGAAAAGAAATGAACAACTGCTCGATCTCAGGGTGAGTCAGCTTCGCGATATTGAATGGGTAACGAGAGGACATGTTTTGCATTCGGGCGTTTTAACGTCGACTAGTCTCGTACAAACACTGATACAAAGTTACCGCTATTTTTTATTACAATGGGGTACTGAAATCTCAGTGGACGACCCCCGGTGGGGGAGGGGGGCAGGGGAGTAAGATGTAGGCTGAATTTAGGGAAGGCTATTTATTGTTTCACAATAGTTGGTAATCCATACTTAAAAACATGAATAATACGTAAATGAATAGTAACTGTCAGATTGCTTTCAGGACGGAGAACCAAAAGGACCAAAATTACAATAATTATTTTTTTTGCTTTTTAAGTTCACGTAATACCTCCTTAAAATGACAGGTTCAACCTTCACAAAAATTAAACTCGGGGGCCCTTTAGCCATTCGTAAGATTTCAACCAGGAAAATCTGACTTCACTACAATTACAGAAAAAGGATTACCATAGCAAAATGAAAAGTGCTGATTAGATAGTAAACTTCAAACAAATAGTTGGGCCCTTATTTCTAAAAATTTTACAAGTTCAAGATTACCATTAAAACTACCTCAGAGTGCTTTTGGCAAAGATATAACAAGTCGTAAAACGAGCCCACACGTCTCAGATATGATCGGGTCTTATACTTAAAATTAAATGCCAATTACACATTTTAATAAAATGTTTTTTATGTAAACATTTGGTTCACATAAACATGTGTGCTTGCACTACAATAGCTGAAAAAAAAAAAACATGCTACAAGATGGCGAGTAGAAGTGACGTGCTACTTCATTTGTTTTACAGCAATAGATGTTTAGAGTTCGTTTCCGGTCTCTTTAGCAAAAGTCACTGACCGAAAGTTTTTACTATGATCTTACTTACAAGACGTACTTTTACACAGAAACATAAAAATTCACAACGTATCAGAGTTTCAGTATGTCTCTAGTGGTATTTTACATCTCAGTCCTTACGCGGCTATGAATTTACAAGGGGACAATGTATATATGAGTTTCACCGCTGGCATATACAACGTTATACAGTCTATACTGCACGAAAAGAGAATTTAATACTAATGACCTGATATTCACTTTGATGTATCCGCATGTATGTCAATGATAATGTGCGATATTTTTTGTAAGAGTTTCTGTGAAGTGCAATCTCTCTGTGCGGAGCTTTAATTAATATTTCCGTAATGTAACATGTAGAGTAAAAAACTATACTGCATTCCCTTTGCTCAAAATAAAGTACTTTATGTATTCTGTTACGAGTACAATTCATCTTTACCCCTGAATGAGGGAATGGCTGTTAGCTGCCTTTTTCGTCTCTTGAATTTCAGATATATGAATGTTTGAGCAACGAGATCTAGTTGTTATGAACTTTGTGTGTCGTTTTGACACAGATTTTTTGATTTGTCGAGTGCATCCTCCACCTCTTACGATTGCGGAGTCAGGATGGATTTAGGAGCGGCAGTTGGGAATCCAGTGTGGATTCTGTGGTTTCTTCGTGAATGAAAACACGTAAATTGAAAACCACAGAGGTTTATTTCCTATATACTACTCCTAAGGGCCACTGATCCTGTGGTCACTAAAGTGATCACAGTCCGAGTGAGAGGCATCTCTACCTCCTCAGAGGGAGGGGCTGGAAGATACGTCCGGAGGGTGAAGAAGATGGTAGACAAGAGAGCCAGCCGCCCTTATGGGCACTTCCTCCCCGACACGCTTGGCTTATTCCACGTGACCCGCGTCTAGTCCTACCGTTGGCGATTTGGTAGCATTATAGTTAGCGTACGTCCCTCAACAGTACCATGGATGGTCTCCCTACCTCATAATTACTGCCTGTGGAAGGCATCCACGAGTACTGTAGGTGGATTGTGTGACTGCAGCATCCGATGGTTTGCCGGATACGCCTCACGCCACTGCCGTAGCAGGGAGGGAGGGCTAGTCCTTGTTGTAGAATTGAACGTATAGCGTCAATTACAATTGTGAAAAATTAAAAGTTATTCTTCATTTTCCCATTCCTACTGCATACCACGCACATTATCTGGCTTTCATTAAAAGATTACAACACAAAAATTAAAGCCAAACTCTTAAATAATGTGTGCTTCATACTCTTTATGGCTTCTACAATTTACACAACCAGTCAGTTCAGGATTTCAGGAATTCAAACACTAAGCAAACACAATTTTTAGTAAGACAACGAGGAAAGCCTCCATCTTTTATGTTGTTATGTTAACATATTTTTTCTAGAAGTCTTTTTATAGTCTTTCTCATAGCTGTTGTTGTTAATCAGGAATACTATTTTTGAATGCGACGGAGATTTGCCATTGCAATATTGTGACATTTCACTGTTGACGTCCATCATTTTTAGAATGTTTCTTCATCGCTCCTGTTATGGAGCAGAAAGCTGGGATACTGCACATAGGCTGGTCTTGTATTTCATTAGAATACATTCTGCCAAACAAGGCCGTCACGAAATATAGGACATTTAATTGCTGTTATAACACCTTGAAATTATGATGCCACTGGCTCAGACACCTAGCGTTGCTCTGGCATTTTTTTACATTTGTGCTCGAGACTTTGGGTGTGTGGAAACCATATTTTACTTATGAAGCGTCTTTGTATACAACATTTGAAATAGTATGATTGGGGACTTGAACGAACAACTGGTTTCCTTCATTAACACAGGAACAAGCCACGCAGAGCTGGGTGTGCAAAAAGCAACTGACACTGAGGTCCATGTCCGAAACACGTCTTGTGTAGCCTTGTACTTTGTTTATGGTCATGGGATAGCATAAGCTCAACGAGAATTGTACACATTTAAAAAGTTAAGGTAAACTGTTAGGAATAAATGAGATCTGGTTATCAAGATTAGTACCCCTGTGCCATTTCCCGTCAAAATTTCCTGATGCTATATTTTAGAGAAGTAATTTTAAGTTCTGTCAGTAAAGGGTTCTGAAAGGCCAAGATAATGCATGACGCCCTCGATCAGAGCTACGTCTTGCCTCACTTTTAGAAAGAGTTTCCGAAGAGATACTTAAAGCACGATGTTCTCGAGCTGCAGCATGTATCACCTCTCGATCTTCACTGCACTCTTGAAAGCGCATAGGCCTCCGTCTATTAACCGTTATTATGTATTCAGAAAGACCTGACAGTTTCCCAGGCGTTTGTAAACAATTTGAAATCAAAATGTGCTAAATAGACACCCAGATTACAAATCAAACGTAATGAAAATATTTTTCCTGGGAAAGAATATAAATTATACGTAATGACAGAAGCAAAGCAATGTCGCTAAGTTTATAAGACACAAACAGAAATAAGTAAATCCGTATATCCTAGCCAAGTAACTTCAGTGTTAGTTTATATTCGTAGAGATAAGACTGCGGCTGTTAATTCTGTCACTGACGTAAACTTCCGAAAATAAATCTGAAATGGAGTTTAAAAAATGTAAGAGCTCATATGTTGTTTTGCTGGTGTGCTATGAAACTGACAGTGTCCTCTATTGGTTCGTCGGTGTGCTATTCGGTGAAAACTAAACATTCAAACTACTAACAAGGGGAAATCACGACCTTGTGATTACAAATTTACTCCAGACTTTGTACGTCTTTAGTGGGCAAATAGAACAACATAATGTGTAAGTAGTAAGGTGGACTACAATGACAGCTGAGAGGAAGTGGCAAGAGTCTATCTTATAACTGATGTATCTGTGCGCAGAAGCTGCACGTGGGAATTTATGGCCGGCCGGAGTGGCCGAGCGGTTCTAGGCGCTGTAGTCTGGAACCGCCCGACCGCTACGGTCGCAGGTTCGAATCCTGCCTCGAGCATGGATGTGCGTGTTGTCCTTAGGTTAGTTAGGTTTAAGTAGTTCTAAGTTCAAGGGAACTGATGACCTGAGAAGTTAAGTCCCATAGTGCTCAGAGCCATGTTTTGGGAATTTATGCTGGGCAAGTAGTGTTCGAGCCTTGATAGGCGAACGTATATGAAGTTACTGTTCGACCCCTGCTCGAACTTAAATTTTAATCAATATTTTTCAATAACTGGTCATATCATTTAATTTATATGACATTTGAGACGTAATATAATTAAGAAACACCTTTATTTTTGCATGAACTTTAATCAATTTCTATTTTAATTAATTTAATTATTGGAACAAACAAACTGTCGGCACTTAAATGAAGACACGCAAAGAGCTTTCCTGAAAAGGTATGGCTTCGTGTTTTGCTACACTAATGCTCATAAATCAAGAATAATTGCGGAATGTGGCGCCAAAAACGTGGCACTACACAAAACTGGCGCTAATAGCATAGGCACATAGTGAACACACACGACACAGATCTGTAAGTCCACGGTATTGGTGATAAGCTGAGTAAACCGTCCCGAAACACATGTGCTAGAAAGCGCCACTGTTCCCTGCACATATATCCCGACATCAATATGGGATATGATCACCATGCACAAGTACACACACCGCACATCGGTTTGGCATACTCTGGATCAGGTGGTCGAGCAGCTGCTGGGGTATAGCCTCCCATTCTGGCACCAGTGACTGTCGGAGCTAGTGAAGTGTCGTAGGGGTTTGAAGACGTGCAGCGATGTGTCGACCGAGAGCACCCCATACGTGCCTCATGGGGTTTGGGTCTGGAGAACAAGCAGGCCACTCCATTCGCTTGATATCTTCTGTTTCAAGGTACTCGTCCACGACGGCAGCTCGGTGGGGTCGTGCGTTATAATCCATCAGGAGGAAAGTGAGACACCTGCACCCTTCAAAAGGCGGACATAATGGGGCAAAATGACTTCCCGATACACTTGACCTGTTACAAATCCTCTGTCGAAGACTCTCACCAATCATAATCCCGCCCCACACCATCAAACCATGACCGCCATACATGTCCATTTCAAGGACGTTAAGGGGTTGTTTTCTGGTTCCTGGTTCACACCATATGATAACCCGGCGAGAATCACTGTTCAGACTATACCTGGACTCGTCCGTGAACGTAACCTGGGACCACTGTTTCAATGGCGTGTACTTGTTCTTGACACCAGGTTTTAAGGGCTCTCCTGTGACCAGGGGTTAGTGGAATGCACGTTGCCGGTCTCCGGGCAAATAAACCAAGTCTGTTCAGTTGTCTTTTGACTGCGTGTCTGGAGACAACTGTTCCAGTGGCTGCGGTAAGGTCCCGAGCAAGGCTACCTGCAGTACTCCGTGGCCGTCTACGGGCAGTGATGGTGAGATCTGGTCTTTTTGTGGTGTTTTACACTGAGGACGTCGGGTACTGTAGCGCCTGGACATGTTTCCTGTCTCCTGATATCTGTTCCTTGAGCCATTTTCAACTCACAGTCACCATTAGCACGTATGAAAACGTTTGCACCCTTACTCGCTGCGCCGTACTCCGACATACACCAGCACATCTCTGCATATGTGGACTGCTTCCAGCGCCACCGTGTGACGACTGCAGGTCAAATGCACCTCATGGTCATACCCCGAGGTGATTTAAACCTGCAAACCGCCCACCAGATCGTTGTTTCACCATGTATCAACATAATCCTTAATTTATGAACGTAAGTGTAGATCCCTTACACATGCAATACGGTAAGGCAGCTGGAACTACTTTGCACCTCGACGCTTCGAGCAGCAGACGTAGAGGCAGGCCCGTTTTGGCAGTTAACCTGCGTAGCCGTGAGACGTTGGTAATGCGACAACAACGAATAGTGTTGATGCTAATATTTGGGGTATCACAGAATTTACACTTGCACTGGAAAAATGAAAATTTGACCGGCAACGGACCTTTTGTCTGATAAACGTACGTCCTATGAAGGTTGAAAGCTAACCACTTGACCACCACGAACTCTAACGTTTGACCCCTACGCACAGATGTATTAGTCACATAATAGACGAGTAAAATTTCTCTTGCTATTTCCTCGTAATCGGCAGAGCAGGGCACCTTACTTAGTTGCTTGTTATATTGTTTTAACGCTGCACAACGTTTGAAGTAAATCAGTGATCCCAAAGTCGTATCCTCCCGTTGGGAGCTGAAGAGAATATTTTAAGTAATACTTATAATTCGAGCACTAGGATCGTTCAAAAGGAGAGCAGGACCGAAGCTTGCTGGTGCATGGAAGGTGTCTTTTGAGAGACAAGGCTCGGGTGGCCGTTTCTGGCCACTGGGTAGAGTTTGAAAACGTTGCACATTTTCATTTAGCAATGTCGAGTCTTTCTCCTACTGTGCAGTTTATGAATGAATTCGACATTCGTGACCCTCCTAGTTGAACAACGCTGGTGGGTTTCCTTACTCACCCTCGTCACATGAAAACGTTGTTTCTTCACGCCAGGTTTCAATTGCTCCAATTAACTGACTTAATACAAATTCTCTCTCAACAAGAGTAACTAATATGTTGCCGACTCTTCTTCGAAGACACGGTTTCGGAATTTTAACAGCAAACTTCTCCGTGAAGCAAAACGCCACTACTGTAGCTTCTGCCACTAGAGTTTGATGCTTGCATAACGCTGCCCTGAATACTAAATAATCCCAAGACAAAATGGGTTGTTCTTCGTCGGATATCTTCCATTAATGAAAGAATGGAAACAAAGCTTAATATTAGGACTACAGTATTACTGATGTACAGTATGATTCAGAAGGAATGTCAAACAATTTGTAAGATCATTCTAATATAAAATAAACCGAAAAAGTGCTATGAATCTGTGCCTGATTTTCGATCGTTACGTGACAGGAGCGGTTGGAACACTACCCATATCCATGAATGATTACTAAGGCTGCTGTGAATATTACTTACCGAAACTCTGTGTAGGCGCTGTGGTGAACAGAATAATGGTGGCAGATGAGCGATCAATCCTACCAGGTGTGTTCACACCGGACATCACGTTGGAGGCTTCAACGTGAGCAACAGTGGCGGAGATGCGAGCTACAATTTATTCGCATGAATCCTTTTTCGTAGCGGACACATCACCCGTTAGGAAGCCTCATAAACGGAAGTCTGATGAGGTTATATCGGGTGATTTGGGTGGTCAGTAGCGGGTCCGCCACGACCAATTCACAGTTGAGGAAATTTGTTTTTCAAATTCTAGGATTCTTGTGCGGTTCAGTGAACCGGTGATCCATCATGTTGCAGGTACATTTGTCGTCGTTGCTCTGATGTCACATCTTCCAAAAGTGCAGGTAGATCATCTCTCTGAAAACGTGCGTTTGCTGCGGCTGTCAATCGACTTGGCAGGAACATGGGCACTATCGTCAGAACACAAATCGTACCACATCACCCGTTTACTGAGAACGTAACTTGGAATCTTGTTTCGCTAGTGTCATTTGGGTTCTCCATCGCCCATGCATGAGAATTGTGGGTATTCATGATACCACTGCGCGGAAATGTAGCCTCATCTGTAAATAATCTGTCCTGCGAAAAGTCTCTATGTGCAGACAAGCATTACGAATTTTTCTGCCTTGAGCCACCTGGATGCAGATGGGCCGTGTCCTGGCACAGGGGGTCCTTCATTCAGGGAAACATATCTGGTTTTCTGTCACAGTTGCATGCGAAGTGTCGTTACAGTACCCATAGACAAACAACATATCGGTACATTCTGCATGAGTGGATGTGTGCTGGACGTTAGCATTAACCGACATAGTGCCCTGCTCAATTTAAGAACACTCAAGCACGACACGCACACCGACATAGAACAATTCACTAATGCAACCCAAATAAATTGTCTACGCTAGCAGCTGTTGCCTCTGCGCGACATAGTACTACCATATGACAAATTTCAATCCGGTTTCCGTAAACATCACAGCACAAACACTGCTCTAATTAAAGTAACTGATGACCTGAAATATGCCATCGACAATCGAAAGGCAACAATATTGACGCTACTGGACTTCAGCAAAGCTTTTGACACTGTTAACTTTGACATATTACTCAGAAAAATGCAACAGCTTAATTTCTCTCATAGTGCAATGAGATGGTTTGAAAGCTACTTAAAAGACAGACAGCAATGTGTTGTCTGCGCAAATGAAAAATCTTCCTGGAAACATGTTTCTTCGGGAGTGCCACAAGGATCAGTCTTAGGACCACTTTTCTTTATATGTCAACGATATTTCATCGGTTTTATCCTCCTGTAAACATCATTTCTCTGCCGACGACCTCCAGCTCTACCTAAGCGTCAGATTGAAGACGTAAACACTGCAATCGCTCCGATGAATGATGATCTGTCTTCAGTAGTGATATGGGCGAAAAACCTGGGGCTTAAATTAAATGCAAAAAAGACCGAAGTAATCTTAATAGCCCATCAGAAATTAATAAGTTCAGATTTCCGCGAACGTCTACCTCCTATTCTGCTCGAAGGTACTCCAACACCATCTCAGAAAACAGTAAAGAACTTGGGTGTAACTTTGGACGAGCATCTCTACTGGGCGGAGAATACAGTCGCAGTGTGCCGAAAGACGTCTGCTTGTCTCTATGCTCTCAAAAAGTTTCGGAACATATTCCCACAGGACTTGAAACGCCAGCTCGTGCAAGCACTCGTTCTACCGAACCTCCAGTATTGTGATGTGATTCAACAAGGCATGTGTAGTGAAACAAAAGACGGCTAGAGCTAACCATGAATGCCTGTGTGCGTTACACCTGCAACATTCGCCGATATGATAATGTTAGTGCTTCATACTCCGAGCTATGGTGGCTGCGGCCGGACAAACTGCGTGACTACCACACTCTATGTCTACTTCACCGACTCCTCGTCGCGCAAGCACCCCAGTACCTAGCTTCAGAGATTAAAAACCTGTCATGCCATCATAATCGAAACACCAGGTCACTCTTATCTGGTATCCTAACTGTGCCCACTCACAAAACAAAAACTTTTGCAAACTCCTTCTCAGTTGCCGCTGTCCGCCTCTGGAACAAACTCCCCCTTACCTTGAGCAAAATTCAATCTCCTGTTGCTTTTAAGAAGAAGTTGAAGCATTTCCTACTATCATCCGCATAAAATTCTCCACAAAATTAATGTGCAAGGCCAATCCTCTCATCTGTCAAATAGTAAAGCTAGCGTCTCCTATCTTGCTCCTGAGATGCCTTCCTCTTCATCTATCTCTATTAGCCACGCAGTCTTCTTTTCCTTTATATTTTACTTAATTATGTTTCATCATGTCTCTCTATTCTTCTCCTCCCTTCACCATGAGTCTCCCTCATACTCCCTGCTGCCAGCACTCCTATCTAAAATCTTTCTCTTCAATAATGTATTTTTCGAGGTGTACCTTTCTAATTGTTTATCTCACTTTTTGTATTAGATGTAGTTTAACATGCCTACTAAAACATATGTCTGTAAAATAAGTAGAATGCCTGGTTAGATGTAAGAGAGGGCCTGATGGCCCTAATCTTGCCAGGTTAAATAAATAAATAAATAAATATGTTGCAGAACCCGCACACATCTTGTAGGATGGAGTCATCTGCCCCATCATTATTCTCTCCACCACAGCACCTACACAGCTTTTGGTAAGTAATATTGCTTTTGTCTTCAAATTCACTCAAGGTTTTGTGTTGTCTTCAACCTGCTCCAGTCCAATAACGATTGAAAATCTGATACATGTTCACAACACTCTTCCGGTTTATTTTTACAAGTACAATCACTTCACAAACTATGTGACATCCCTCTGGAATCACCCGGTTTATAACGAGGCAGGTAAAAGATCTTCAGGCGCTTGGGGGCACGAGAACATGCATAAGGCGTTGCAATGTTCCTGGCATCTGCGCAGCGGGTTGCCTACGCTGCAGGCGTCCGCGTCAAGCTTCCGCGACGGCGTTCTGCGCGGCGCCGACGCAAACGAGCTGAATATTTATGCCGGCAGCGGCGCTGCAGCCAGGGCGGGCCGAAAGGGACGCCTCGCCAGGAAGAGGGAGATTCTGCGCAGCTGGCGATCGTGTGCGCGGGTATCCCTCTGCATATTCACACGGAACTCGTCGCATGGAATTCATTTGAATATGTTTAGTGAGCTGCTTGGCCCTCCCGAAAACAGACGGGTGCCTACTGAAGGAAAGGGAACTGTATGAGGAAAGCTAGCTTGAGCCGCACTCCTGCCAAGGAAGCCACTGTAGTCCTATTAGGACTGGCAGATTGCCTGCTGTGTCGGAGTGTGGAATAGCCACAGACGTGCGGTGCAGAGATGGGGGTCCACCACGCGACGGTGATTTGCATCCACCGACCAACAGGCCTCTACCACTTCACAGACTATGTTGCGGATGAGATTACTGGAAGTGTAGCTGCATCCATACAACAGTATACTGCTGGTTAAATATCTACAGTGGAGATATTTAGCACGTAGGAAAGTGTAGGACTTCATTTTGTTTGAATGCGCTAAGAAGTGCACTAATGAAACCCAGAGAATCCCATTTAGTACATTTCAACTAAGATTGTAGCCAGTCTTTGCTGACTGAAATTTTCTGAAATACACTGACGGAAAATAATCGCAATAGTGAAGCAATTAACTCAAACCAATCAAATTTTGGAAATGCATGATAATAGGTAACGTATTTAAGTGATTAACATAGCAACGACACAAATTAAAGTAAGCGCGAGGTCATTGCAAAAGAAAATTGATTCTGTGGTAGTAACCGGTGTAGCCGTCAGAATGTTTAACCCAAGTTTGCAAACGTGCATATCTTGTACAGATGTCGGATGTCAGTTTTTATGACGGGGGTAGCATGCCTGTTGCACTTGGTCAGTCAATACAGCGATGGTTAATTCTGGTTGCGGAAGACGCTGGAGTTTTCGTCTGATGACGCCCCATATGTGCTCGATTGGAGACATCGATGATCGAGTAGGCCAACATTACAGCATACTAAGTTAAAATCTCAAAGGTAAGTAACGCTCATAGCCATAACAGAGGGTATTTAAAGCAAACCTGATAAGTATCCTCATAGTGGTGGCGCTATGAGCATCTAGGAAACGGAAAAATTGGTCCACAGTTTGTGTGTTGCTATCGTGAGCATCGCGGAAAAGTTGGGGGGGGGGGGGGGGGGGGACGAAATAACGACTACGCAACATGGTGACTGACTTACGACTTATCTCATCTAAATTGAAGCTACCTTAAAATAATCAAAATAGAATAATCTATAATGAGAATCCGCACCTAGTCACTGAATGCGCAGATCGCAGATTTGCGGGCTCTGTTAAGGAGGAAAGGCGGAGATCTGTGGCAGATCTGTCGGCATACAATGCTGGAGTGGGCAAATGTATTTAGGAAAACACTGTCTCGTGCACACTGTTGAAGATGGACCTCCGCAGTGTGTACTACGGCGGTCCGTCTTCAACATCGTGTGTGTGTGTGTTCCTCTGTTGACCGAACTATATCGTGGACATCGAACATCGAAATTGGGCCTTTTCTCAATGGAAACGTGTCGACTGTTTGGTTGAATCACGTTTCCTTGTTATACCAGATCGGTGGTTGTGTGTGGACACGGTGGCATCTAGGTGAATAATTGTATCAGAAACGTAGTAGAGTCAACAACGTAGTGAGACCATGTCAGTATGGCTTTCCCCGAAATCGTTTATGCATCTAATTGCTTGCAACGGGTGTGAAACAAGGTCGCTCTAAGTTTGCTCACAGCGCTGTAATTAAAATTGACATTAATTAAGAGATCCCAGCCAGACAGTCGTCTCATATGGCACTGCAATAGTGTAGCATCGTCGAGAAACTTGTGACGCAATATTGTCCAGCAGCACTAACTGCGGATCAGCACTGAAATGGGATTCCAAGACATCCGTGCCCGAGGCAGGATTCGAAGCTGCGACCGTAGCAGTCCCGCGGTTCCGGACTGAAGCGCCTAGAACCGCACGGCCACCGCGTGGCTCGGACTCCAGGAAACCATGGAACGATGTTGTCAGCAAGACACTGTACAAGCTGATGATGGCTCCATAGCTATGGGAGCTGAGTTTACATGAACTGAACCGGTCATTGAATGGGAACAGTTATGTTGTTGGAGACCATTTGTAGCCATTCGTGGACTTCAAATTCCCAAACAACAAATGAATTTTTGTGGACATTAATGCACCATTTCACCGGGCCACAACTGTTCGCGATTGGTTTGAAGAATATTATGGACAGTTTGAGCGTTTTCTGTGGCCACCCAGATCGCGCGACACGAATCCCATAGAACATTTATGGGACATAATCGAGAAGTTAGTTTCTGCACTAAATCCTGCAACAGCAACATTTTGCATTTAGGAACAGCTATAGAGGAAGCATGGTTTAATATTTCACCAGAGGACTTGTAACGACTTGAATGCATGCCACGTCGAGTTGTTCATACACAGGAAACTGGAGGTCCGATACTATATTAGGAAGTATCCCACGACTTTTATCACGTCCGTATATAGCGCAGCGAAAACTTACATACAGCTGTTTTCTCAAATTAATAAAGCATTCAATTAAGAAGATAACATAGAGAGTCTTTGAAGAAACGTAAAAGATCGTAAGAATAACACTACAAAAATTTCTTGTGAGTCACTAAATAATAATACATTTACTACGACTGAAATGCTGAGGAAATTAGAATTTCTCAAAAACAAGAAATCCAAAAACACCAGCCACTAAATGAAAGGTGGCTACATAAATTTGAGGACTTACTATTAGTAGTTCCATGACTGAGTAGAGTTATCGGCTCCCAGACCAAAGGGATTATATCTTTCTCTTGCTGTACCATTTTCATACAAAGAATTGTTGAAGGGCATTCAAAAGGCGGCAAATTCCTCAAGCGGCAAGGACTGGATGTGCTACCAAATGATGGAAAATATTGTAAGTAGGCTGTTCAGGGTGTTCTGTTGGTAATGCCACGTAGTGCTCTGTATGAAAATCGCTGACTGCACTGTGTGCAGTCTGTCGCTGGTTGGACTTACTGTTGCAATATTCGCTTGCGTAGTGTTGGGCAGTTGGATGTGAACAGTGCGTAGCATCGGGCAGTTAGAGGTGAGCCGCCAGCAGTGGTGGATGTGGGGAGAGAGATGCCAGAGTTTAGAGCGGACGATCTGGACGTGTGTCCGTCCGAAAAAGGAAATTTGTTTAACTGGATGTTACAAAATTATATATATATATATATATATATATATATATATATATATATATATATATATATATATATATATAATGAATTTTGAACATTGTTATGGTAAATACATTGTTCGTTCTCTATCAAAATCTTTCATTTGTGGCTACGCCCATCAGTAGTTACTGCCTACAGTAGTTAGAATATTTTATTTAGCTGTTAGTATTGGCGCTCGCGGTATTGCAGTAGTTCAAGTAGCGAAGATTTTTGTGAGGTAAGCGATTCATGAAAGGTATACGCTATTGTTACTCAGGGACATTCGTTAGTAGGGTTATTGTATGTCATGTTGTGTTGCACTAAAAATATTGTGTGTCAGTTTAGTGATGACTAGAATAAGTAAAGAGAAATGTGTTTGAGTACGTTGAGTTTTACTCAGCTGTTTGAAAAACCAAATAATATAGAATTTTTCCAGCACAGTCATTCTCAATTATTTTTCGAAGGGCACGTTTCAATATCTATTAAGTAACTCTACAAAATTTTGCAGGTATCTAACCAAATGTAAATGAACGACAAAGTAATAGGGGATTGAATAATTCGAATACTGTTACCTACCTTGAAGCCATATAAAAATGATGAGAAATCTGCACCATACAGACGTACATCTTTCTCTCTCTACACCTGAGGAACGTTAGAGCGTCGGTCCCAAAACCGTTTGGGATGGTGGCTGGAATCAACCATGTGATCGTGTCAGTTTGAGTTTAGAAAAGGTAAGCAGCAAATGATGATTTCAGTATCTTAACCTGTGGCATCCAAGAAGAAGCTAGTAAAAAAAGTTAAAAAAAGACAGAGAATGTCTTGACATTGTTGTAGCGTACAACAGCGTTCACATAACTGTGTAGATAAAGAAGTTGGAAACGTTTGGAATACCGCCACACCTCATTTACTGAACTAGCACTTTTCTCGACAAAAAAGGATATGGATTCGCTTCCGGAATAAAGTAATTGTTCCACCTGTTATTGCCCATTAGGAGATAACCTCAACACAAAAAAATCGGTAATTGTTCCTATTACAAAATGATCTATAACAAGCTGTTAGAACAGTGTCAGATTCTCCACTTCTTGTTGTTGTTGTGGTCTTCAGTCCTGAGACTGGTTTGATGCAGCTCTCCATGCTACTCTGTCCTGTGCAAGCTTCTTCATCTCCCAGTACATACTGCAACCTACATCCTTCTGAATCTGCTTAGTGTATTCATCTATTGGTCTCCCTCTACGATTTTTACCCTCCACGCTGCCCTCCAATACTAAATTGGTGATCCCTTGATGCCTCAGAACATGTCCTACCAACCGATAACTTCTTCTGGTCAAGTTGTGCCACAAATTTCTCTTCTCCCGAATCCTATTCAATACTTCCTAATTAGTCATGTGATCTATCCATTTAATCTTCAGCATTCTTCTGTAGCACCACATTTCGAAAGCTTCTATTCTCTTCTTGTCCACACTAGTTATCGTCCATGTTTCACTTCCATACATGGCTACACTCCATACAAATACTTTCAGAAATGACTACCTGACACTTAAATCTATACTCGATGTTAACAAATTTCTCTTCTTGAGAAACACTTTCCTTGCCATTGCCAGTCTACATTTTATATCCTCTCTACTTCGACCATCATCAGTTATTTTACTCCCCGAATAGCAAAACTCCTTTACTACTTTAAGTGTCTCATTTCCCAATCTAATTCCTTCAGCATCACCCGACTTCATTCGACTACATTCCATTATCCTCGTTTTGCTTTTGTTGATGTTCATTTTATATCCTCCTCTCAAGACACTATCCATTCCGTTTAACTGCTCTTCCAAGTCCTTTGCTGTCTCTGACAGAATTACGATGTCATCGGTGAACCTCAAAGTTTTTATTTCTTCTCCATGGATTTTAATACCTACTCCAAATTTGTCTTTTGTTTCCTTTACTGCTTGCTCAATATACAGATTGAATAACATCGGGGAGAATCTACAACCCTGTCTCACTCCCTTCCCAACCACTGCTTACCTTTCATGTCCCTCGACTCTTGTAACTGCCATCTGGTTTCTGTACAAATTGTAGATAGCCTTTCGCTCCCTGTATTTTACCCCTGCCACCTTCAGAATTTGAAAGAGAGTATTCCAGTCAACATTGTCAAAAGCTTTCTCTGAGTCTACAAATGCTAGAAACGTAGGTTTGCCTTTCTTTAGTCTTTCTTCTACGATAAGTCGTAGGGTCAGTATTGCCTCACGTGTTCCAATATTTCTACGGAATCCAAACTGATCTTCCCCGAGGTTGGCTACTACTAGTTTTTCCATTCGTCTGTAGAGAATTCGCGTTAGTACTTTGCAGCTGTGAGTTATTAAACTGATTGTTCGGTAATTTTCACATCTGTCAACACCTGCTTTCTTTGCGATTGGAATTATTATATTCTTCTTGAAGTGTGGGGGTGTTTCGCCTGTCTCATACATCTTGCTCACCAGATGGTAGAGTTTTGTCAGGACTGGCTCTCCGAAGGCCGTCAGTAGTTCCAATGGAATGTTGTCTACTCCGGGGGCCTTGTTTCGACTCAGGTCTTTCAGTGCTCTGTCAAACTCTACACACAGTAGCCTATCTCCCATTTCATCTTCATCTAAATCCTCTTCCAATTCCATAATATTGTCCTCCAGTACATCGCCCTTGTATAGACCCTCTATATACTCCTTACACCTTTCTGCTTTCTCTTCTTTGCTTAGAACTGGGTTTCCATCTGAGCTCTTGATGTTCATACAAGTGGTTCTCTTATCTCCAAAGGTCTCTTGAATTTTCCTGTAGGCAGTATCTATCTTACCCCTAGTGAGATAAGCCTCTACATCCTTACATTTGTCCTCTAGCCATCCCTGCTTAGCCGTTTTGCACTTCCTGTCGATTTCATTTTTGAGACGTCTGTATTAATTTTTCCTGCTTCATTTACTGCATTTTTATATTTTCTCCTTTCATCAATTATATTCAATATTTCTTCTGTTACCCAAGGATTTCTATTGGCCCTTGTCTTTTTACCTACTTGATCCTCTGCTGCCTTCACTACTTCATCCCTCAAAGCTACCAATTCTTCTTCTGCTGTATTTCTTTCCCCCATTCCTGTCAATTGCTCCCTTATGCTCTCCCTGAAACTCTGTACTACCTCTGGTTCCTTTAGTCTATCCATGACCCATCTCCTTAAATTTCCACCTTTTTGTGATGATGCTGTAGTGTACGGGAAGGAATTCTAATCGGTGTGATGAATGGCAGCTATCTGTAAACACAGAAGAATGTAAGCTAACGCAGATGAGTAGAAAAAAACAATATTCGGTTGGAGCATTAATAGTGTGCTGCCTGACACATTCAAATCTTTTAAATGTCAGGGAGAGAGGTTGAAGAGCAGTGTGAAATGGATCGAACATTGTGGTGGAGAAGGTGAATGGTCGACTTATGTCTACTGGGGGGATTTTTGGGATAGTAAGCTCTACTTGTAAAGGAGACCGCTTACAGGACGCTAGTCCGATCTATTATTGATTACTGCTCGGGTGTTCGTGAAACGTACCACGTCGGATTAAAGGAAGACATCGAAGCAGTTCAGAGGCGGACGGCTAGATTTGTTACCAGTGAGTCCCAACAACCACAAGTGTTACGTGGATGCTTCGCGAACGCCAGTAGGAACTCCTGGAGGGAAAGGCAGCGATCTTTCGGAAACACGCTATTGAGAAAATATAGAGAACTACCATTTTAACGGGACTCCGGAACAACTGCACTGCCACCAACATACATTTCGCGGAAGGACCACGAAGACAAGACAGGAGAAACTAGGGCTCATACAGAGGGGTACAGACAGTCTTTTCTCCCTCGCTCTATTTGTAAGTGGAACAGGAAAGAAATGAGCAGTAGTGGCCACGCACCGAATGTTGGCTTGTGGTGTATGTAGATGTCATCAGTTTGAGACCTACTGCTTAACGAAATACGTCAGTTCCCACTTCATTAACATGCTTTACAGCCACAAAGTTTGTAAAAATATAGATTAGAAATTAATTATTTTTGTGGGTAAAGTAACCACAAATGTTAACTGAACACATCGAAATAAAATATCTGCATCTAGTGACGTAATGACGCAGTCTTCCGTTATAGATTTATTGCGTAACCTGTTGTCGGTGTACCTGTCAAATCTCTACGTAACTTCGAGCTATCGAGAATAGCCACCACTTGTAACAACGAAAATGCAGGAAGCATGGCACCTGCTACCAATATATAAAACATTTTTTCCCGAATTATATGCAAATATTTATAATTTAAATACTTTATTTTAATTAGTAAGGACAATGCTTCACTGTATGTGTAAATGTAGGTAGAAGTCTGTTGACATTTCATTGTATTTATATATGTCTTAGTGTGAAACTCATAGGCGATGGGGAAAAGCCAAAGGAATTGTTATTTGCATCGACTAGCAATGATAATAGCAATGCTTGTGCGTTGTAAAATCTGTGTGTTGGGAGTTGTTGCGCGGAGCGCGCAGAGAGAGGGAGACGGTTTCTAGCACTTGTAGTGTGCGGAATTGTGGTGTTAACGCTCTCGCAGTAGAGTCTACCATTTCGGCTGAATCATGTATGCAAGCCGGCCAGATGTCTAGTAGCAGGAGTACGGACAGTGGGCGGGCGGAAAAGGCTGTATTAATTAAGACTGCCCGTTCCTGTAGTTAGGCTCGACGAGATGCTACCGTCTTCAACAACAGCAGCAGTTCCAGCAACACAGATTCGTCGTCGGCTCCGAGTTTCGTCGTATGCACTGTACTGAAGTAAGACTGTTCATTGGTAGAAAGTATTAATGGCTAACCCAGCAACACAACTTAATGTGATTTGATTCATGAAATTTATTTAAATAATTAATTGTTAAACTTAGTGTGATTGTGTCCTCATTGTCCTCAGGCATTGTTACCATGCAAGGTCGTTGTTCCTTTTTTCGTTTATATGGTAACCAAATGCCATAAGAAAGAAACTGCATAGTAACAGCCAGGTTATGAATGGCAAATTTCACATTTAAAAAAATAGCCTCAGTCTCCCTACTACACTTGACTCGCATTCGGGCGGACTACAGTTTAATCCCACGTCCGGCCATCCCGATTTAGGTTTTCCTCGATATCCCTAAATCGCTCCAGGCCAATGCCGAGATGGTTCCAGAATGAGAATGTCACTCTGCAGCGGAGTGTGCGCTGATATGAAACTTCCTGGCCGATTGAAACTGTGTGCCGGACCGAGACTCGAACTCGGGACCTTTGCTTTTTGTGGGCAAGTGCTCTACCAACTTAGCTACCCAAGCACGACCCACGCCCCGTCCTCACAGCTCTACTTCTCCAGCACCACGTCTCCTACCTTCCAAACTTGGCAGAAGCTCTCCTGCGAACCTTGCAAAAATAGTGCTCCTGCAAGAAAGGATATAGCGGAGACATTTTCTCATTCTGGAAACATACCCGAGGCTATGATTAAGCCATGTCCCCGCAATATCGTTTCTTTTAGGAGTGCTAGACCTGCAAGTTTCGCAGGAGAGCTTATGTGAAGTTTGGAAGGTAGGAGACGAGATTCTGGCAGAAGTAAAGCTGAGAGGACGGGGCGTGAGGCAAATTGTTAATAGCAGTCCACACGTGAATATTGAACGCACCAAATGCTTATGCTTTTGCTACTAGGATTAATAACGACCTCAGCTGCTTCTCCCAGCATCTCTCCGTTTTGGGTGCCGCATGCGCATGCATTTAACAAACGTGCATGCGATGTACTAGTTCCTGGGAAACGAATAGAATCGTTGTACGTGTCAGTCTTTAGGTATAAATATAAGTAATCGAAGACGGCTTAATCCTGCTTCGTAGATTGCTTTCCACAAGACGCACTTGCCAGTATCATTGGCCGGTGGCCAACATGCAGTTTGTCCTGTTGCATGGCTTACTTTTAGAGACTTGCTAGTTTATCGTAGTGCTTGGTTGTCGCGAAAGTGAAAAGTAGGGCCTGTCCGGGATTTGAACCCGGGGACCTCCTGCACCCAAAGCAGGAATCATACCCCGAGACCAACACGCTGCACAAGTAAGCAGGTGTGCACCGCGCCACCTACTGAGATCTTGCCGCACTTGCTAGTTGCAGCATCCAATCTGGACCATATTCTCAAAGAGGTTTCTTAATCCGACACCTACAACATGAGCTGTGCTGAGGACCAGTGTATGTGAAGGCTGAAAGAGCTGCTTGAGTTGTGTGACAGTATGTCGATCGTGTGAAGTGCAAATGTTATCGTGTCACGCACCATCCGCCCACTACGTAGCGTTGTGTGACAGCACGCACTTTTCGACAGTACTCTCTAGCTCAATTGGCAGAGCACTTGCCCGCGAAAGGCAAAGGTCCTGAGTTCGAGTCTCGGTCCGGCATACAGTTTTAATGTGCTAGGAAGTTTCACATCAGCGCACACTCCGCTGCAGAGTGAAAATCACATTCTGGAAACATCCTCCAGGCTGTGGCTAAGCCATGTCTCCGGAGTATCCTTTCTTTCAGGAGTGCTAGTTCTGCAATGTTCGCAGGAGAGCTTCTGTAAAGTTTGGAAGGTAGGAGTCGAGGTACTGGCAGAAGTAAAGCTGTGAGGGCGGGGCGTGAGTCGTGCTTGGGTGGCTCAGTTGGTAGAGCACTTTCCCGAGAAAGGCAAAGGTCCCGATTTCGAGTCTCGGTCCGGGACACAGTTTTAATTTCCCGAGATGGTTCCTTTGAAAGGGCAGGGCCGACTTCCTCCCTAATCTGATGAGACCGATGACCTCGCTGTCTGGTTTTCTCCCGCAAACAACACAACACAACCCGACCTTAGTCTGCTGTTGTACAACAGAGTCTTCAGTATATGAGTGAAGTAAAGCACTTTCATTTTTCAAGTTTGTGAATCAATCACTGGAAAAATTCGAAATCTCATGGAATGCACAACTTAAGAGTGCATAACTTTTATTTATTTTACATATAATTCGGAGCACATGGCTGTTTGGATTGGTACGTATTCTGTTACTTATTTCTGTTCAAGTCAGTAAAAGTGGCTCAGTTGTTCAGACAATAATTTGAAATTCAATATTTGAAATAAGTAACTGTAAAGTAAAAGTACTTCCTTTTTTTTCTAAATTTCTTTGATGACATTTGCGTTGAGACCACTGAAAGTCATTGTTCACGTAACGAAGTTCAGTACTAACATACAGTTTAATTACATATTTCCTAATCATTACTCGATTTTTTTCAAAATTTAATGACAAACGTAATGTAAGAGTGAATTCTGCGGTTTCTTCATCATTACATACTCACTTAAAATTAGTGACAAAAAACATGACAATCTTCAGTTACCACGGCAGTGATTAATAATATATGTTTTTCTTTCCCATCATCTTGTACAGTGTTGTTCAAATTTGTGTGAAATCCTATGGGAATTAACTGCTAACGCTATGAGTCCCTAAGCTTACACACTACTTAACCTAAATTCTCCTAAGGACAAACAAAAACACCCATGCCCGAGGGAGGACACGAACCTCCGCCGGGATCTGCCGCACAGTCCACGATCTTGTACAGGATTTCGGATATAAATTTCCATAGTGCGCTGGCGACCGTTAATTATTTCCTGTCCGTTCATTAGTGTAACTTTTGCGTTCACGATCAGTGGTACCCCTTTCTGTCCAGTGTTGTTCCTGAGTGAATGCTCCAAATAGCTTTCATTTTTCCAAGTTATATCCCTGTTCGGTTTAATTACTTTTTATTTTTAGTAGACTTTTCCATCAGAAGGGTCTGTTGTCCACTCTCTGCCGCCTAGCGGTTCTATGTGCCACAGTCTGGAACCAGGCGACCGTAACGGTCGCAGGTTCGAATCCTGCCTCGGGCATGGATGTGTGTGATGTCCTTAGGTTAATTACACTAAGTAGTTCCAAGTTCTAGGGGCTGACGACCTCAGAAGTTAAGTCCCATAGTGTTCAAGGCCATTTGAACCATTTCTGTACGCTCTCTTCCTACTTATCGGTATTATTCCTTCGGTTTGCAGGAGAGCTTCTGTTAAGTTTGGAAGGTAGGAGACGAGATACTGGCAGAAGTAGAGCTGTGAGTACCGGGTGTGTGTCGTGCTTCGGTAGCTCAGATGGTAGAGCACTCGTCGGCGAAAGGCAAAGGTCCCGATTTCTAGTCTCGGTCGGGCACACAGTTTTAATCTGACAGGAAGTTTCACATCAGCGCACAATCCGCTGCAGAGTGAAAATCTCATTCAGGAAGCATCCCCCAGGCTGTGGCTAAGCCATGTCTCCACAGTATCCTTTCTTTCAGGAGGGCTAGTTGTGCAAGGTTCGCAGGAGAGCTTCTGTAAAGTTTGGAAGGTAGGAGACGAGATACTGGCAGCTGTGAGTCCAGGGCGTGTGTCGTGCTTCGGTACGCGAAAGGCAAAGGTCCCGAGTTCGAGTCTCGGTCGGGCACACAGTTTCAATCTGCCAGGAAGTTTCACATCAGCGCACACTCCGCTTCAGAGTGAAAATCTCATTCAGGTTATACACTGTTATATTCCGTGTGAATGTGGCTCCCGCAGTCCTGTAAGTAGTTTCGTCATGTAAAATTTTTCGCCAGACGGCTCGCGGGGAAGCTCTCTAGCAAGTGAATATGCATCTTCTGTTCAGAGTAAAGGCGGTGGGCAGCGCTGCACATCCGGAGACGCTGCAGGGCAGCCGGTGCATCCACCATCTCCCGAGCGACGCCACAGTTGCAGCAACAGCAGCAGGATGAGTAGGAGGAGGGTGCGGAGGAGGAGGATAAGCGGAACGCGCCGTGGAGCACCCGCCTCCGGTCCGGCCTGGCCGCGGTGCCGCAATTAGAGCCGCTAACGAGCAGTCCCTCCCTCCCTCCCTCCCACGCCGTAGCACATCTCGCTTCACCTCACCCCCCAGCCGGCCAGCTAGATCGCGGGTCGATGAGACAGTCGGAGCGCTGCTGCCGATGTTGATAATTAGAACTGCCCGCCTTCTCCATTATCCGCTCGGCTGGCTCAGTTCGAGTTTGTGCCGAATATTAGAGGCGGGGACGGGCTGCAGCCGGTCGGGCAGGGACACTCAATCATTAGCGCTCTGTCCTCACTGTGGGGGGCGGGGAACCCGGTGACGTCTGCGCCATTGTCTGCTTCGCCACCGCGTGCAATCCACCGGTTAACGGCGGTTGATAGCAGTGATTATTGTAAGGTATCCCTCACTGATTGAATGCCGACGGGTTTCACTTCACTCTCCCCGTCTTTAGATCGTACATTATCAACATATACGGAATGTGTCAGATAAGTCAGTGACTCTCCGATTTCTGGAAGAAGACGCACCATCGCCTATATAAGCACCAGATGATTTCTAACACCAGCGGACACCTAAGGAATTTTGTTTATGACACTGAACCCACAATCCCAGATGACTTCAAATACTGTAGCGTGCTGAGTTCGCTCGTCCCTCCTTGACACTAGCAACTTTTCATCGGCGTCCTCATTTCCTTTAAAAGGCACATTTAGTTGAGCGTTCTGGAATTGGGATTGACAGATTTTACCACTCCGTTGCTCTAAAATAGATATTCATCGTCTGACATAAAACGAGCCTTACCTCCGCACGTAAAGATAATAGTGGCGAACAGATGGCTTGCAAAATCCAAAATTTTCCCATTGTGGATTAAAGACGCTACTAATCTAGAAGGGATGACCACGAAGAAACGGGATATTCGTGTCTTATACAAATCCAGTCAAAGTAAGAAGGAACCCACATTGAATAAAATGTTCTCGGGTTTCCAACCGCGTCAATTGCTTCAAACTACACGAGCTTTCAGCCAAGCACTCGTTGGCCATTGTCAAATGGTATAACAGCCAGTGGGCTGTTGGTGCGCCCTTATATACGCTAGCTGCCAGCTGTGACGTCACTGGTGCCCGTGACATGGGCATGTTTTGAATTGGCATTTGATGTGCCGTCTTCATGGTTCGGAAACACGCTCGCAAGCCGCTGAAAACCCACAAATTTACCAGATACCATTTAATTGTGGAGATTTGAACCGGTAAAAAAAAAAAGGTGCAAAATTGACTGGAGCAACGTAAGGGCAATTGTAGAAGAGGATAAGCTGTTGTGGAAAACTGTTTATACAGAGAAAATACTTTCGATTTGATGAGAGATTCTCTCTTCCAAGAACAGGTATTGACGACAGGTGGAACAGAGAGGCGATTGATGTTATTAAACACAGAAGAAGGAGGTTTGCTGAAGTAGATGAATACCAGCCTTCAAGCGAAGGGCAATACCAACAGCAGACTGCTGTAAAACACAAAAGCCAACAGAGCTGGAGTTTAAAAAAATAGGTAACATCACGTTCATACATGAGTGCACGGAATTACGAAATTTCACCTCAATCTGTAACGAGCAAGAATGTGTACCGGACCTTCACGTTTGAAGATGATTTCATCAGACAAGGAGGAAACTTAAGGTGTCTCCAAGAAATTAATTTGACAAAGGCACAATAGACCGGATTATTTCAATATGAATGAACTCACATTGGATCAAGGGAGGCCACTACAGCCAGGAAAGTGCCCATGGGGACTCTGGAAGATCATCTTAATCCCCTTTCATGTGGTGTACAGTTTGCTTTTAGTTTACTTAATATCTCGCACAGCATAATCCAGGAAGGCTCCTTCAACTGCTGGTCACGCTGACTGTTGCGCATTCTCTCGTAGTAGCTTCTATGCTTTTTTCCTTGTAAGATCAATTAAATGCTAGCTGCGCTGTAAACTGAGTAGCCCTTGAGATGTATTTGTAGTTACGAATATGAACAAGTTACGCAAGCACCCAGTATACGAGCTCCAACAATTTGTCCGTGTTCGAATTCAGTTAGTTGTGAGATAACGGACTCAAATTCACACAGAATACTATCCCGAGCGCGACTGACACTGGCAACGTATTAAGGACATTGCGCCACTGCCGTTCTTGGTTAAATATATTGCTAGCCAACTGATAAGACATGACATGACACTTGCTAAGAAAGAATCGCCATTTGCTTCGGAACAACCGGTGACGGCTAGAGGCACCTGGCCAATAATAGTAACAGGAACCGTAGGGGGATGGTCGTGTTAGCTGCAGCGAGGCCTGTGCAAAAACCCTCCGCATGCATTCGACAGTTTATGCAGTACTGTATTAGAAGAAGGTTTTCGTGGAAGCGATTAATGCGACATGTTATTTCAAAATGTCTAATATCAACCATACTATCGTCGAGAAAGACTTCGTAGGAGTTGGGAGCATGTTGGTTGGTGTCAGCAACAGTGGTTCACGGTGATATTCTTCGACGAGTCTCTATTCACTGTTAAAAGTGTGGATAAGGGAGAGATAGAGAAACACGTTACACATCGTAGAATGTTGACGAACGTCATCGCTGTGGCCTAGGTGTTATGGGGTGGGCAGGGATTATGCACAGTGACCGAACACCGTTGCATACCGTTTCATGTGGTGCCGTGACAACACAACGGTACAGCAAGAGTGGCGAGAGAGAGAGAGAGAGAGAGAGAGAGAGAAAGAGACACGTTACACACCACAGAAAATGACATCGGTGTGGCTTAGGCTTAATGGCGTGGGCTGGCATTATGTAGAGTAGCCAAATACCGCTGCCTATCATTACGCGTGACGCCGTTACACCGCAACGGCACTGCAGGGAAATTTTTGTGGATCATTTGCGTCACTTTAGGGGTTCGATGGCTTATGTCTATCTGTTTATGGGCGAAAATGCCAGCCCATATAGGACCGCTGATGTGTTGAACACACTAAACAGTGAAGATATTCATCATCGGGAGTGGCACGTGTACTGCCGGGTCACCTTCAAGAACATACCTGGTATGCTCCCAACATGTGTGTTTCTAAGTGAACACTCCTTCACGAATAGTGCAAGAACTGAAAATCGTTTTGAAAGGGAATGATACACTATGTGATCAAAAGTATCCGGACACCCCCAACAACAGACATTTTTCATATTAGGTCTATAGTGCTGCCACGTACCGCCAGGTACGACATATCAGCGACCTCAGTAGTCATTAGACATCGTGAGAGAGCAGGATGGCGCGCTCCGTAGAGCTCATGGACATACGGTTGTACGCAAGATTTCTACACTCCTAAACCTCCCTAGGTCCTCTGTTACTGATGTGGTAGTGAGGTGTCACAAAAGCGTACAGGCCGACTTCGTCTGTTGACTGACAGAGACCGCCGACATTTGAAGAGCGTCGTAATGTGTAATAGGCAGACATCTAACCAAACCGTCACGCAGCAATTCCAAACTGCATTACGATCCTGTGCAAGTACTATGACAGTTCGGCGGGAAGTGAGAAAACTTGGATTTCATGGTCGAGCGGCTGCTCACAAGCCACACATAATGCCAAACTACGTCTCGCTCGGTGTAAGAAGGGATTGGACGATTGAACAGTGGAAAAAACGTTATGTGGAGTGACCAATCACAGCACACAATGTGGTGATCCGATGGCAAGGTTTGGGTATGGCGAATGCCCGGTGAACGTTATTTGATTGCGTGTGTAGTACCAGCAGTAAAATTAGGAGGCGGTAGTGTTACGTTGTGGTCGTGTTTTAGATGGAGGGGGCTTACACCCCTTGTTGTTTTGGGTGGCAGTATCACAGCACAGGCCTACATTGATGTTTATAGCACCTTCTAGCTTCCCGCTGTTGAAGAGCAATTCGGAAATGGCGATTACATTTTCCAACACGATCGAGCACCAGTTTATAAGGCACGGCCAGTGGCGGAGTGGTTACATGACAGTAACATCCCTGTAATGGACTGGCCTGCAAACAGACCTGACCTGAATCCTATAGAATATCTTTCGGATATTTTGGAACGCCAACTTTGTTCCAGGCCTCACCGACTGACATCGATAGCTCTCCTCAGTGCAGCACTCCGTGAAGAATGGGCTGCCATTCCCCATGAAACCTTCCATCACCTGACTTAACGTATGCCTGCGAGGGTGGAAGCTGTCATCAACGGGGGGAGGGGGGGGGGGTCAACACCATTTTCAGCCAGGTGTCGGGATATTTTCGATCACATAGTGTACAATATCCCCAAGGACTTCTCAGTTCTTTGGTAGCTGCCATGAGTAACAGGTGCATTAGAATCGAGGACGGCATATTCCTTACTGAGTGTTCGATACCGATCTGTCTCCTGGGATTCTGGCCTTTGTCAAGCATAAAATCATTTATGCCTTTTACTCTGCTTTCCCATGTATTGAGATCTATACCATGCACCAAGGTCACGGGGGTGCCGCTTACTCCAGTGTATCATTTATAATTAAACCACTCCCCCTCTTTTACTTATATACTCTTTTTATCTCGTGCATGACTGCTTATGAGATTTCCTGATTAGCTTTGTCTGTGTTCCTTAGCAGTTACCAAGCAGTGTACTATATGGGCACTTGCAGGATTGGCCAGTATCTTCATTTACGTTCTAGCCGGCCTTTCTTGAGGTATTTCCAGATTTTAGTCCAGTCTTTTAAGCTCAACACCTAGGTGGAACAGACTCTGACAATTCAACTAAACTTAGACCTGCAGAAAGGGAAGAGGGTTGTAAGCGGATTGTCATAGATATATTGAGTTCTTTTACAATCTTTTTCAGTTTAGTTTAGTTTACAGACTACCTTTAATTTTCTAAATTAAATTGTTTTTGTCCTGCGACTATACGTATTCCCAGAGTCTTAGCAGTAAGGTTTGTTACACATAGTCGTACATTCCTGAATGTGGCGCAATTAGACCTTTACTGCTTAAAATAATTACAAATTCCTCGCTCGTGTGTGTTTCTTGTTGTTAATAACTATAGTCAACAATAATTATCTTCGGAACGTGCGTTATTAAAAAGAATACATTAGTAAATAGTTGGCATCCGATCGTTAACAAAATCGCTGTTGCAGAAATCAATCGAAAATAGCTAAACGTCCGAGACTGCATTTATCCGAAGAAACAAAAATGTAGCCTAATTCATGTTCATTCAGTTTTTCAAAGAGCACAAGTCCAATGTATCCTTCACCGCAGACATTCCTTCTAAAAATGTGCTTCAATTTTGTAAACTCGGTACCCAAGTAGCTTTTTTATTAAATTACAATAGATCTTCATATTGGCCTAGCTTTGGAGCCGTTATATCTACATCTACATCCATACTCCGCAAGCCACCTGACGGTGTCTTGGAGTATGCTAACGCTCAGATGATGGTTAACTTTCGCTCTTTTATAGGGTTTTCAATGGAATACGAACATCACAATCAAACGATTTCAAGTTTTCCTTCCTTTCTCTTTTAACAGACTGAACCGAACGATTATTTCATATTCTGTGTCTCTTCTGCATTTGCGATCTTTGTGTATGTCGCTTACGGGAATATTCGAAACCACTCTCTCCTGAGGTTTCATTTAGAGTTTTTTTTTTTCGTAACAGAACATTGTCAATATAACGGGGACATGCTGGGGAAAGGCCCTGAATTCAAATCTGCAATAACCTCGTTCAGATGGGTATATGAGAATAAACTGTTTGCATACATTTACAAATATTCCAAAACTGGGTGATTTACTGCGTTATATTATAACTGTCTTTTCTTGCTTCATAATTTCCTTCAGAGGAAGATGTAAAAGAAGTTAACACATGGGCTGCCAGACATGAATCACCGAAGCCTATGTACCAGTCCGAAGGCTTTATCAGATGAACATAATTGTTATACACAAAGCCTGTGAAGTTAATTTCTACAGTAAAATGCTAGGTCATGTGCATAGGACTTACACACACCCTTTAAAAGCAAACCAAGACCCCTCTCAGCATTTTCACCTCTAACAATGATAGTATTCTGATTCTGAAGAAAAATAGCACAACAAGAAATAGGAACAGAACAATTAACTACTCCTCCCACGAATTATAAAGAAATCAATTGCCAACCATCTAGCTGCGACTTTTGAAATATCCTCTAACGTCTCCTAACAAATGTTCTGCAATGCACAACTTATCTCGTCTTGCCGCTGCAACTGCGTGATCTGCAACATGCTAAAATACTCGTCTTTGGAAAAGCAGTACTGCGACCCATGCAGAGTGCAACGCATGGACTAATTGTAACAATTATTGCCATACTTTCACACGTATTAATTTAATGATCAGAAGCGGTTTGGTCAACTGACCTTAAACGATGTTAAGAACAGTGGAAGAAACCAAAAAAGACTTTTAAATTACTATATTCACAACACTAACCATTTAGATTCTGGCAGACTTTACACACAATTTCAATTATTCCACAATGTGAATACTCAGAAAAACACGTTTCCGCCCACAACAAAAATACCATTATTATCCTGAGTGTATTCATACATAAATCTGACAAACTCCCTCCAGTGCGCAGGCAACCAACAGATACCTGCGGCGGAAAGGCAAATTACCAAACATCCTCAACTAATACTTAAATCTCCTCCGGCACTACTCACTGCAGGTTGCGAACTCTCACGTCGCGGGGCTTGTCTCCACCTCACCCTTCGTCCGACCACTTCCGACTCCCCTCGACAACTGTTCGTTCGCTACTACTGGCGATGATAATATCTCAGACTCACAGGTTGTGTATGCACGCAGCAGAATCATAGACGTCCAACTTTCAAGGTAAAGGCATTTATTTTTCGGAAGAATAGATCAAACATATAAATGCTGAATATTTAACACCACAACAGTTTGCTTTAAAAATCCACAACAAACGTAACAACACATTTAAAATAAAGAATATGTTGTATGCTTTGTAAGTGTTAATAATCGAATAAAACATTCTAAGCACATGAATGTTTCATTCTGACAACTCTTTCAGTTTGTGGTGACTTGCTTTAATTTCTCTGTAGCTTCGTCGCGACCAAATTTATTAGGGTATATTAAATAACATGATGTGCACCTGTTTCTCCAGCTGCCAATAACCTGGATGACATCGTTCCGTGAAATTAATGTTCGTGGTGTTCCTGGTGATTGCAGTACATCTCTGGGGTTACCAACGTTCATCAATACAAGATTAAAGTTCTCTCGAAATTCAGTTACGCGCACATTTTTGTCAATTACTTCGTTGTAGGTAGCGCGAGCGTTGAAAACTGCCATCTTTGCCATAAGCTCTAATGCAATTTGCGGTACTACTTGACTCTCATAAAGCTGATGTATAAGATGGCATTTCAGTTGACAAGAAAGAAGTTTTCAGCATCATATTCCCAAACGGAAGTTGGTTTGTGGGTTGCTCCTTTTCTGGAGATGATTGCTACGATTTCTGGAAGTTCTTTACTGCTCAGAAACAAAACATCTCTCTTTTCTTTCCATATTCCAGAGAAACATTTACTTTATTCCGCATGCATACCATTTCACTTTCTTGACTTTTCCTTCACTACGGTCATTGGCATACACTTTCTGTTATTCCCCAATGCCCCAACAAGGTGGTTGAATGTTCGTTCAACTTATAGGCTAAGGCAAGGCTTGTGTAGTAATTTTCGCCTTACAGAGAGCGACCTACGTTCAACAATGGACCCATCAACGCTATAACTGCATGAGAAAATAGTTCACGGTGTGCGGGAACAATCTCCTTTCCAGCATATACCTTGCCAGGTATAGCCTTCCTGAGAACACAGGTTGAATAGCTTGTTACTAACTTATAACACTTCCAGGAATATACTGGCGAAAGCCCAGCCTCCGTCTAAAGGGCACGATAATTTCATCAATGCACGCTTTCTCACGTTACACTACAAGAAATTTATTGATTGTTAGAACAATTAATGGTGAAATTTGTACAGATTGTCTTTGTTTGTGCCAGAACTGTCCGGAAAATGTAGCATATTTATAAGTGACCCAAACTTTTTGGGGGACAAAGCCTTACTTACTTCATTCTGTACAGTACATGCACTGATCAATTGATTTCGAGTGTAGATTTTCGATCCAAATCAATCTACAAAACGTATCTAAGAAACGTAACACTACCTCTTCACTTCGTGTCCACCAATTGTACTTTGTCCTGTTCTGTACTTATTTCGTTGACAGTACTTTTAATAATTACTCTTCAGTCATATTCATCTTCACATCATCAGTAATTCCCTCAATACAGGTTTCGGTAAAGTCATTCACATTTCATGTTACATCATGCCAACTAACTTCGGAGAGGTTTAAGGGAGAAACATTTACTCACCCCTAACAGTTATTCTTTTCCTTTCCACGGTACGCCTCAATGCGAATCTACGGAGTCACGTGGCAGGCAACGAGTTAAAATCTACTTGGTATATAACTTTTCGGACAGAGTGAAAATTCATTTATCTCTAAACTATCAATCTGTTCTTGGTACCTTTTCCCAAAGTGTACTGATGAAACTCTTCCTACTGTGTAGCAGAAAATTTAATTTAACAATGTCCACTAACAGACGAACAAGCTGCTGCAGCAGTTCCAGTTACTGCGCTTGTTTGTGGCTATTCTCTGTAAATGCGGGTTGATGGGACAATGAGTACCTACTCGAACACGTGGCAGCAAGTCCATTTTACTTTCTGTCTGCTACATACGTCACAAAAGCGAACCAGGTAACGAGCACACTTAGGTAATTAGCTCACGGGGTGTTATGGAGGACTATTCTACGAATGCTGTTGGGAATACGCCCTTGTTGGCTCTACGGATTCAGCGAGGTGTGAATAACCTAGATGACTGCTGAGAATACAGAGACACTGACGTATCCACTGTGATTTCCTAGAATCAGCTGTTGCTGTTAAGAGCTCCACACGTTTCCGAAATCGTACCGAATTCGGAGTTCTGCCATGTTGTTAGAATATAGAGAATTTAGTTTGATAGCTGTCAGATTTTTGTCTTTATAGTATAGTAGTCTTTGTTAGGCAACAGAAACTAAAGCTGTTCTTATGCCAAGGGCTGTGAGTTTCAGATTTCACACTGATTTTTTACTTCAAACCTAGATCTTTAATATAAATTTTAAATAATGCAGAAAATAATGGTCTCTGTTAATTGTGGCCTTCATAATCTGAAAAGAATTCTGTTCACTCTTTATGATTAACGCTGACATTTTAGAAATTCCCACTTAATTCTTTCATCTGAAATGCTTTACGGCTCGTTGATCTTTCCTAGGAGTCGAAAATTGTTGCTGTAGATTCGTGAAGAGATTTACTGACATTGCGATTACTGAATAAAGGTTGAAAATTTGTTTGCTCAGAGGATTATCAACATGTTTTAGAAAAACTGGGAGAAGCTCTGACATTGAGTCCGACCTTAGTGTTTCCAGATTTTAGTAAGGAAATCACTCTCTGCAGTAGATCGCATCCAACCAAGCACTTGGTTGTGTATTGTCTCAAGACAAAGAGGGAACAGAACATCTGGTAGCCAATACATAAAAAAATGAGCTCAGCATACGGGGAAATACTCCATGACGGGAAAAATTATGTTGAGCTGTATCTACGGAATTACCTATGTGAATTTTTATCTCTATGTAGAAAAGTGTCCACTGATAACGGATCATGCTGCTTTGAAATGGTTTCTGAAGTTGAAGGATCCTTCTATTAGGTTGACACGATGAGTGGTACGATTCGATTTGATTTTGAGGTTCTACATAATCATGGAAGGATATAAGGAAAAGCAGACTGCTTAAGTAGCAGAGTAGCAGTGTTGCAGAATGGTAGTAATGAACTCAGGGTTTGACAGACAGCACAGAAGACAGATGACTAGTGTAAGCAGAGTAGTAAACAACCAAAATTGTTTGTGGATTTCCTGCGTACTGGGTTGATAACGGGACAGCAACTTGTGTTAACGAGTTTGATGCGGCAAATATCCTAATTTGCACAATACAGCTTTTTATTTAACTGATGACTCTCCCCGGGTTTTCTGAACCCATTTTCAAATCATCGAAGCACACGAAACGGCGTATTCCGTAATAGCTGGCAAACCATGTTAAGATTGTACATACACTTATACCTGGAAGAGGAAGTGCTGTTCGTGAAATAAGAAGGTGTGGTAGTACCGTCATCGCTGAGGGATACAGGAAGTATTTAACGCATGCGAGATGCAGTATGAGGTGAGATGACTGCAGGAATCCTCCAATAATTTTCGGAGGGGGCACATAATCATGGAACCCTTAAATGACTTAACAGGTAATGTAAGAGGGTACGTGCGACTTAGGAGAAGTTGCGATGAGATGATGCAGATTCTGGGGATTATTCCACATACAAGAAGGAGAAGAGGTTGAATTCATGCAGGAGGCCAGCTTGTGGAAACTGTCCGAGAAGGCCAACATGAAGGTGAATGCCACAGAAGAAGTAGGGAAAAAATGCGTGAAAGGAGACAAGGCACGAAAGGGGTGGAACACTACGCATATCGCGAGTCTGGAGAAAGATGTGTTGAACAATAGTTACTGTACGAGCTGACTGGGTAAATGATGAGCTGCGCAAAACCTGCAGAAGACTCATTGAACAGTAGCATTAAGAGACTCCCAAGTGAAGTAGAGATGTTGGGCGAGTAAGAAGTAGTAACAAATCGCTCACAGTCTATTGGAGAACAGCGTATGGGAAGCAGGAAAAGAAGCAACAGAGTTACGGAAAGTTACGCAAAGAAGCATTGTGAGGCCAGTTAGGAATGAACTTTCTGTCAACGGACCAGTACCTGGAGCCAAGGAGTGATTGAGCTAAGGTTTCAGTTTCCTTTCCAGTAGCAGTGAAGCAGGGAGAGTACCAATGATATGTATCGACATATATCCTGTTAAGTCGGATACGCGAAAGAAATCTGTCAGGGTAAAGGTGCAACGTAGTTATTGGTTGCTGAAGACAAGTACAGATATGTGGAAATGGAAGAATCGAAGGTACCGAAATGTTATAGGGGTGAGTTTACGGTTTGTCCAAATAGAGTAGTGAGAGAGGGTCAGAATTTCTATGCATGTCAGAAATCACAGAAGGATTGCCAGATGGAGGTGACTAGGCCTCGGTTTTATTTCCATTAACCTGACGCTCACTGATTGTATTCCACCTTCGGCAGTAGCATCCCGTTGTTTCGAGTAGGGGAAACTCACAGGAGCAAAAATAGTTAGAGTTAGATGGGGATGGATTATGAATAAACAGAACATCACATGACGTAGTGGGAACTGGTTTCCACTTACGTTACAAAATATGAGGAGTAGCCATCTAAACATTTCGTAGCCTAGATTTTGAAGACAGATTCATAGAACTGTAACCAGCCGCAAATTTGCCTATGTTAAACCAGACTTTGACACCCAAGTTATCACAATCCATAGACAAACTTGTTATCAAGTAGAAGATTCGAAACTCTGTGGACATACAGATGCAGTACGTGGATCAGTACGGCAGAATCAGTACCGGACGGACACAGCTTTGACCATTGTCGTATCAACTGCTACAGGAACATTACTCTGCTAAGCAAAGTCCATATTTACATGCACAAAAAGTGGAACAAAAGACAATATTCGGACCCAGCCAATGGGCAAATTCCGGTAGGCTGGATTCCCTGAGCTTAGAATGCAATAGGAGGAAGAATAACATTAAGTTGAGCAGAAAATTAAGAGACTTACGATAATGAGTGTTTACAGGAACTGGATGGTAAGAGTAATTTTGAATGAGTGGACCGGAGCCAACTGGACCATGGGCCAGGATCTGTCATTCTAGTGTTTAAGGATCGTCGGGCTAGCCGAGGGAGGGAAATGTAGCTAATCGACCATATTCGGTCATAAATGCCGCAGCTGAGCGCGAATGTTAAAATGTAATGTCTTATAAGACACAACGCATGCATCACACGCTGCGAAGCGCAATGTCCAGGCCAGATAAGGAAACAGTTGGCACAGCAGCTCCTAAGCAGAGGAAGGCGAAGTACTTCCCACACCAGTGGCCATGAAAGATTAAAATATACACTGTGTGATCAAAACTATCTTGACACCCCAAAAACATACGTTTTTCATGGAAGGCGCATTGTGCTAACACCTCCTGCCAAGTACACTATATCAGTGACCTCAGTAGTCTTTAGAAATCGTGAGATAGAGAGAATAGGGCGCTCCGTGGAACTCGCGGATTTCAAAAGTGGTCAGGTGGTTGGGTGTCACTTGTATCAAACGTGTATGCGTGAGATTTCAACACTCCCAAACATCCGTAGGTCCACTATTTCTGATGTGGTAGTGAAGTGGTAACGTGAAGAGACACGTACAGCACAGGCCGATCTCGGCTGATGACTGGCAGGGATCGACGACAGTTGAACACGGTCGTAATGTGTAATAGGCAGACATCTATCCAGACCATCTCTCAGGAATTCCTAACTGCAGCACGATCCGGTACAAATACTGTGACAGTTAAGTGGAAGGTGAGAAACATTGGGCTTCATGGTCGAGCGGCTGCTCATAAGCCACGAACAACGCCGGTAAATGCCAAACGACTTCTCGCTTGGTGTAACGATCGTAAACGATGGACGATTGAACAGTGGGAAAACGTTGTGTGGAGTGACATATCACGGTACACAATGTGGCGATCCAATGGCAGGGTGCGGGTATGGCGAATGCCCGGTGAACGTCATCTGCGAGCGTGTGTAATACCAACAGTAAAATAAGGAGGCGGTGGTGTTATGGTGTGGTCGTGTTTTTCATGGAAGTAGCTTCCACCCCTTGTTGTTTTGGGTGGCACTATCACATTATAGGCTTACATTAATGTTTTAAGCAACTTCATCCTTCGCACTGTTGAAGAACCATTCAAGTATGACGATTGCATCTTTCTACACCTGTGGCGGAGTGGTTACGCGACAATAACTCCCTTGTAATGTACTGGCCTGCACAGAGTCCTGACCTGAATCCCAGAACACCTTTGGGGTGTTTTGGAACGCCAACTTCGTGCCAGGCCTCACCGCCCGACATCGATAACTCTCCTTTGTGGAGCACTCCGTGTAGAATGGGCTGACACTCCCCAAGAAACCTTTCGGTACCTGATTGAAGCTGTCATCAAGGCTAAGAGTGGGCCAACCCGTATTGAATTCTATCATTACCGATGGAGGGCGACACCAAATTGTAAGTAATTTTCACCCAGGTCTCATGATATTTTTCATCCCATAGTACGAGAGCTATCCAGAAAGTAAGTTCCAATCAGTCGCGAAATGGAACTACTGTAAAAATCCGATGAAGCTTTGCACATGTGTGTTGGTCAGTGTCTGTAGAAATCCCGTCGACCGCGTCACGTCACTCTTTTCAGTTCTGATCTCACAGTGAGCAAGTAAATGTACCTAGAAAATATTGTCTTCCCCCAAGCACGAGGGCCTGGTGAGTAATTTCGCCTGAAGCTATGCATCCAACGTAATACAACTGTTACGCTGTTCCCTCTTCATGACAATTCTCAGCTGCGGGAGCAATGAAGATCCTCCTACAGCGTTTTAAGTGGGAAGTGTTTGATCACCCAAATACAGACCGCAACTGACCTCCGAGTTTCATCTCCGCTCGCACGAAACGCTGACTATGAAGACAATATTTTGGCATCTGCAGACCTGCGTAGAGAATTAGCGGAAAGGGATGGCGGCTCCCTTGTATGACAAGGGTATCGAAAACTGGTACAACGCCAAGACAAATGTAAAAGTCGGTGCGGTGATTATTTAGATAATTAGCTGGGAGTTCTGGGTAGCTGTTGTAAATAAAACATTTTTGATTTTTACAGTAGTGCACATTTCGTGGACATTTCTGGATAGCCTCGTACGCTGCAACTACTATGTGCAATAAGACACAGCAAAGCCAAAGCAAATGTAGATAGGCGTAACACACTGAACAGAAGCGTGTCGAGGTCCATGTACATGACACTAATTCGACCCCTTATGACGTACGCAGCTCCTGTCTGGGGATACACTGCACCCACACGCCTGTGCCGTCTGCAGCTCATACAAAACAAAGCACACAAAATCACAAGCAATGCTCCACGATACACACGTATCGTGGGCCTTCACCGGGAATACCAACTTGAGACTCTCACGGAGGTAATCCCCAAACTCACCACAAGACTATAAAGAAACTCCAGACATTCGCAGAACCCTTTTATTCTGAATCTGAGGAACTACGACCACATCCATAGATGGAAACATAAATGACCAAAAGACATACTTGTAAGAACCTAAGATCTATGGCCAAGCACACTCAACACAAAGGTACAGGTGAGCCCCTGTTAATCAGACGCCATTCCTTGATATCCAGCTGGAATACACTGCCGAATAACTGGCACCACTCAGGAAAGCCGTACCGTACACTGCATGCAGACAAGCTCCACACATCTCCCACACAGTGAGATGATCTGTGGCCGACCTCCCACTACCGCATAACGATTTCATTGTTCCGGGAATGTAGCGGCTGCAGCAACTGGGATAAATCGCCATCGCTTGCCACTGTAATGATGCATGATACCCATACTAACAAATCCAACCTTGCATGAACTATTGCAGCTAGTAAGCCACTACTGCTCTTACTACCCATTCCACTGTCGCAGGGGTTTTTTCCCACGAGCCTTGGCACTTTTATCCCTCTGCTCTTCAAATCGCTACCGTCACTCGCGTTTCGTCCACTATCTACCACCTGATGAACGGTGTTAATCTACATCTACATCTACATCTATATTTATACTCCGCAAGGCACCCAAAGGTGTGTGGCGGAGGGCACTTTACGTGCCACTGTCATTACCTCCCTTTTCTGTTCCAGTCCCGTATGCTTCGCTGGAAGAACGACTGTCTGAAAGCCTCCTTGCGCGCTCGAATCCCTCTAATTTTACATTCGTGATCTCCTCGGGAGGTATAAGTAGGGGGAAGCAATATATTCGATGCGTCATACAGAAACGCACCCTCTCGAAACCTGGCGAGCAAGCTACACCACGATGCAGAGCGCCTCTCTTGCACAGTCTGCCACTTGAGTTTACTAAACATCTTCGTAACGCTGTCACTGTTACCAAATAACCCTGTGACAAATCGCGCCTCTCTTCTTTGGATCTTCTCTATCTCCTCCATCAATCAGATCTGGTATGGGTCCCACACCGATGAGCAATTCTCAAGTAAATGTCGAACGAGTTTTTTGTAGGCCATCTCCTTTGATGATGGAGTACATTTTCTAAGGACTCTCCCAATGTATCTCAACCTGGTACCCGCCTTACCAACAATTAATTTTATATGATCATTCCACTTCAAATCGTTCCGCATGCATACTCCCAGATATTTTACAGAAGTAACTGCCACCAGTGTTTGTTCCGCTATCATATAATCGTACAATAACGGATCCTTCTTTCTATGTATTCGCAATGCATTACATTTGTCTATGTTGAGGGTCAGTTGCCGCCCTGCACCAAGTGCCTATCCGCTGCAGATCTTCCTGCAGTTCGCTACAATTTTCTAATGCTGCAACTTCTCTGTATACTACAGCATCATCCGCGAAAAGCCGCATGGAACTTCCGACACTATCTACTAGGTCATTTATATATATTGTGAAAAGCAATGGTCCCATAACACTCCCCTGTGGCACGCCAGAGGTTAATTTAACATATGTAGACGTCTCTCCATTGATAACAACATGCTGCATTCTGTTTGCTAAAAGCTCTGCGCAATTGCGCAATGCGCAATCTTACCCAGACGTAAGGATAAAAAAAAGAAAAAGACGGCAAGGATGTAAAATTTAGCCACCCTTGCACTACAATATTTTGGGTTAGTATCGCGGCACTACCATCATGGGGATGTGACACTTCGGGCGCCATCGGGACTGCAGCCAGTGTTGATATCTTATCCCAGTAAATTGTTATTATCAGTTCAGTTTGCAAAACATGGTGACAAAGTAATCACTTCACTTTCCGAACATTAAACTTTAAGTACACATGTTTCCAACTTACCAGTTAACGGCAGGATAATTTCGACGTATTTGTCAGTTAATATCTCACTTGCTCTTTACTGAGTGTAATGCCTATCTCCGCATTAGTTGCGTTTTACGTAAATATTGCATTTTAATTCTAATTCTGAAGATAAATACTTGGTAATATATATGTTGAATTATAGTGTTTCATTTAAGTTTACTTTCAGAAATCTGTTTTCTATTGATTGTCCTAGGTCATATTTAGTGATTTGTATTTAAATTTTGTGTACACTTTTCTATCCATTTTAGTGACTAATGCAGCTATTGAGCTCTAGTTACTTCTGTAAAATATTAAGTTACTTGTAAGTGTCACAAGTGAATATTAGTATGCCCTAAAATTCCACCTTAATTGAGAAAGAATTCCAGTTATTCAGATTTTTTAAAATTTTAGCCAAGGTGACAAACTAAGTATGTCCACAACTGCTGCTAATAGTTGAAACTTTGTATGTCATTTCCTGCTGGCTGTAATTATAACAGTTTGTGCACATCGTAGTGTTAACTGCGCTTATTGTTTTTAGTGCATATTAGGTGCACAAATACTTGTATTACAGATACATAATTATCAAACACATCTCTTCCGCAAGGGGAGATTATGAAAGGGGTCTCATGGCTAATAGAGAGGTAAAGAATAGACAGAGTGTGACTATCAACCGGCTTGTCTGTCACCAGTCTTCAAATGATAGAAATTGTTAGTAATGAGGAAGAAAAACCACTGGTGTAAAACACAGCTTACTCCATTCACACCCATACGTTGTAAATAGAACACATGGATGATCAGTGCAGTTCCTCTTTATTATACTTCCGAAAGCCATTCGACACTGTACCAAAAAGTTGAACAAAGAACAATATGATATGAAACGGAGTTCAGTATCCGACGTTGATTCGGATTCTCGGCCCAACCTTGGTATCGATAAGAGGAACACGAAAAAGTTAAAAGGGCTCCAGCCGACAGCCGCATCTTGTACCAGCAAGGGGCTTAACCGACGCGTAAAGCGCGTAAGGTGGCACAGCCATCTGACAAGCTTTTACCGCTAAATACAGCAGCCCGGCTATTGTTGGCGAATCTCTCGCTAGTCACTGAAGCCTTTAGTTACGCGACATTGAACGGTATAGTTTTGATCTTGTCTGACTTCAGTTTGTGATTTGGATAGCTCTTTGTTGTATAAGCTTACGAAATCTTTGCTGCGCTCTGACGTTGTTTTCCTTGTGTGTTCACTTCGTGACCTCAACTGTCATTTACTTCTGGCACCACACGTTTCGTTCCGACGGTTTATACACTACCAACAGTATGAGTTAACGTAACTGTGTTCTGCCTACACAGAGTAGCATAGAAGTCGGAATACCTTCAACAGACATGCAACAGGCTCGCTAAATCTGCAAGTAATAGATACCAACACGCTAACATCGATTGCGAATCTTCAAAAGGAAGGAAATTGTACTAAAAGGACACGTATGGTACCTACATTATTCTCAATACACATAAATGAGTTATTGGATACGGTAAACAGCAGTATCAGACGCCCGCTAGTTAACCTTTCGTCTGCTGTAGCAAATCGTCATTGAACGATCATAGCGGTGTGCACAAAGACACGAATGACATATATTCATAGTCTAATAGACAGCAACTTTCTTAAAATGTGAAAAATACAACATAATATCCGCACCCAATTACAGGCCTACTGGTGCTGGTCACGTTGCTGGAATATTGAGAGAAAATACGGAATGTGACAAAGACATAAAATTTGCGACAGATAAGTCGAACGGAAAACTGTAGTTCTTCCTGGGAATCTGGGAAAGTATAGTTAACATGTAAAGGATATTGCTTAGAAGCTGCTAGCACTACAAATCATACGATACTGCCCCAGTGTTTGAATTCTTATCACATAGCTACGGCAGCAAACCACTAATAATGACATGCCATAATAAGAAAGTAACAAGTCTTAAATGCCCGTGAGAAAGTGTATCACGGACGATCGGAAAATTTTAATCGGAAGTGTTGGTAGAAGCTGATCATATTCTCGAGTAATACTTTTTGGTTAATTTAGTAATTCTGCATTTGAGTATGCTAGGAAGACATTTTTCTGTTATCATCACGTGCCGGCCGCGGTGGCCGAGCCGTTCTGGGCGCTTCAATCCGGAACCGAGCAAGTGCTACGGTCGCAGGTTCGAATCCTGTCTCGGACATGGATGTGTGTCGTGCCCTTAAGTTAGTTCGGTTTAAGTAGTTCTAAGTTCTAGGGGACTGATGACTTCAGATGTTAAGTCCCGTAGTGGTCAGAGCCATTTGAACAATTTTTTATCGTCACGTTTTTGCCACAGGGATCAACAGAGAAGGTTAAGAGATATTAGGGCGGCTATAGCACCATACACTTTTTCTTGTTCAAAATGTGAAACGATTAGTCCATAACCTCGCTAATACATCTATATCTAATCCGCAAGCCAATGGTTTACGAAACATCTCATATCCGTCCGTTTTCTAAACTCACTCATCCATTCACGACTGGCACTTGGCATGTACCAAAGTTGATAACCTCTGCATTTCATTTTTCTGCTTTTCACATGGTGATCATTTCAAAAATGGTTCAAATGGCTCTGGGCACTATGAGACTTAACATCTGTGGTCATCAGTCCCCTAGAACTTAGAACTACTTAAACCTAACTAACCTAAGGACATCACACAACACCAAGTCATCACGAGGCAGAGAAAATCCCTTACCCCGCCGGGAATCGAATCGGGGAACCCGGGCGTGGGAAGCGAGTACGCTACCGCACGACCACGTGATCACTTCATGAGGCTTTTGTGGAAAAGGAGTATATCTCACGATATTCTTAGAACGTGCTCTCTTTGGACTTCAGTAGCATACATCTCCGAGGTGGACAACGCCTCTCTTGTAAAGTCTGCCGCTGGAGTTCGTCGAGCATCTCCATGGCGGTCTAGCACCGAATAAAAGATCTGTGACGATAGGTTCTGATCTTCGTTGGAGCTTCATTACCTCAAGTGTCAATGCCACTTAATAAAGTGCCAAGACTGGTGAAAAGTACTGGTAGCATCTCTCGAACAAGTGTTTTGTTAGGCACTTCTACCTAGGATAAGTTACATGTCCTTCTTGCGCATCTGGTTTCATTAAAGTTTGTGTTATGTTGTCCTTCCGCTTTAGGTATTTTCGTATTGTTTCACTAAGAATTCGTTGTGAAGCAATGTTTCTTTCTTATGTGTCTTAGCATACATAAATACATGATGAAGATGGTATTTGTTCCTGAAAGAACAGATACCACTGATGCCTGTGTAGCTTCTTTAGAACTAAATGGTAATTAAATCGGAAACCCTTAGCTGCCGAAAGGTGTTGTTGATATACGTCGATGGGGACAGCTGAAAAGTGTGTCCTGACCGCGACTCGAATCTAGGATCTCCTACTTACATGACAGACGCTCTACCCATTTGATCCACCGAGGCACAGAAACAGTGGGACTACAATGACTTATCCCTTGCACTCTTCCCGTGAGACACACATTTCCAACTGTCCACCACCTACATTCGTAGCATTCGTAATACATATTTGACCATTCACTCACTACTCGCACCAGACTAAGCTGACGAGTCCAGTAAGAGTTCGGGCAAAACATGCGCATTCACCCAGAAGAAGGTCAATGGCCAGGTACTTTTAACTATATGAAATGGTATCTGTTCCCGAAAGAACAGATACCATTGATGAAGCTGTCGGCTGCTAAGGGTTTTCGATTTAATTACCATTTCATTCTAGACAAACGGCACGGTCATCATTGGTATCTGTTTTTTCGGGAACAGATACCTTCTTCATATAGTTAAAGGCTACCCAGCCGTTGACCTTCTTCTGTGCGAATTCGCTTTCTTTGCTTTATTGTAATTTTAAAACCTGTACAACAGGCAGGCTGTCAGCAGTAGGATCTCCTACTTACATGACAGACGCTCTACCCATTTGATCCACCGAGGCACAGAAACAGTGGGACTACAATGACTTATCCCTTGCACTCTTCCCGTGAGACACACATTTCCAACTGTCCACCACCTACATTCGTAGCATTCGTAATACATATTTGACCATTCACTCACTACTCGCACCAGACTAAGCTGACGAGTCCAGTAAGAGTTCGGGCAAAACATGCGCATTCACCCAGAAGAAGGTCAATGGCCAGGTACTTTTAACTATATGAAATGGTATCTGTTCCCGAAAGAACAGATACCATTGATGAAGCTGTCGGCTGCTAAGGGTTTTCGATTTAATTACCATTTCATTCTAGACAAACGGCACGGTCATCATTGGTATCTGTTTTTTCGGGAACAGATACCTTCTTCATATAGTTAAAGGCTACCCAGCCGTTGACCTTCTTCTGTGCGAATTCGCTTTCTTTGCTTTATTGTAATTTTAAAACCTGTACAACAGGCAGGCTGTCAGCAGCGTTCTATGCAGCTCTTCAGCCAGAGGATACAAGATGAGAAAAAACAGAAAGATTACACATAGGTTACAGAACGGTGGGTAAGAAAACAGTTGACACAGAAAGGCAAACACGGAGCCGTTCACACTCGACGATAGACCACATTAGAAACTGTTGACACGACGCACAAACACGGAAGACAGCGATGGCAAAGGTGAACGATGGAGTGCGACGGTGAACACTGAACACTAAACACGACGGCACACACGAGACACTGATGGTGAAGATCTCCGGCGCGCGAAAGTCCACGTAGCGTGTGCGAGTCCGGGGACCTGCCAAGAGGGGAAGAAGTGTGGGGGGGGGGGGGGTGGAGAGGGGAGAACAAAGACGCCAAAGGCTGAGGAGGCGACGGCGGTGGCGGTGACGGCGTAGGCGATGGGGAGAGTTGGGCGTGGGCACCCTAGCTGGAGCTGCAGTAACAGGCTGGGGGAGTGGGGGGAAAGGATAAGAGGGAGAGAAGTGGGAGGAAGAAGCTGGAGAGGGGGCCACAAAGAGCGAAGGCGAAGGGAGAGTGAGAAGAGGAGGGTTGGAGAGAGGGGGTTGTGACTGGGCACACCATGTAATGATGGTGGTGGCGGCAGAGGGGGACGTGTAGACTATGGGTGTGGTAGTAGTGGTCGTAGTGGTCGTAGTGGTGGTGGCAGCTGACGTGATGAAAAGGATATAGAAAAGTACACACGACAAAATGGAAAGGGGAATAAGAAGAAGGAAACTGGGGACCGACGAAGACGGACGAAGACGAAGACGGACGAAGACGAAGACGGACGACGACCAGAGTCCTACGCTGCTGGCGCGGAAGCTGAAGCTCACGCCGACTGGCAGGAATGCCGCAGCTGGCGCCGCTGCCGCGGACGGGGCCGGGGCTGCTGCTGCTGCTGCTGCTCGAGGTCGGGCTGGCTGGCTGGCTGGCCAGACCGCTGCTGTTGGAGGGGTGGCTGGCTGCTACAGGCTGGACCGCGATGCTGGTCGGGACCGCTGCTACTGGTACTGCTGCTGCTGCTGGAGGGCGGGCTGGCTGGCTGGCTGGCTGGCTGGCTGTCTGGCTCGCACCTGAAACCGTAGCGTTTCGATTAGTGCCGGAACTGCACAATCGAAGGGCGGTAACCTTATGGAATACCGCCGGAGAATGTGCGAATGCGCTTGCCTTCTCCGAAATCTTATGGGACTTGTCAGTTTAGTCTGGTGTGAGTATTGAGTGAATGGGCAAATACTGTATATACTAGCAACACTATGAATGTAGTTTGTAGACAGTTGGGAATGTTGGTCTCACGGGAAGTGTGCAAGTGACAAGTCACTGCGGTTGCACTATCCTGTGTGCCCTCGGTGGCTCAGATGGATAGAGCGTCAGCCATGTAAGTAGGAGATTCCGGGTTCGAGTCCCAGCCGGGACACACTTTTCAGCTATCCCCAACGACGTATATCAGCAACACCCGTCGGCAGCTACGGGTTTTCGATTTAACTGTCATTCCATACCGAAATACATTACCACACGTTTCGTAACTTCCCACAATACGAAGAATTCTCCTCTAGCCGCTGATAGTATCCTACACGACACACAAACAGAAAAAACTGCAACACCAAGATGGAGTTAAGCGACGTGACGGAAGTTGGTAGGCGAGTTTCTACATATGAAACATGATCTCTATTAAAATTTCGTTCCAGTCGCATAAGAGTGGCACTAGTAGCGCCACTATGAAGACGAAAATCACGTTTGCTTCAAATACTCGCTGTAAAGGTCGTGAGAGTTAGTTAGCTTCGAAATGGTGTTAGTCAAGAATTCCTTTAAGGTGAAAAAGATGTAATTATAAACACCTCACGGAGTTTGATCGAGGTCATGTAATAGGACTACGAGAAGCTGGGTGTTCCATCTGCGGTACTGCAGAAGACTTGGCAAAAATGTAGGCACTGTAATGATTCCTGGCAGCAGTGGTCACGGGAATGGACGGCCACAAGCAGACGGGCTCCGGACGGCGACGTGACTGTGCTTAGAGGGAGGGCCATTGTGTTCGGCGTTTGGCTCTTGTGCATCGTACTGTATCTGTAGCACCACTGTGAGCAGCATCTGGCAACACAGTGACACAAAGAACTGTTAAAATCGGTTACTGCAAGGACACATAAGTGTCATACGCCCTGACTCGGAACCACAACCATTTGCGACTTCAGTGGTGTCACGCAAGAGCTCGCTGGGGGACAGGGTGGAGATCTGTTTTGTTTTATGATGAAAACTGATTCTATCACAGTCCCAGTGATCACCGAGTGTTCGTTAGAAAGAGGCCGCTTTAGGGCCTTCAACCAACCTGCCTGCATGCTAGACGCACTGGACCTACACCTGGAATGCGATTTCGTGTGACAGCTTGAGCAATCTCGTGGTTATTTCACACACCATGACTGCAAATCTGTACGTCGATCTTGTGATTCGACTTGTGCTGCTGTTCATGAACAGCATTCCATGGGGTATTTTCCAAGAGGATACTGCTCGCCCACATACCACTGTTGTAACACAACATGCTCTACGGAGTGTCAACTGGTTGGCTTCATCTGCACAGTCAACAAATCTTGCACCAGTCGAGCACACATGGGACATCATCGGCCGAAAACTCCAGCTTTATCCACAAACAGCATTAACCGTCCCTCTATTAACCGAGCAAGGTCGCGTAGTGGTTAACACACTGTACTCGCACTACGGAGGAAGGCGGTTCAAACGTGCGTACTTCGGTTTTCCAGGCATATACCTTTCGTAGGGCACGTCTATTTCCTTTCCTATAGCTGACTCAATCTGAGCCTGTGCTCGGTCTCTAATTACCTCGATGTAGATGGGACGTTACACCCAATCTTCCTTCCTTCCTTCGTTCCTGTATTGACAGAACAAGTGCAAAAGGCAGACAACTGCATCCCACAAACTAACATCGAGCACCTGTACTACATAATGCATGCCCGTTTGCGTGTTTGCATTCAAAATTCTGGCGGCATCACTGGTTATTAATGGACCGGTTTTTCACATTTGCCATCGTGCTTACATTAGGCAGTAATGTTCCAATGTTAATCCCTTATACATGTTGCCTAGACAAATGTGTTCCCGAAATTTCATTATTATAGGTTAATAAATTTTTATTTTTGCAGTTTTTTCCATCAGTGTATATACATACATGTTTCGAAAAAATTCGAGGCGAAAAATGTAGACAGTAGGTATTGACGAGGTGCTACCCTTTACGCAGTTTTTGGCACTGTACCACAGTTACAAATAAAAAGTGAATGAGAGGACAGAACATGAAACCACCAGAGATTCGCACTTTTTTCACGCAAAAGCGTCCCCCGCGTGGACATTAATTATTCCGCAGAAGAGCGGCGCGCTGTAATTGCTCGTTACGCAGCGCGCACGCTAAGCGCCAGCCATTGTCTTCTCGTGGAGTGGCCGCTGCATCGGCCGGTGCGGCCTCCCGGCGTATTGCTCGCCGCTGATTGCTGTGTGCATTGTTCGCTCCCCACCGGGCCCACGGTATCTCGGTCGCCCGCTGTCGGTCGGGCCAGCAGTTTATACGCCTCTGGCGGCGTGTCAGAGCGTGCGAAACCCAGAGCTCATTCCTCTCCTCCGTGGGAGTTGCAACTAGAGTGTCCACCATAGGGGAGACCGGAGCTAGATCTCATAATTTTCGCTTTTGATTATTCTTTTCTTTTGTGCAATGCTTCGAGAAATTATGTGAATGCAGCGAATAGCTCATCCTTTCACTACAAAGTCATTTAGGACTCATTTGTGAAATACATGTTTTGAGGGGTCCACTTGTACGTTGAGCCCGATTTAGTAATATAATTCAAGAAGAATGGCCTGAAACGATTGTCATATTTGAGCCGTGGCACCGCTGGCGCCAGAGTTCTCGCACTTAGAATGGGGTCGTTGCCATCAATTATAGGGTCACCATCCTTGCCTTCCGCGATTCAGACAGGTAGTCAGATAGGTAACGGGGAGAGAAAAGAGAGCGGAGTGGATATTCGCACGGTCGGAGGTGGCTTGTTAACGTTTACCGGGAGGCCTGTGGTACGACGCCTGCATGCTATGGGCAGTGTCGGCGAGAGATCCCGGCAGTGACTTGATGGGACCTCGGGTTGGTATTTCCGTGCTCCACTGTTGTGTTTTGCGGCTTTTCTACTGCGAGGGCATGTATAGGTTCTTGTTACAGGCCATTGAACTTGAGATGTGTCTATGGCGTGACGGAGGAAATGTGTGATGCTCGCCGCTGTTGCGTGTGAAAACGCTTCGTCTGACTTGCGCCTGTGCAGTTAATTATGTGAAGTAAATAGCTGATACCGCGGCGACGTCTTGCTCTCACGCGTTGTTGAATATATTTCGAAATTACTGAATGTTGAAAATATCCCACGTGTAAAATAAATGAAGCCCTTTGCGCCATACTGTGGTACTGTTTTATTATGCTTAAATCTGTGTTAGTTATATGTGCATTTATGTGCCCTTCCTTAGTTGCAGAAGTGATTGAAGTGTGTAAACAAAGAGCTATGTGGAAAGGGATGTAAAGTTGAAACCCTTCCAATAAGTGAATACACTCGAACTCTATATTACTAAAGGTGCCTTTCGATATCAACACGTACCTTCGGTAATAAGTGTTATTCACAGGTTGTCATGGTACTGTAAGTAATTATTATACACAAATTGTTTATTCTGATTATACTAAATTGAATAGATGTAAGGTCGGTTGTGTGACGCTGTAAATTACTATTATCTCCTTCAATCATTATTCCTGTCATATTTCGAGTTTTGTATTCGCGGGTTGGCTTAAGCTGACACTGTTGAGTTGTAAGACCTATAAACAGGCAAGTCAAACCGAGAGTTCTATGAGCTCAAGACGATATTCTATTACGTGGTACCTTAGTTTGTTATTGGTTACAGGTATTTTACGTTTTGGAAGTCAGATTGCGTTGCGCTAAAAATATTAAGAGTCAGTTTAAGCACAGTCGTGTATAAATTTTTCTAAGGGGATGTTTCATAATATGTTGAAGTTAAGTATCTCCCTTGCCAAGGCGCGAACCTTCGTGGATATAGTCGTATTCTCATCTGTAAAGACTGAGTGTTATTCATTTCTTCTCGTCACATATATGATTATCTATCTTGTTATGTTTAATGTCAGACAATGTTAGTGTTAGCGAGGTCCGAATTGGGACGTTCTATTCTCCTCGTGTGGAAACAAATGTAAGTGATTTTAATCCTATTTTAAGTAGCCTTTAGATGCGTACATTTTGCTTCCATGTTTGGTGTTTTTTTATGGCTTCCACATTAATTAAAATTACAATATAGGTATATCTGCTAACGGAGGGTTTCGTGTATTTATTAGTTGCATAGTGGATCCTAAGTTAAGTGCAAGGATCCTACCAATTGCCTATTAATATGTAGAAGAGATTGTAGTTTTGAAACCACTGAACCAAAGATGTTGCCTGAGTGTCACAATCGATTGTAAGTAGGTGCGCGTGGAGCCGGTAGCAATTGCCATTGCACCGTGTTATAGGTAGGATAATACTTGAAGCTAGTAGCTACATGTGGGAATTTAGTTGTTGTTCTATGGACGCAGCATAATACACTTTTTATAAAATGAAGTAATGAATGGTGTTGTTTGTGCTCACACAGAGCCCGTAAATGTCAGCTCGTTGTTATTTCTATAAAAGTGTATACTGTGTATCATTAATTTGTAAGGCTGTATCATTATCGACATTGCAGTGATACTGATCGTTAACATTGTTGACCATTATCTACGGCAATTGGAGAAGAGTAATGAATTTATACTGTAATTCAAAGGGAAAGCAACTGGAACAAATTTGTAAGGTAATGAAATTTTGTATATTTAGCTTTAAGTATGCAGTAACGCAATTTGTGGACTTTGCTGAGTGTTGAAGTACTGACCCCTGAATGTAGGAACCAAGTATTTTACATCAGATTTAATGTGTAGGTTGATTAGGTATACCCTATTTGTAATATTTTATATGTTTTGTAATCCTGATACAGATAAGTTAAATTCTGGAATTCATTTAGTCAAACGATGTCAGACGTTTCTCATGTAACAATCCAGGTCTTTTTAATTACGATAATAAGTAAGAATTGTAGAACAGTTCAATAGTTCACTGATTTTGAAGTAAATGTAAAATGTCTCACATCAGATATTGTGAAGGAGAAACTTTATTTTGAATACAATTTTCAAACTAAAGCATACGGTCTTAACTTATTATCTTATCACTACCTCATCCTCTTCCATGTCGTGATTATTTGAAACCAATGAATATTTTTTAAGGATATCAGTTTTCATTCAGAGTCAGAAAAATATTAATGTGCTAGAATCAGAAAAGTATTAATGTTTGTAACAGCATCCATGCGGGCACCACTGCATAGCACTGAAGCAGTATCCAGTATTTTCACTCAACATTTTCAAGTTTACTCATTTATCAACGAGTCTACCGACATTATTTGTATGAAGCTATTTTACAGCCAGAATTGCACTTCGCTGTGTCAAGATTGAATATTTTGTATGCGTACTGTGGAGAGGACAGAATTTCAAGATTACATCCATTGAGACTCTAGAACTGAGAAAAATCTATTTCATTGTTTATTTGCACAGTGAATATTGTTAGTTTATTCTACAGACCCTGTAAGTAGGCTGTTTAGGTTTTTTTATTGGTAACGCCGCCGCCACGTAGCGCTCTGTATGAAAATCACTGGCTGTGCCGTGTGCAGTCTGTGGCTGGATGAAATTGTTGTAATACTCGCCATTGTAGTGTTGGGCAGCGGCAGCTGGTTGCTAACAGCGCGTAGCGTTGCGCAGTTGGAGGTGAGCCGCCAGCAGTGGTGGACGTAGGGAGAGAGATGCCGGAGTTTTGAAATTCGTAAGAATGGATCTCATGAACTGATATATATACTCTGACTATTAAGGTAAATACATTCTTTGTTCTCTATTAAAATCTTTCATTTGCTAACTGTGCCTATCAGTAGTTAGTGACTTTCGTAGTTTGAATCTTTTAGTTAGCTAGCAGTAGGGGCGCTCGCTGTATAGCAGTAGTTCGAGTAACGAAGATTTTTGTGAGGTAAGTGATTTGTGAAACATATAGGTTAATGTTAGTCAGGGCCATTCCTTTATAGGGATTTTTGAAAGTCAGATTGCGTTCCACAAAAAAATGTTGTGTGTCAGTTTAAGCACAGTCGTGTACAATTTTTCAAAGAGGACGTTTCATATGTCGACCCTTAGCCGAGGATACCTCACTGGAGTCTTCTGATTTTTTTTCTTGTAGTTTGTGTAATTATTGTAGCTTTTGTTTATTGCTAGCGCGTAATCATAGAATTTCCTTTGTAGTTGCAGTCTTTCATTGTTGTGCAGTAAAACAGTTGTAGCATGCATGTAGTTTTGCACGAAGTATTTCGCAGCTGCTCTTGCAATTAACTAGATATTATTTTCAGTGCTACGTTAATGTGTTCTCTTATTTTTTCTCTTCAAATTGTGCTTTTCTGTGTTATCGTGTGAAATATTGTGTCAATAATGGCGTGTGAAAAGCGTAATACTAGGCCCCAAAGTAAACTGAGAAATGACTGTTAAGACGAAAGCAGTGTGTTAGCGCCACCATGTAATGAATTCACTAATGTTCAAAGTAGTAATTTGGTAATAGTGCATACGGAAATGGAGCGGGCGTCAAATAATGGTGTAGACAGTGAAACAGGTAGTGAACAGGGAAGCATTATCGATCGATCGGTCGGCAACAGCTCGGCTCAGGAATCGGGAATGACGGAGCACAATCTTGCAAGTACTGTAGATTCAGGTTTTGCGTCCTCACCGTTTTCTCAAATAAGTCAAGACACATTTTCTTCTTGTCAAAATGTGTATGTTGCCGAAAAACACTGAGGAACATGTTTCAGACACCAGTGCTCTGTTATTACAGTTAATGCAACAAATGTGACTTGGGTTACAAAAGTTAGACACAACGCTTGAACAAAATCAGTGACAAATGGGACAAAATCTTCAAAAGTTAGACACAATGGAACAAAATCTTCGAAAGTTAGACACAATGGAACAACACCAGAGACAAACACAGCAACATTTGGACACAATGGAAAATAATCTTCAAAAGTTAGACACAATGGAAGAAAATCTTCGGACGTTAGACACCACAATTGAACAAACACGTGAAGAGTTAACTACTGAGTTACATAACATTGAATCGAAATGTCAAAAAACCTGTAATGACGTAAAAACACAAATTTGTGAGCATTTTCAACCTATTTTTTCGCGGCATGAAAACGGATTACAGAATCACGAAGTAGCTATAAAAGAATTGCAAACTATTGTTCGTGAAAATCACGGCACCTTGCAAGCTAAAATGGACTCAGTTGCAACCACCGCTTCGGTTACGCAACTTGCAAGAACTCAGGAAAACTTAAAGGACACAGTAGATTCGATTTCAACACAAATGGACACTCTGAAACTTGGTTCAGAAAAACACACTGAGTAAATGTGTTCACTTTCGGAGAAAGTAGCCGAACTATCGGATCAGTTCACTAATTTCTCTGCAAAGGTAGATGATGATCTGAATAACACAAGACCTGTAGCCATCACTGACACAGAAGAGTATGAACAAATTAAGAAATTCAAACAAAATCAGAGTCAAATTAATACGCAATACAAAAAAGAAATCGGGGAAGTACAAGATCAGTTGACACAGGTAATACAAAAATTACGTATTTCAGAGGGCACTCGCGCTGCAACACGGGAAGAGGAACTTAGAAATACGGAAAAGCCACAAAATAATAACACAGGGCATTTCGGAAATTATGAAAGAAATTGGCAAGGTGCACCGAATTTTGAGATGGAACCGCCGACACGACGTAACAATGACCTATATGCTACCCGCCGACAGGATGATTTTGACTATAAGCTGTTCATTACTGCACGTAAATTCAAAACATTTAAGAATTCTGGCAACGACATTCATCCACGAGCATGGCTTCATCAATTCTCTCATTGTTTTCCTCCCAACTGATCACTGCACCACAGATTAGAATTTATGTATGGCTACTTAGAGAATGAACCAGCTGTAAGAATGCGATCGGTCGTTCACGATTGTCACAGTGAAGGAGAATTTTATCACGCCTTCCTCTCAGCATATTGGTCTCAAGCTACACGAGACCGAGTAAAACATAGCATCATAATGATGAAACATTTCGAACAATCTGAATTTTCCAGTCTTGTCAAATATTTCGAAGATATGTTGCACAAGAATCAGTACCTGTCAAACCCATACAGCCCCTCAGAACTCATCCACATTTGCCTAATCAAATTACCTGAACATTTACGACATATTATTTTGGCAGGACGTTGCAAAGATGACATTGAGGCTTTTCACGGATTGTTACAAGAATTAGAAATTGACACTGACAATCGCAGAAAACGAAAACAGGAACACAACAAATACAGATCACATCCGTCGCAATTCCACGTTGAAAGAAATAATAACTGGACACGACAAGGCTATTCCCACAACTCAAATCGTGACCAGAACAGACACCACCCATATGACAACCATTGGCAGAGTAGTAATAATTACAGAGAAAGATCGCATCTCTGTAATAATGAATATGACAGAGATAACCATGGCAACAGACAATATGGGAACCAAAATAATTATTATCAGGGGAGACAGAATAACTTCAGACGCAACGGTCCACCACGCAACTACGATTCCGGGAGAAATTCTCCAGCACATGACCGACAAACAAGAAACTAGGTAAACTACCGACATAACGACAGACCTGAATTGCATCAGAACTGGCGGGATTCCTACAGGACAGGGCCCTCTCGGCAAGGTGGATTTGTGGAAGTTAGGTCTCGTAATCCCAATAACGACGCGCGCCAACAAAGAGACAGACATTGACTCACACCGCAAGCAGCCACGTGCGCCGGCTGGCTCGGCGAAAAATAACATAGACGCCAACCTTGAGAAAAATTCCAGTATTCTTTACCGACGTAGAGTGCATGATAATTGCTTTCAAGTTCAAACACTGAGTACTATGAAGAGTAAAGGATTCCACCACATTTCACATGTAAAACCGTTTATTGAAAGATAATCTGCTTTATAACTTAGTCTCTCCCATAGAATTTTTCACTTCACATAATAGTACGCTTTGTCAGACTTAGAAACTGTTAACATGCAACAATGTTTTGAAGTTCACTACGCAGTCTAGAACCCAGGGAACATTTTTAAACAGAAATTACGAATGCATTGTATAGTGAATAGACGACACAGTTTTGTATTTGTACATTCTTGCTTGTTAGTTGCACGATCACCTAACGACTATCAGGCTTTCATACTTAGGACATATACTGGTACTGCTAATGAGATTTTAATGCTACATTTTGGTTTACTTGAAGATACATTCTGGATTTAAAGTACTTTCTGTGAGATACCAGATGATTCAGTGGTTAGTTTATGTGACAGCTACACGATTTTATCATGACGCTACTGATGAGTGACAATTTACAATGTTGCTTTTGCACTGTATCTGTTTTATATCTGCACAGTTTTTCTGAATTATTCTGGAAAGTTAAACCTATTTCACTTTTGTGGTATAGCTACAATGAGACAGCCTTTTCCGTAGCACAACAATACATTACAGCAAAGCACTTCCTTCATCACGGCAATAAGCGTAATAACTAAGATATATATACGCAAAGCAATTCACTTCGTATATTACAAGGGAAGTACATTGACTTCAGCAGAACTTTGCTTACAGAGGACAATAACTATGACACTTCCACAGAGATTATCTTACAACAAGACGCACAATTTAGCGCTACAGTAAGCGTATTTGAGTGACTAATGTTGTTCTTAGAACATTTATTTTTAAAGATATGTGAAATATAATGATACAAAGGTTTTCTGTGATACATTTCATTCCATTGCTGTAATCTGTAACATCTGATGATATAATTACATTAATCCTCAGAGGGGTATACGCTTACTTTGTGTACCATGTGTGTGGCAAGCACAAGGAGCCCTAGCTAATATGGTATTTGCTTATACAACTTTACACATCGGTACCATATATCTCTAATACAGAATTACACAGCTATCTGATCATTTAACTGAGAGAAACAAATATTTTTTTTTACTACGTCAGTGACACATGTTTACGTAATTACACTGTTGGATAACTTCACACTTACGAAATTGTATTTTTTCGTTACTTCGTGAACTGTTCATATTTTTTCGGAACCATTGTGATACTATGAGAGCTTTGAATGACATATTGGGTATGTGATCATGATTTTTAAAGTACGTTTGAGGTAGATGACACTTTTCAAATGAGCAGAGAATTCTTTGTAGGTTTAGACATTATTGCAGAAAGCTACGACGTTTTTGAGAGTTGACTGAGGGATTATAATGTTATTTTTACGATGACTATGTGTATTATGCTGCTGAGGTATGTTGATGATCAATATGCTGATGCTATATGAGGAATTTGATTATGCTACTTATTTGTTATGATGAAATATTGAAGAAGTGTCGACAAATATGTATATGTGTAATAAGGTAAGGAATAATGAGTAGTGGTTAGGGACTCTGGTTTGTGAAAAATAATGTTGGAAACCGAGAATCGTACTTTAAGAGTTACGAAACGTATGTAAATGCGTGAATGCATTAAAATGCCGACGAAAATTTTTTGGACACTATTATATTTATAGGATTTTATTTTCTACACATTCGTATCGCAAATTCTTGACCTGTGAAATTTTTTATATGAGACTGCCACTATAGCGGAAACTGGTGTAAATATTTCGGTAAGAAAGTTAAGTGACCACCTGCACGTAATGCGTCGTGGGCACCCAGCTGCGCGACAGCCACCTGGAAACAAGCCATTAGTGTGTGCCTTTCAGAGGCAAAGGAAAAAAAAGGGCCATTATCCTCGCTATTGACATTTCTTTGTACATAGCGACGCAAATACGGCACGCTCAAACTTGAAAACATATGATTACACTTTGGAGTTCTTAATTTATGATATTTACTGAAATGAAATGATAAGAAACATTTCATGTCTATTGTCTTGCTAGTTGGAAGATTGTTTACTGCATTATGAAATGACTTATGGCTAGCGAATGACGTTTCACGCCTTGCTTTGCCTATTTTGTTTAAATCTATTTTCTAGCTGTGCTGCAGCATTGGTTACAATAACATTTAAGGGATGTACTAATATAGATATTTTATGCCTACAGATCCAGTAAATAATAACTTTATGATGTACTTAAAAAACGAAGGAGCACAAGAAGACTTCCCTTCACAGGAACTGCATACATAATTTTCTTTTCAAGTACTTGGTAATTTTTATGGTAGAATAACTTCTTGTGGTGCACCACTTTAATTATATAGACATTAAGATATGAACAGATATTTCCCTAATCTGCATTGTTGTTTTTATTGTAATATTTTTCTGCTTGAGCTTTGTCATGTTTAGATATAAGTTATTTCATTTGCTGCTGCTGTTTGCCAGGCATGATGTTACAGAATCTGACTTTGTACTACTCTGTTAAGCCAGTTTTACTACGGATTTATTTTTCTTGTTTGCTGCGCATTGCCTTATATTAGTTGTTATATTGTTGCTTGCTTTGACAACTTTCATTTTTTTATTGTCTCATATTAGATTTAATATTGCTGATTGCTTTGTTACTTGAATTTTTTTCATTGCTGTTTGTATTAATTGTTTTGTGCTGCTGCATTGCCTCGTCTCTTAGTTTAGCATCTGAGCTCAGTAGATTTAAGATAGCTTAAGAGGGGGTAGACTATAAAAGAGAATGAGTTGCGATGAATGGGAAGAATTGCATTGAGAAGTTTTACGAAAAATGTACAGAAATAATGAAGAACGAAGGGAGATCTCCAAGAAGTAAAGAAAGTTTTGCCTGCAAGATACTGCAGTAAATCAAACCCTGTCCTTTCCCTTTCTATTATTCCGGTATGTGTTTGTGTACTCTTGTATATTTGTGTTCTTCCTGTCTTTATGTGTTTAGCTAATAATATTAACATTGTAGAATTTTTCTGATGTTTAGACATTATTTATTCTCTTTTATTTTAATGCACATGTGTGAAGTTGTTGTTTCAAAAGTTATTCTGATCTTTTATGTATGCACTTATGTCGTAATTTTTGTAACTCTGATGTATTTGTTATTTCGATTCTTTTGTAAAGCCTGTATTACTACAATTGTTATCTGTATTATTATGTTTTCATGATGTTCTGTATCTCTGTAGTTGTATTCTTATGTTATGAAATTGTAATTGACACCAGTTCATCATATTAAGTAACTTGTAAGTTGCATTTCACTGCACATATAGTATATAGTATATGGACAATATGTGAGAAGTAGGGACTGATAGTGTTTGCATGTTTGTTGACAATTCAGCAAGGGACTGGTTAACAGTATTGCTGGTTCTAAGGATTATTCCAAAAAATTGTGAGTGGACAAGTGGTGGTTTATGGACTTGCTATATTGTCCACAAGACTCTTCGATGTGATTGTGCACCTGCACAGTTGCAACAGATTGCTGCTGGCCGTCTCTGCAAGGACTACAGTGGGTCTGCACCTTTGATGACCCACCAGTACCATTATTTCTACAAGGACTGCAGTGGGTCTGCACCTCTGGTGTCCCACCAACAGTAATCTCTAACAGGACTAGAGTGGGTCTGCTCTGTGATGATCTACCTACCGATAGTCTTCAACGTCGACTGACTCTGCTGTGGCCCATTACCTGTCTGCATGTCAAGAGTCAGCACTGTCTTTCCGTTAGAAGGACAAAACTACTTCTTCAAGACTGCTTGGAACTCCACTACTTCTGTGTGCATTTTCTTTTACTACTCAGACTTTGAGAAAAACACTGCAATTTTACTTTGATGAATGATCAGAACAGTCTTTATGGACTGTGAGAAAATTTTAGCTTTTGACGAACATTGTATCAATAAGTGTGTGCATTTCATTTCTTTGTTATTGTAATTATGAAAAAAATTTTCAAATCTGTATTGGCCACTGCCCAAAAGAATTAGTAAATTTTTTTATGGGGAGCATGGGGGCTATGAAAGTAGGCTGTTTAGGTTTTTTTATTGGTAACGCCGCCGCCACGTAGCGCTCTGTATGAAAATCACTGGCTGTGCCCTGTGCAGTCTGTGGTTGGTTGGCGTTCTTGTAATACTCGCTATTGTAGTGTTGGGCAGCGGCAGCTGGATGCTAACAACGCGTAGCGTTGCGCAGTTGGAGGTGAGCCGCCAGCAGTGGTGGACGTGGGGAGAGAGGTTCCGGAGTTTTGAAATTTGTAAGAATGGATCTCATGAACATATATATATACTCTGACTATTAAGGTAAATACATTGTTTGTTCTCTATTAAAACCTTTTATTTGCTAACTGTGCCTGTCAGTAGTTAGTGACTTCTGTAGTTTGAATCTTTTAGTTAGCTGGCAGTAGTGGCGCTCGCTGTATTGCAGTAGTTCGAGTAACGGAGATTTTTGTGAGGTAAGTGATTTGTGAAACATATAGGTTAATGTTAGTCAGGGCCATTCTTTTATAGGGATTACTGAAAGTCAGATTGCGTTGCGCAAAAAAATATTGTGTGTTAGTTTAAGAACAGACGTTTCAACCCATATAACTCGATACTCACGAGAATGAGTACATTTCATAGGGAATGATTTCATTATGAACATTGCTTGTTGGTTTTCCAGACGAAGTTGTTCGCCTGTTTTTTTTTTATTACAGTAAAAACTGATTAAGAACAACATTTGCTCAACAACGCATCACACAGTAAATTTGTGCTTGCCGGAGTGGCCCAGGGGTTCTAGGCGCTTCAGTCCGGAACCGCGCTGCTGCTACGGTCGCAGGTTCGAATCCTGCCTCGGGCAGGTTAGTTAGGTTTGAGTATTCTTAAGTCTAGGGAACTGATGTCCTCAGATATTATGTCCCATAGTGCTTAGAGCCATTTGAATCTAAGCTAATCAGAAAAGATATTAAACGGCCAAATAATAAACCATGAAGCACTAGAGAGATTAAGGTACCATGTGAAAGAAAAAGGGAAATAAATCTGTTGGCAAGAAGTGCTAGAGATCTTGCAGTACTTGTAGACCACAAGAACTCGTCAAAATTAATAAAAAAAAGTTGTTCTAAAATAAAGGAATGTGCACACTCTGGCAGAAACCAGTAATTCCACAACAGACTACACGCTAAACAGAGTGTAGTGAGGGACAAAAGGAGCAGAAGAGGTTAACATCACTACTGAATTAAATAGGACTATAAATGATCAGACACAATTAGCAAATGTTGTTGTTGTTGTTATTGTAGCCGTCAGTCAAAAGACTGGTTTGATGCCGCACTCCATACTACTCTATCCTGCGATAGCCTCTTCTTCTCAAATTGACTACTGCAACATTTATCCCTCTGAACCTGCTTACTATATTCATCTCTTGGTCTCTCTCTACGATATTTACCCAACATGCTTCCTTGATGAGTCAAAACGTATCCTAACAACCGACCCCTTCTTTTGGTCAGGTTGTACTACAAATTTCTCTTCTCCCCAATTCTATTCAGTACCTCCTCATTAGTTACGTGATCTACCCGTCCAATTGGAAGCATATTTATGTAGCACCACATTTCGAAAGTTTCTATTCTCATCTTGTTTAAACTCTTTATCATCCAAATTTCACTTCCATACAAGCCTACAATCCATACAAACAGTTTCGGACAGGACGTCCTGTCAAATCTATAAGTGATATTTAAAATTTTCGCTTCTTCACAAACGCCTTTATTTTCACTGCCTGCCAACCTTATTTTCCTCCCAAAGTAGCAAAACGCATCTACTACTGTAAGTGTCTCATTACCTAATATAATTCCCTCTCCATCACATGACATAATTGGACTACATTTCATTACTTTCGTTTTGCTTTTGTTGAATTTAATATTATATCCTCAAGATACTGTTCATTCTGTTCAACTGTTCTTCCAAGTCCAATGTTGTCTCTGACAGAATTACAATGTCATCGGCGAAGCTCAAAGTTTTTATATCTTCTCCATGAATTTTAACACTTACTCCGAATTTTTCTTTTGTTTCCTTTTCTTCTTGCACAATATACAGATTGAGTAACATCGGGGATAGGTTACAACCATGTTTAATTCCCTTCTCAAACACTGCTACCCCTTCGTACCCCTCGACTCTTATTACTGTCATTTGCTTTCTGTACAAATTGTAAATAGTCCACCACTCCTTGTGCATTACCCCTGTCACCTTTAGAATTTGAAAGAGTGTATTCCAGTTAATATGGGAAAAAGCTTTCTCTAAGTCCACAAATACTACAAACATAGGTTTGCCTTTCCTTAGCCTAAATTCTAGGAGAAGTAGTAGGGTTGCGAGTTTCTACATTTCTCCAGAACCCAAACTGATCTTCCCTGAGATCAGTTTCTACGAGTTTTTCTATTCTTCTGTAAAGGATTCGTATTAGTATTTTGCAGCCATGACTTATTAAACTGACGGTTCGGTAATTTCCACAACTGTCGGCATCTGCTGGAATTGGGATTATTATATTTTTCACGAAGCCTGTGGGTATTTCACCTTTTTTTGTAAATGTTGCTCACCAGATGGAAGAGTTTTGTCATGGCTGGCACTCCGATGGCTATCACTAGCTTTAAAAAAAATGTTGTCTACTCCCAGGGTTTTGTCTCGACTTATGTCTTTTAGTGCTTGGTCAAATGGCTTCACACAGTATCATAGCTACCTTCTTACCTACTTCTGTGTCTTCTTCCACTTCTTCAATATTCCCTTGAGTGCATCTCCCTTGTGTAGACCCGCTATAGACTCCTTTCACCTTTCTACTTTCCCTTTCTTGCTTTGGACTGGTTTTCCCTCTGAGTTCTTGATATTCAAACAGGTGGTTCTCTTTTCTCCAAAAGACTCTTTAATTGTTCTGTAGGCTGCGTCTGTGTTACACCTAGAGATATAAGCTTCTACAACTTTACAATTGTCCTCTAGCCATTCCTGCTTAGCCATTTTGCACTTCCAGTTAATATCATTTTTTAGACGTTACATTCCCATTCAGCTACGTCATTGGTAAAATTTTTATATTTTTTCATCTATTAATTACAATATCTCTTGTGATACACAAGGATTTGTACTAGCTAGCGTTTTTTTACCAACTTCATCCTCTGCTGTCTTAACTATTTCATGTCTAAAATCTACCCACACTTCTTCTATTATATTTCTTCTCCATGTTATTGTCAATCGTTCCCTAATGATCGCTCTGAAACCATATACAACCTCTGGTTATTTCGGTTTATCCAGGTCCCATCTCCTTAAATTCCTGTCTTTTTGAAGTTTTTCAATTTTAATCTGCTGTTCACAACCAATTAAATGTGGTCAGAGTCCACAGCTGACCCTGGAAATGTCTTACAATTTAAAACTGGTTACCGAAATCTTTGTCTTACCATTATACATATTCATTCTGAAATCTTCCGGTATCCTCAGGTCTCCTGCACGTGTTCAACCTTCTCTCATTATTCTTAAACCGAATATTAGCTATGATTAAACGATGCTCTATGCAAAATTCTACCAGGCAGGATCCTCCTAATTCCTTTCCCCCATCCATATTCACCAACTACTTTTCCTTGTCTTCCTCTTCCTACCATCGAATTCCAGTCCCTCATTACTATTAAATTTTCGGGTCCCTTAGCTGTCGGAATAGTTTCTTTCATCTCACCATACATTTCTTCAATCTCCTCCTCATGTGCAGAGCTAGTTGGCATATAAATGTGTACTAGTGTGATGGGTGTGGACTGCGTGTCCATTTTGGCTACAATAATTCATTCTCTATTCTGTTCATAATAGCTTATCTGCGTTTCTATTTTTTACCCATTATTAAACCTACTCCTGCATTACCCCCATTTGATTTTGTATTTATAACCCTCTATTCTCCTGTCCAGAAGCCCTATTCCTCCTGCGACGCCGGCCGCAGTGGCCGTGCAGTTTTAGGCGCTTCAGTCTGGAATCGCGCGACTGCTACTGTCGCAGGTTCGAATCCTGCCTCGGGCATGGATGTGTGTGTTGTCCTTAGGTTAGTTAGGTTTAAGTAGTTCTAAGTTCTCGGAGACTCATCACTTTAGATGTTAAGTCCCCATAGTCCTCAGAACCATTTGAACCTCCTGCCACCGAATGTCTCTAACTCTCATATATCTAACTTTAATCTATCCATTTCCCTTCTTAAATATTCTAACGTATCTGCCCCATGAAGGCATCTGACATTCTACGCTTCTATTCGTAGTACGCCAGTTTTGTTTCTCCTGATGACAATGTCGTCCTGAGTAGTACCCGCTAGGAAATCCTAGTGGGGACTATTTTACCTCCGGAATATTTTACCCAAGTGGACGCCATCAACTTTTAACAAAACAGTACAGCTGCATACCGTCAGGAAGAATTACGGCTGCAATTTCCCCTTTCTATCAGCTGCTCACAGCATGGCCGTTTTGCTAGAAGTTACAAGACCAAATCAATGAACCATACAGACCTGCCCCTATATCTACTGAAAAGGCTGCTGACTCGCTTCAGAAACCACACGTTTGTCTGTTCTTTAAAAGATACCCCTCCATTGTGGTTGCACCTACGATAGTTCTGTTGGTTCGTGTCATTCTTAAACGCCTAAATAAGAAAGGCAATAGAACAGACATCAACAAAAATCGACCTGTTTCACTACTTTATCGACACAGTTAAGAATATCAACAGCAGGTAAGTGGGAGAAATACCATACACTCAGCCAAACAGCTCACGTATGCAAGAGCTAACGACAAAAACCAAGAGAAAAATGATAAAAAATTTAGTTACTATTTGACTCTCGGAAGTTATGATGTCGCGGTTGATAATGTAACCAAGGTTGAAGACAAATTAAGAAATGTTCTTAGGATTTCTTTACACGGAAAAAAAGCTTGAAAATATCAAATAGCGCAAGATGTTCGAAATTTAGAGAAAAGTAGGGATAAACATTAGGAAAAGGTGTGCAATATACAAGCGCTAAGAGGGAACAATTCAATCGGCACGTCGAAGAAGTAATGATGCAAGTAAAAGAAAGGTGCAGGAGTGGAATTAAAACTCAAGGTTAAAGGATGTCAGAGATAAGATTCGCTGATGACGTTATTATCCTGAGTGAAACCAAAAAAGAATTAAAAGATGTGCAGAATGAAATAGACAGTTTAATGCATACCGGATATGAACTGAAAGTAAATGAAGGAAGACGGAAGTACTGAGAAGTAGCACAAATGAGAACAGTGAGAAACTCAGGGTCAGGATTGGTAATCATGAAGTAGATGAATTTAAGGAATTCTGCCGCCTGGGAATCAAAGGAACATAAAAAATGGACTTGCACTTGGAAAAAGGGCATTCCTGGTCAAGAGAAGTCTGCTGGTATTCAACCGATCTGAGGAAGAAACTTCCGACGAAGAAAGTGTGCGGAACAACATTGTATGGTAGTGAAAAATAGACTGTGGGAAAACTGGAAAAGAAGGTAATAGAGGCATTTTACATGTTGTTATACAGAATAATGGTGAAAATTAGATGAAGTGATGAAGTATGGAATGAGGAGGTTCTACGCTGAATCGTCGAGGAAAGGAGAAATACTGACAAGAAGAAGGAACAGGATGTTAGGATATCTTTTAACACATCAAAGGAGGACGTCTGTGGTACTAGAGGGAACCGGAATTAAAGAGACAGAGACAGCTAGCAAATAATTAAAGTCGCAGTTAGCAGGTGCTACTCTGAGATGAAGAGATTGGCACTGGAAAGGAAATATGGGCGGACAGCATCAAAACAGTCAGAAGACTGATGACTAAAGTGAAAGTCTATTTATAGTTCAGTATTCGTTGATAGAACCATGTTAGCGATTCTTGCAGATCCATCGTGTTTAGAATGCCGAGGACCTAATTCTCACGTTCATAGACCATAAGTACATTTTCAGGAACTCCTTCCACTTTTCCACATCAGTTACAAGTAGAGGTCTTACACTGGAGAATCTTCATGTGTGATATTCTGCTAGTGGCGTCTCAATTGCTTCTTTTAATCCTGCTTTGTATGTAAGATACTGTTTCATTTCCTCCATTACAGTGACTACCAATTTTGATGTTAAGTAAGCTGTTAATCCATATCTACAACTCTTCACTGATTTCTATGGTGGTATGTAATCCATATCCTTACCAAGTAAGTGGGGTCTATTCCTTTCAAGAATACTCTGAAACTTCTTTAGTCATGACTAGAAGAGTTATGTCGTCTGCAAAAACTAGTCTAGGTACCTCTTCATGATACATCTTTAATTGTTCTTCCATGTTTCTTTTTTTGCCTTCTTCATTAAATTTTCGCTGTTTAGTACGATAAACGCCGTTAATAAACTACGTTCCAGCATTATATGCTTCTTTAGAAAGTGTTATCTTAACGTATCATTTTTATTATTTCAGTTCGTTTTAAATTTGCGATTCATGACGTCAAGGACAAATCGGCATACAACAACGGGCGGCCTCGAGGACAGAGGAAGATCAGCAACATACATAGCTATATCTACACAGATACTTCGAAGCCACCATACGGTGCATGGCTGAGTGTTCCACGTATAACAAATAGTCATTTTTTTTTGTGCCACTCACAAATTTGGCGATGGAAAAACGGCTTATCCTTGTGGTCCTTACGCGAAATGTATCATGGCGGTAGTAGAATTGTTCTGCAGTCTATCTCAAATGCTCATTCTCAAAATTTTCACGAGAATGCGTAGGGAAAATAGAGCTGTCCTCCCTCCAGGGCTTCCCATTTGATTGCACGAAGCATATCAGTAATAGCTGAATGCTGATAGAATCCAGCGGTAACAAATCTAGCAGAATGCCTCTGAATTGCTTTGATGTCTTCGTTTGATTCGACCTGATGGGGATCTCACACACTAGAGGAGTACCTACGAAGGGGTCAGACTAGCTTTCTGCACGCCGCCTCCCTAGAAATGAGCTTCCATTTCCCAGAATTGTTCCTATAAAACTTTGTCGAGCATTCGCCTTCTCTACGACCAACCTGACGTCTTCGTTCCATTTCATATCGTTATGCAACATTACGCCCAGATATTTAATCGATGCGACTGTTAGAAGAAGCACCATGCTAATACTGTGTTCGGACGTTACATGCCTTTTTTTACTGATTCTCATTAACCAACATCTTTTCTATATTTGGAACAAGTTACCATTCACTAAGCTAACGATAAATTCCGACTAAGTCACCTTGTATCCTCAACGTACACCGGTACACCAGAGTGACATTAACAATCAGCTGTACATTGCTAATCATCCTGTCCGTCGGATAATATATGTATGCAGGGAATAAGAGCATTTATATCGCAATTCCTTGGGGCACTCCTTGCATCCTCCTAGTCACCCAACGACGGCATCTTCCTGTACACCACAGTATCATCAGCGAACAATAAAAAACTGCTGATCACCCTGCCCGTCGGATCATTTACGTATCTAGGGAATAATAGGATTCACATCGCACTTCCTTGGGGCTCTCCTCTCCATATCCTCGTTACTGTGGTCGAGAGAGGGGAAGGGTTCAGGGGCCTTATTCTGTATCGTTCATATCGATTGGTGTAGTAGGTTAGTGACGTTATATTCGGTTCTTTATCCAAATATCCTCTTCAGTAAGCATCTGAGACCTGTTACCGAATGGTGCTCCGACCTACTTTTTGACAATTGTGCCAAGAGGTTTTGAATTTCGGTCTGGCCCTGTCGATCGGTTACCTGTGGTTTATGTATACCTATTATTCGTTATTTTTAACATATTTAGATGTTTTAGCTTTGGACTTTGTGATTGTGTTACTAAAGAATAACCAGAGGACGCCTCCAGTTGGAAAGTGAATTCATAATACACTATTTTCCTTTGTTATAAATATGGTTAGGTTTGGCTGTTACTGTGAATGAACACATAAAAACGGTTTTCGGTCAATATTACCTCAAAAAAACGTATTATTTTTATGCAAATAAGAGTTTAAAGATCATTAAAAGTCAAGAAATCTGCTCTGATGACATATATTTCATGAGTGTGAACTGACGTTACTAGTGACTATGTGTACCTTTTCGCACAAATGGTTTAGTTAGTAATTATCGAAACGTCTGTACAACTTTAAAGTAACAATGGAGAAAGCAATTATGTGAAGCCTAATATTGGAAACCTTCCAAACTATCACGCATTTATGACTTACGCTGCACCGTTTGGCAAGGAAGTCAGCCGAAGTTCGTCTACGCAATAGCACAAGAATTGAGCGGTGCGCCTCTACAGTTTGGCATGGCCAAGTGTTTAGCGTGTGCGATTGTGATGCTAAAGCACCCAGGATGGTGCACCGATGGGTGAAAAAAATTTATTTCCTCCTTATATATTCAACATGTTATGAGACATTGTTATCCATGTAAGTAAAGACTTTTCTGCAGTAATCGTTGTTACTTACATGTAAGAGCACAGTTCCACAGTAATGATTTCGCGATTTCTGTGTGCTTACAAAACGAAATATGAAATTGCTGGAGATGAGACTGCTGTGAGTGAAACAACCGACAGTGACCTTTATATTTTTTCTTGTCAGAAATAAATCACCATTTTTTCCCGAATATGTAACGATTTCCTAGTATGCGGTTAGACAGGAATCTAAGAGCACAGCTTAAATTACTGGAAATGTAACAAGCAGCACTCATTTTCATAAATGTGCTGGTAACAAGTATTTGTCTGCGATCGAATCCTCAACAGCAGTAAACAGAGATGAAAAATCTCCGCCTTAATATTTTTAGACAGTAGCACCAAATACGACACATTTTCATTCGTGAGACGCATGTTATAAACTTCGACGAACTGCAGGAGCTCTCTAAAATGCGTTTTTCATTTTTGTTTTTAAGATCTAAATCGTTGACGTGTCATATACGGAAGTGGGCTACTTAATCATTTGGGTCTCTATGAGCGAGTTATAACCACATTCTATTTAACTTCTTATTCTTTGAAACTCTCAGAATCCATTTTTTGGGCGTTTTTATAGATCTATTAGTACAATGTAGTACTGCACACTATTCCTAACTTATTTTCCGAAACGTAAAATCCAAAACACGATGTCAGTGTGCATCAAAATAATGCGGGCCATGAATTTATTTTCTATTTGTTCTTCGAGTTTCGGCATTTACGACAATCTGCAGAATACAGTCAGATACGCTATCGTTATTGTGCATGCATGGAAACATGCAGTAAGGAAAACTGTAAAAAATTCTATGTATTTGCTAAATTTCCCATTGTTGTCCAACCGTGGATGAACTGGTTAGTCTTTCTGGAAGACGCCATATGGCAAGGACAAGGAAAATGATTGTTGGTACATGGAACGTCGCAGAGATTGGAGTAATCTCACAAAGAAATATAATAAGGACATATTAGCCCTGATTGCAAGGAAGGAAAAGGGCGTAATGGTACGTAAGAAACCGTTGGTGATATCCATAACTACAGCGGGGGAAGAAAGACAATCAGTCCTGAGTAAAAATAGTTAAGTGCCCACAGGTGTAAATGGAACTATTAAGCCACTCAGTCATTATCTTGGCAATGTGCTCCAAATGAAGATGCAAAGATCGAGAGCCCAAAATAGAGGAAAGAGAATGATCTTATGTGGAATGGACGGGATCACTGCATAAGATAAGTGTTTCAAATGAAATTTTAGTCACTGGGAGACGTTACAGTAATTAACTGGCCATGTCATTACACAGCAGAAAGCAAAGCTGTTTATAAAGAATGTGAAAGTTCAGATAATTACTTACTGCTTCAAAACATCTGCTTTGTCTTTCGATGGAAAGTAGTAGTATGTAAACTGTATGCAAGTGTAAAGTCACTGGACGCCCGGTGTAATCTGTTAGGACTGCAGCAACATTCATCACGCTTTCTCTATCAACTTGGACTGATGGCCAAAACATTACTCATTTGAAGGATGGTACGTAGAGAATGTGCATCTGTTGAAGCAATGATCTGACACGATTTTTGATGTTCTTAATGGGAAAATAAAGATGGAATAAGAGAGGATAAATTATGGTAGAATGAGGAAGTAGAGAAATTGGCGAAGAAATAAAAGTAGGCCTATAAAAAATTGCTGATCACTCAGCTTGTCAGACCGTAAAACCGATGGACCTAAACCGAATAAATACAAAGGTGCATTAATAAGGTTAAAAATTAGGCTTGGCAAAAAATCGGAGACGATAGGGAAGAAAACATTGGTTGTACCAAAGCAACCAGAGCGTTGAATTTAGTAAAAATTATGAGAGCTGAAAACAAAGGTAACCCTGTTATTACTCTGTTATTACTCTAATGAGCATGGAGGTGTAGGTAAAGCACTACCTGAACCGGAGAGGAGAATGCATACAAGGAACGGAGAAAGATTCATGTACACGATAGATAATCGCAAAGCTGTGAGGCATATAAAATTGAGAAGTCACCGAGTCGGGGTGGAATAACTTAGAATTAACAGTGGCTGCTCCTAAAGCTGTGTATGAAATGTGGGCAGAAATGTCTGATAAGTGTTTGGAAGAGGCCTGAGTATCCGCTGAATGCACCTTATTGTGCAAAGCATTGTGTGGTGCTTTCCGCAATATAGTGATATGCAAATCATGCAATATTTCATAAATACAATCCTGCAACTTTGCAACAAAATTTCGCCGAATTTTCGATGGCACTTACACAGCAAGAACGTCTCTGCAGCGGGAGAATAAAAATCGTAAACTGATGTTTATGTAAAGTGCATCTTGTGAATAGCCGTCTGATGATGAAGTTGTCAGTTCGAAACCGGTTGCGACCCTATTTTTTTAAATAAATAAAATTATTAGTAGTGGCTGGTAGCTGTCTTCTTCTTTGTAAGAATCAACCTACATTAATTGTACACAGCCACTGTCTCACCATGTCAGTGGTATACAAAATAGCATCCATACGATACATTAATTTTGTAACACGTTGACAAGGAAATTTTGTAAGATCAATTATAGCTAGTCATTCTTACAAGCTTAGGCATTCTTGCAAGCTTACGGACCTTTTTCAGATCACTACGTAACTCATGGCCATGCCACCCCTTATTAAAAATTGCTGTAGAAGGCAGGAAACCAAGTGCGAAATAAAATGATCCCATTTTAAGCGGCAGGTCTCATCATTTATTTCTTGATAAAACTGTAATCTGTGTAATATAAGAAGAGAATGAAGTGGAAAATTATTACTGACATTTCGTCTAAGTGGAAGAAAAATGAATAAACGATCAGTAGTCAATCCGATTCTCGATAGATAAAACTTCAGTCGATCCTTCACAATGAAGCAACGTTTGGTTGCTGCTGAGTAGTAAGTAATCCATTACGCTGCGACCCTTGAATATTAAAACGGGTTGGTCCCAGCCGACAGCAGAGTTCAAAGGGCCGCTTCTTCCCGCCGCTGCAGCCGCTTCTGAGCCTCCCCGTAGGCGAACGAGACGGTGTGTGCAGATTCCTTGAGCCGTCCGCGTCTGTCGCGAGACGGAGATTAATTGTCAGCGTGCCTTAATTACGGCCGGTATTTAATTACCCCTGCCTTTCGCACCCTCCCTCGCTTCTCGCCACGCCTCCCCCTTCCCTCCTGCAGTGAGGCGGGGCCTGTGCCGCTCTCCCGCTTTTAAACCCGCTCAGCTGGCGCTACCTCGCTTCCCTTCCGCGTAGACGGGTTCCACCCGTCACGGGGATTAATTTATCTGATGCCGAAGTGTTTGTGCTGTGCCCTCTCGGCGCTTACATGATACCAGCAATTACTAGCCTGTTCCAAGCAGCGTGTTGTTGCTGCTGGAGAGACTAAAGAATATCTCAATAGTTGTAGTACTCGATGTCTTCCCTCGTTTCGTATGTAACCTGTTTACTTTAAATTACCTTGTTGCTTAGCAGATTCCATCTGTATGTAGGAAATGACCTGCAGATTTACAGCATATTAATAATAATAAATATCTTTATATATCAGCGAAGATAATTAGTTGACACTTCCCTGTAGAACAAAAGCTGTATAAGGGTTCCATATGGAGCAAACGTCGACGAATTTCGATAACAATTATTTATCTTACCTCGAAGAGTACAAAGAAAAAAGCGAGAGAAACTTGATACATTGCTTCCATTGGTAATACCTGATTAACGAAACTGAACTGATGAACTCAGAAACAGTGTTGTATACTTTTGCACTGTGTTCTTCTTTCGCAAATGATACTAATAATAAACACCTATTACAATTTATACAAAGTGCATTATTGTGAATATGTCAGAAACGAAGAAACTGTTAAATGTTCAATTCAAGAAGTAAATACTGAACCATCATCTGTCATTGTTACACTCGGCAGGTGATATTTTAAGTGAACGCTGTACCAAAAATCTACTAACACCAGTATTTCTGGCCCTTGTTTTGATCGGAAACAAAGTAGAATTTGCCTACACGTCGCTTAGAGGCCTGGAGATGGCGTGGTAAATCACTGAAACTGGTAGCCGAATTAAACAAGTTTGGAAACTAAACAGCTAAAAGGTGTTTAATTTGATATCCTGTATTGAACAGCCGAGTCCTGCAACTCTCTCTATAATGAATGACGTATTTGGTAGTGTATATCTGACAATCATACATTCCCATCCCGTATTATATATTGCTTAATGGTGAATGTTTGTTTAAGAACAAAATGAAACACGTACAACATATTATTCCTACAAATGCTAAATTAATTAATTCTCTAGTACTTGACTACGAGTTTTAAATATTCCCTAATAGCTTCTAAAAACTGCTGTGCAACGCTCTTGTACGCAACGGACATCTTATCTCGTCTTGCCTTTGCAACTGCGTGATTAGCAGCATGATAAAAATATTTCAAAAGTAATACTGCAATCCATGCAGAGTGCAATACATGCTGATAGTAATTGCAACGACTACTGCCGTACTTTTTTTTATAGCGAAATGGAATGATCAGGAGGGGTTTGGTTAACTAGCCTTAAACGGTGCAAAAAATTAAAGTAAACAATAAAGACTATAATGTACTATATTTTCAAAATAGAGTGTTTAAAAGCTGATAAAAAAGCTGACACAGTCTTTAACCATTCTACAATGTTTATAGTCTATAAACAAGTCTCTGGCCACAACAAATATTATTATCAATGAGTGCATAAACAATTCCTGACAGAATCCCTCCAGTGAGCAAGCAGCCAACAACTACGTGCAACAAAAAGGCAAATTATCAAAAAATTCTCGATTAATACGCAAGTCTTCTCCGGTGCTAGTAGTACTATCAACGCAGACTGCGACCTCTCACGTCGGGCGGTTTCTTTCCACCGCAGGTTGCGTCCGACCACCTTCCACTCCTCACAACAACAGTTCGATCGCTACTGCTCGCGACAATAATATCCCACTCAGAGTTTGTGTATGCACACCACAGGAGAATCATTAGTCAACTTTGCAAAGAAGCGTCCAGCTCAGTACAGGGATATGATATGTCCCTGTGTTTGACAAACGCTCTGCCCCAGTGGAAATGCAATAGTCAATACAGGCTCATAATAGTTCTACGATTTACAACTATGTTTACTGTAGTTTACTGCGTGTTACAAGCAAACTAGGTCAAAAATAATAAGCTGCTACAATATTCTAAAGCTGAATGGTCAGCACAGCTGACTATCATAAGACGGACGCGGGATCGATTCCCGGAATTGTTAAGTGATTTTTTCTTAGTTGGAGGACTGGTGAAGAATGCTCTCACCACCTTAAGGCCACGTAAGGAGCTGATCGACCGATTAGCTGCGGTTACGAACTCAAGATACTCGACAACGAGGGGGGAAGTATGTGGCGCCCACACATACCACTCCATACCGCATCCGATGACCCCCTTTGCAGAGAATGAAACAACGGACGGTGTGGCCCCTCTACGGACGGAATCTAGAACATTCTTCTGAAGAGAGTTTTGTTGGATAAATAATCTGTGGATTTGAAGGAATATCTCTGGTGGTACGAGTTGATGAATTAGCTTGGTATGACATGCAGATGGGTGCCAATAATCGCTTATATTTCATAGCGGCTGCCTTCGATGTGGATATCTCAATGAAAGCTTTCTTAGAACATTCTATGATTTATGAGTGACTGTCCCGAATACAGCTTTAATCATAACAACTTTTTCAATTTCATTTCCAGCACACTGCAACAGCATGTACTCCCCTAAAACTGAACAAAAGGGCACAGGAAGATCGGTTAGGGGCGCCATCCTACGCCGATGAGACAAAAGTCACCTGTCTAACAACGGCTTTGTCTACTTAGGAACACATGGCAACCACATTTCCGCGCGACGTGGATCTGATAAATTATCTGTAGGTTCCGGAGGTAGCTGGAACCAGACGTAAACTTTCAGATCACGAAACTGACGTGAATTAGGTTCACCGAATTGTGGGCCTGGAGGTGGCACACTATAGCACGTCTGATGTACTCCATCATACTGCCATCAGGCGAATTTGATGACCAACACATCAACTTAAGTTGACTGCTATGTTTACTCTCCTTCTTCTTCTGCGTTTCCTGTATTTGGTCAACTGTAAACTTTTATGGTTCCCATCTAGATCTCAGTCTGCCAGACCCTCTATCCCCTTTTGGTTAAGGCTGCATCCATTCTTTGTAGATGCTTTTTCCATTTATTTTTGTTTTCATACAGTGTTTCTTTCATTTATCAAATGTTTAAATGCTTTCGAATGCCTTCATTTGATATTTTGCACATTATTTTACGTTCCTTCACCACTCTAAACTAGCACATTTCTGCTCCTTGTATTTCTTTTCTTGTCTTTTTTCGTTACCCATGTGCACTTCTACTTCAAAGAGTTGGTACTGCTACTTTTTTATGAAATTCCTGTAGTGTTTCTTACCGTGTTTTATGCTTAAATGTTCCATAGATGCTTCTGAATCTACGCAAGTTAATCTGCACATATTTTTAGTATTTATATGATGTATTACATCCAAGACAAATTATTTTTTCTGTTCATTTGTTTATTTTATTAACTAGTATCATAGTTCATATTAAGTACTTTCTCCATAGTAACATTGACTTAGATTTATTGGAAAATATTGTTTTATTATACTCTGTACATCATTTATTTAGTTCATAATTTTTTTGGTAGTAATCTTCTCTTGAAAATATCACTGTAAGATCATCAGCACATAGGAATGAGTGTAGCTTTAGCGAATTGTTCAGATGTACTCCAATGTTTGTCACAGAATAACATCTGCAAAATGCACTGTCAATGTAGATAATGAGCAACGAAGGGGATAAGATACATCCTTGTCTTCTTGTTTTTGTCTGTATAGGGTCTGTAGGTATGCCTTATGTATCTAAGATTACTTATGGTTTTAAGTTAAATTTTGATAGCTGATATGAGTTGCTAAGAGTAACCTCTGTGCTCCATTACTATCCATAAATTTTCTCTAATTACATTATCAAGACCTTTCTCAAAAATTAAACAAGTAATATGGAACCCTTTGTTAAACTCTCTCTGCTTTTCAATATTCTACCGAAAAATAAAAACTGAGTGAGTCATTGATCGTCCCTTTCTAAATTCGACCTGTTCTTCCACTAGTAAAAAAATTTGCTATTGTCTTCATCCTTGTGTTTAACATTCTTGGGTAAAGCTTATATGATCTCACATAAGTTTATCCCACTGTACTTCTCACATATATTTTTTCTCATTTCTTCTACATCAATATTACATTAGCTTTCTTTCAACTTTGAGGTACACCTTTTTGCTTCCAAAATATGTTAACCATATGAAACATATGCTATCATGTAAGCTTATCCCACAGTGCTTTTCACGTTTTTTTTTTCTCATTTCTTGTATATCAATATTACATTTGCTTTCTCCCAGTTTTGTGGTACACCTTTTTGCTTCCAAAATACGCCAATGAAATGAAACAATTTAAACTATAGCGAGAGTCGCTCATATTTAACTAACGCTGTGTGGATTTCTGGTGCTTTTCCATAACAATTACTGTTATTTGATCAAGGACTTTTGCTTATATTGCTGGATCTATATTCAAAATTCACCTCCACGTTAACATCGTATGATACTTTTTAGTAATTTTATTCAAACTAACTGCCTTCATTTCTACTTTATCTAATGTTTTGAAAGCTTTGGATGCTATGTGATGATAGCCATGAATAGCAAGTTCTGTAATCATCTCGTGGTGCAGTTCTCCTTGTTGTCTCCATGCTTGCTAAGAAAATGAGGTGAGAAGTTCCGCCTTATGCAAGACACATTTTTTCTTTTTGTTTGACCCATACATGTTTCAGCACTTTTGTGCTATCGTCAGTGGGTTCTATTTTTTGTTGCAATGTGTAATTCCCAAGCCTGCAGGTGGGCTCTTAAAACACCTTTTCTGTTTGTAGTTTCTCCATTTTCTGGGGTAGGCACTTGAAGATACTTTTTATATGTTGTTTGTTTTTCGTGTATTGTTTCCAAGATACAACTTTTTTCTTTTACTTCTAAAATCTATTACCCCATAGATATCTCAAGTTTTTTTGAATAATATCTGGACTATATATATTTTCGATTAATGTCGCTCAGCATGATAAGCTCAACATTCTACAGGTGGATAAAGGTTACCCACATCATCAAATACGATTTTTGTCCTAATACCATCTGCCTTAGTTTTCAATTTTATATTATTTGTTTGAGCACTGTAGAAAGCATCTCTGGATTCAAAGGCTCAAAAGCCGCAGGTAACTGTTATAAATTCTTAAGGTTTTATACAGTGCATTCTTAAGCTAATCACTTTCCCAAAACTCCACTAAGTTGTACCCAGAATTTTTTTATTAAAGTATTTTGATATGTATCATTCACTATTCCTTTATTACTGTTGTTAGTTGTCTTATATTTATAACATTTTTACAGCCATGATATAAGAAACACTATTGGTTAATTTACCAGAGTAATCTGCTTTAGTTCCTGCTATATGCACTCCACCACGATTAAGAGCATGTTAAATATCATTGCTGTTTAAACTGTTTAACTGAGCTACAGATTCTTTCCTTTAGTTTTCTTTCTGATCTTGATCAAACACATCAGTTCTTCCTTGAGACACCTATTTAGATGTCTAGGAAGGATGGATCAATACTGTCTATTTCTAGGAAGTGTTTCCTTTGTTCCAAACAGTCTCTTCTCTATATTTCTACATAAGATTTAGAGTATTCATTGATGTCTTTCTTCATATTGAACACGTAAAGTTCTCTAAGTTTTGTCTCTGACATTTTAAAAGATACTCCTCGTTCAACTCGTTTCATAGTGTCAATACAATAATAATGGATATCAGGGATTAGCTTCATATAATTTTCATTTTCCTGTATATTGAACCAATGGTGGAATTTAGCTTTCTTCAATTCTTTGAGATCAAAAGTTTTTCGGAAGATAGTAGGAGAAAGTTGTAAAAAAATTTACATTCTAAAGGTTTTATCCAGTAATATCAATTCAGTTCCCGTTATGAGCTATAAGTTTATAATTGTGATGTTTATCAGATATCATCCACCTACAAAATACTTAATTTTTCTTATCTATATAAACAGTTCACCATTGTAACTGTGAACTATTGTTATATTTAGAATATGTTTTCTAGTTTGTTGTTGAGCTTTATAATCAAACAACATGTATTTTTGTTCATAGGTACAAGGAACTGTCTTAGTGTTCTCTTTTCACAACATTTAAACTGCTTTTCTGTAATTATTTTATTGCATTCTGAGCATTGGAAGACATAATAAACTTTCAATACCCCATTCAATAATTTTCAGATCCTTTCACTGTAAATTATTCAGTAAATTTTCATTCACAAATACCAACATTTTGGAATTTGTATTGCATATACCTAATATGATCTTTAATTTTTACTGTTTGTTTACAGTTTCTACATAGTTCAAAACCATATTTATTTTCTTTAGGTCTGAAACATATGTGCTTAAACTCTCTATGTTTAGAAAATGTACAAAAAAACTCTTGGTGATTTCTTAAACATTCTTCATATCTGCACAATTGCTTACTTTACTAATTTCTTTTTAAATCTGTGCTTCTTGTTCTTGTTGTTGTTGTTATACATATATGACAGTAAAACGATGGTCCTAAGAAAGCTGACATATTGTCAGTTACATCAAAGTGGCTGTGATTTTTCTACAGGTATACCTTTTTCACAGACCCACATCGGATAGCTGAATTGCAATTATTAGTACGTTGATTTAAATTTTTAATTTTTTTAGAGAAAAACCTTCTTCTTGACTATATCTTCCAACAGATAAGATAATATATCAGTTAACTCTTTTGCAATTTGTATTTATCTACTACTCAAATCCTGCTCTTTCATTTTGTGTAATATGTTAACTCCTCTGTTATAGCTCTAGGACTACACTGAATCTTGTTATTAACGGCCTTTGATACACCTCTTTCTTTCTTTATCTTCAGTTAAATTGGTTATTATTTTACCTCCCCCACTATTTCTAGGAATCGCTAACTGCTGAATATTAAATGTGGTATCTGTTGTATCAATACACTCATCAGATGTTACTATCTCTATTGTTTTCTATACAAAACCTGAACAGATTCTCTAGTATTATCTGATGCCTTATAAACTTTACAAATTGGGTACAAACATTTTGGATTTGAGGCTGCTACATTCAGAACATTTGCTTTTCTAAGATTTGCCCCCTTTTCAGCTACTTCTATCATGCAATTAAGTTCTTTCGTTATATAATTCATTCTTGAACTAATGGTATCGAGTTTACTAATATTGGCATCGGTAAATCAGACTTATGCGCAACAGATCATGCTTCAAATTTTGGCGACAAATACAACCATCATCAGCAGATTTTTATAACCTAAAACATATAGAAAATAGAATGATTATACAAACACAGTAAAACATGATTACATTTTTACTGTTTGTTTTTTGAAATATACTTTTTAGTGGATGCTTTCATACTACCTTGTTTATTGTATGTTATGGCAATTTTTAAGAATTATTCCTGCTGTTTACAGCATATTTGCTGTCTCTTTCTTCTGTTGTAATTTTTCTCATTGTACATCATGTCATCTGCAACTGCGTAAGCGGTGTGACTAAACAAATACTAGAAGGTGAGGTTAGCATGTACTGCAACCGCAAGTGTATATTGCTTACATACTAAGGTCACCTTCTACGCCAAATAAACATTACAGACTTTGTAAAAAAGTTTTATGTATATACTCTGGATCAAAACATAGTGATCAAGGTAAATCTTGGGCACCACATAATGTTTGTTATGGGTGTGTTTAAGATCTTAGAAAATGGTCCAAAAAGGAGAAAAAACCATTAGATTTGCTGTTCCTACAATATTGAGGGATCCGAGAAATCTTTCCAATGATTGCTACTCTTGCAGTGTTGATACTACTGGTCGTAATTCGAAAACAAGAAGATAATAAGCTACCATAACCTTCCATCTGCCATCCAACCAGTAGGGTGTGGTTTACATTTGCTGGTTCCTGAACAACCAGATAATTTAAATTCTATTCGAACATAAGTATTTTCTGATCTACAGTGTGATTTAGATGAACCAGATGATGATGAAATCTACCGTAATACAGAAAGTCTAAAGCCCAAATAGTTTACTTAGACCGAGCTTAACGATTTGGTTAGGGATCTGGGCTTAACAGAAGGAAAATCTGAATTGTTTGGTTCTACATTAAAATAAAAGAACTTATTGGCAGTTGAAAATAGCATATAGCTGTATTGTAAGACAGAGCAGCACTTTTCCAAGTCTACTGCTCAGACAATCCCAGACTGATGAATGAGTTTGGATTTGAATGCAAAAATGAAGACTGGAGACTGTTTCTTGATTTATCCTAAACTAGTTTAAAGGTTGTTTTATTACACAATGGTAACATGTATGCATCTATACCTGTTGGACATAACTCTGTACATATGAAAGAAAGCTATGAAAACCTAGAAATAGTGGTAAATAAAATACGCTATTCTGCTCATGGTGGGATGGTATGTGGCGATCTAAAAGTAACACGCGTGCTCCTTGGTCAGCATGGCGGCTTTACCAAATTTCGATATTTCTTGAGTGAATGGGATAGTACGGCTAGGGATCAACACTGGTGCTAAAAGAACTTACCTGTCAGGGAGACTTTAAAACTTGGTGAGAAGTACATTCTACGCTAAAAACTTGTAGATCCAAAAAACGCACTCCTACCAGCTCTACATATAACGTTAGGTCTAATGTAACGGTTCGTAAAGGCTTTGCCTAAAGATGGTCCATATTTTAAGATTCTCTGCCAAATGTTTCCACACCTTTCAGAAGCTAAACTACAAAAAGACGTCTTTGCCGGAGCTGACAAAAAAATTGATGTGTGATGTTAACTTTGAATCCAGAGTGACCTTAAATGAGAAAGAAGCATGGGTATCATTCAAGCAAGTCGTTACAAAGTTCTTAGAACATGAAAAATAGCCTTAATATGATTCTGTTATAGCTACAATGCTAAAGAAGTTTACAATTTTAGGATGTTTAATGAACCTGAAAGTTCACTTCTGGAATAGTATAATGGTCGCCTAATTGTAGATATTGCTAAAATCGCACTATTTCACTCCCACTTACGGAGCTTGTTAGCACATGATGTTAGGTTGGTGGCATTAATATTCGTTGTGGTAATCACTGCTGCTTGCTCGATCGCTGCTGTGTCTCAATGCTAATGCTGGCTCTAGATCGGGTTCTCTAGGGGTAAAAAGATGAAATCCCGTGTTTTTGATGTGCTGTCGATGATAAATAATGAGCGAGACCAACAAATATTTAAACATCAAATATTTGTTACTCTGGTGGCCATCTTAATTCCACTGTTCACCAAAGACAATGACACAACACAAAGTACCACTTCTTTTACATGTTTGCAATGTTCATCCACCTCGAACAATAACACCCCTACACTTTAACAAAGTGACATTCAGACTCCACTCCTAACCCTTCTTGCTGCTTGCATTTATAACCTTGTCAAAGAACTACTAAAAAGAGATATAGTTTATAAGTCACATGTACATATGTTATCGTAATTTGTGCAGAAAAGTTATTAATTTATTTCGAGTGACATAAATTGACAGGTTATTAAAATGACAGACCGATTTGTTGACTTGACAGAATAATTCTTTGTTACCACAAGGACGTTTTTCAGAAGTTTGTCAACTGATGTCTCTAATTTGCATAAATAAGTAAATAACATGAATTTAAAAGAATTAGATTGGTTTTCGTCTAAAATAGGAGTGTTTACGTGAATACTGAGTGAAAACCGTCCTAGTGAAAAAATAGGTTTCACTGGGTAATTTTTAATTAAGGAGATCCAAAATACGTAAGTTGACCACTATTTTTCGTATTTCATATTAATTATTTAATTTGAACTTAGTGTTTTTACATGATGACATTTGCTGTATCAATGATTAAGTGGTATTAACTTTTGTGTGGGTCAGTTATTCATTATAATTTAATAGGTTGACTGTGTATGGAGATATGTTATGCAGTCATTGTTAACATACACAATTACTTTTCTATAGTCATAAATACTTGTAAAACTGATTGAATTTGGAGGGTATCGCATACTTCGGTTAAGTAAAGCCTTTAATAGGTTCCATTACAACAGTCACCTTGATTTCTTCCCAGATAATATGGGAGATGTTAGTGAAGAGCGAGGAGAGCATTTTCACCATGACATTAAGGTAATGAAAAAACGCTACCAAGGCCGCTGGAACACAAACATAATGTGAGACTACTGTTGTCAGTTCACTGAGAAGTTTACCATGCAACTTATCGTAGAAAAAGAAGCTTCAAAGGAATAAGAGAAAGAAAATACAAACTAATTGCAGCTTACATGTGAAACTTCTATTAACCTTCCATTGCACGAATGACGCTCGGTATCCACAAGAGTTTCCCGCTCAATTTTGTCTTACAGGGCTAGATTGAGTTTACACCATTTTCAGAACCTTTCTATTAACTCTCCGGCTTTTAGATCCAATCATTTTTGGCTTCTCAGTTTCGAAAGGTACATTGTTTGTGACACTTTATTACAGTCTGGAAGACACTGGTCATCCGCAAGAGCTCTGCTGCCACAATCTGAAACAAAGTAAGTCTGTATTACATGATTGCTTTCCTAGATTCAATCTATCTTTCATGTGATTAAATGTACATGTATAAAATCTGATTGCAGCTACTATTCATGTTACCTAGTAACCTCTTTATTTTTAGATTCTGGAAGAAATATCAAAATCAAAAATATCTCAGACAAACTTTAGAAGAGATTCTAATGTATGGTTGGAATGGTTCAATGAGCAGAGTGATAAAGATGCTCAAAGTGATAGACAGAGGATTGTACTCATGAAAGCGGTTATGATTCAGTAATGGAACTAGAAGTGTCAGAAAATGATGAATATGAGTCACAGGAAGAAGCAACTCAAGAGGATGCACTTTTTAGGGAAAGATGGAATAACTAAACGGATGAAAAACAAATATCCTACCAACGTTAAAAGCAGATTTTGTAACATTACTATGCATTTGCCTGGACCAGAACAGGCAGAAATAGAGATGCTGAATATGTTCTTGGGCGAAAACATTATAAGCATGATCGCAACATGCACTAATATGGACAATAATGGAGTTCGTGGTAACTTCACTAGGGAAAGGGATCCTAAAGAAACAGATGCGATAGAGATCTAGAGCTTTCATTGGTTTGTTATTGCTGTGTGGGTCTTGGAGATGTTCTAGGAAGAGTATATCGAAATTGTCAGATAACTCAAAGAGAAACCGACCTGAATCATGTTATTTATACATAAGTGAAAACAGATTCAGGTTTCTGTTGCGATGTCTGAGGTTTCATAATTTCAGTGACAGAGGTGTTTACAAAGAGACTGGCCAGTTGGCTGCTATCAAAGAGGTATGAGCTTGAATTCTTCATGAACAATTGCCAAAAACATTTTTCACCTTGTGAATATCCTACTGTTGACGAACAGCTTTTGGCATTGAGAGTAAACTGCGCATCCAGACAATATATTCCTAACAAAGTAGCATAGTATCGATTAAAAGTGTTTCCTTTGGTTGATGTAAAAACAGCTTACACTATGAATTGCGAACCATACGTCGATAAACAACCAAAAGGACCATGTAATGCCAGTAATTCAGCTGAAGATATTGTTCATCGAATGGTCGAACTGTTTCAAACATTCGAATTTATTATACTGTGTAAGAACATTAAATCAGTCATAAAGACCGGCCAAAGTATACAACTAGACCACTTGCATTGTATTCGACACCTGTCATCTGTGCGAGTGACCATGTCATGAATTTTAGCCCGAGTAACAGAGGATTAACATATATCATTATTTGAAATAGCTTACAGTACATACGAACCATGCTTACGTTGTAACGAAGCGTTTCATTCATTGCCCCATTTACCGAATAGCATAGGATTTTTATACTATATAATGAAAAACATATTGCTCGAGAACTATGGGCGATACAAGAAAAACTAAGGCTAGATTTGGATTCAGCTCATAAATATCTATAAAGATCAGCTATCAAAGCAAAAAATGTTTTTAAAAAGAAATTTGTTAGCGTGTCTTATTAGAGTTTACCAGTAATGTTACATTTATTAAGGGACAAAGATTATGTAAATCTACAATCTGAAGTGTGAAAAGTTTCAGCTTCTAAAATTGCTGAAAGTATTCTGTTCATAGTTATTATACATGCTTTTATTCTTTTTTCGATCCCGAAACCTGTGCTTCTACTATTTTGTATAATTTTCGTGTAAGGGTACATAACGAAAGAATGTCAACAAAAGGAGCCCAGGGCTGTGTTAGCTGCCATCCTGGAACTTTACGTATTTTCATTCATTCTGATGTGAGGACAGAGATATACAATATCTCTTTAAAATGCATGTACTGATTATGTTTTCCTCAGATGTGTAAATGCTTCATGACAGGGATCTGTGAGTGTGCAATCGTATACAGTGTAATCTCCACTGGTATTGCGAGATGTGTGATAATAAAGTATGATTTAATTATGTTTATTTTGTTCGTTAACAGCATTCTGAAGAGAATGGAGGTACAAGAGAAGTTGAGTAGTGTGAAAAAGTTAATTGACGGATGTAAAGTATGGTGCACGTTGGATTATCAGATATAATAATAAAAACATTAGTGAAGAAGTGAGTACTCTCATATACAAATACATACTTAATGTAATGTACAGAATATCACAGTGACAAACTCAGCGTGACTCCATCTGTGATTCTCAGAGCGATGATAAAAAGATATGTAGAATGTGGATTTAAATTTTTGTTTTTTGTTTTGAAGGTAGGAGTGAATGGATAGGGAGAGAGGAGAGAGTGAGAGTGAGAAGATGGGTATAGGGAGAAGAGTGATATTGTAGTGCCTGTGCTATTCTGATTGCGATGCAAACATCCTTTGGACATCCGTGTCTGCTCAAAGGAAAAGGCACTGTTGTGAATACTGCGAATAATGACAATCATCAGCGGTAGCATGGAATGACGTCAAGAAAATTTGTGCTGTATTGCGACTAGAACCCGGATTTCCCGCTCATCTGGCTATCGGTGCATGACTCACGGTCAGGCGAAATGTGGAAGTTTGGATCTGGCTGTGAGTCGTGCATGGATAGCCAGATGGTAAGGCGACCGGTCGCGATGCGCAGGAAATCCGGGTTCGAATCCGAGTCCGGCACAAATTTTCATTGTCATCATTCTGTTCGACAGCTGACAGGTGCCCTTATTCACAACTGCGAATTCATTTAATGTAGGGAGAAGTGGGTGGAAGGTGGGCACAGAAAGACAGGTGAGGAGACGAGTGACACACAGAGGTTAGAGGGAAAGATGCAAAGGAATAAGGGGGAGGACGAGATGGACAATGAGATGGTGAAGGAGAAGGAAATTAATGGAAATGGATACAGAGAGAGGAGCGGAGGAGATGGAGCGAGAGGAACAATGAGCAGGTGAACATGGAAACGAGTGGAGTGGAGAGACAGAGAGCAGGATGAGTAAGAGATCTACATAAAGATGGGGAGCAGAGGAGATGGATAGAAAGACTGGAGGAAGAAGATGGACATAGAGAGGGAGGAAGATATGCTCAGAGGAAGTGGAAGGAGATGATGCACACAGAGGGAGGAGATGATGAGAGACCAGTAGGAGAGGTTGCAGGAGACAAATAGGGAAATGTGGGTAGGAGGGCATGGATAGGTAGAGAGGAGGAAAAACAGATGGATAGGGAGAAGAAGAATGTTGAGATAAGGATTCAGAGAGAGAAAGGAGGAGGGGTTGGAAAGATAGGGGATAGGGTGCACAGAGGGAGAGGGGAAGGTAGAGGTGGACACAGAGAGTAGGGTCCTGGATATTTGTGAAATATGTGTCCAACATGTACACAATCAAAGCTGCATATAAAAGGACAGAATGTGATAAAAGCTAATGCATAGTAAAAACTGAGATTTTAGTATCATTATCAGTAACAGTACTCATTTGCAATAATTAGAAGAACGTCAGCAGACAAAGGGCTTGATAAATTGTAACATCTGAAGTAGAAAGTTTTTCAGTAACGAAATTAACTTTAGTTTTAATTCTGCAAGTTATTGAAAATGCATTTCAGAATTGAGTGAGATTTCTATTACTTCGAAAGACAATGACATAGGGAAACCCACGCATCCTTAACACAAATGATAGTTTTATTAGAAAATTATTTTCAATAACATTTCACGTAGGGGTGTGGTTTCCTGTAAAGTTTAAGTCAGTCTCCACTTAACTAATGCTGTTGGCATGTCGTCGTCGTTCATGTTGTTGGTCCGTAATCAGATTATGCATTCCAGTAATTATTGCCGACGTGCTAATCCATTTGACCGTAACCGTCCGTTTGAGGGTACAACAGCAACGCATGACGTTCGCAGAAACCTCTCAACTGACAAAAATATCTGGAATTTGCGACGTAGATAGGACGCACATCATTCAATTAACAAGTGGTGTATCCCGACTTCTCGATGATTATTATCGGCTTACAGCTGCAGTTCTGAATTAGCTGTCTCCCGAATCAGAGCATTTCAGTGTATCGCAGTCCACAAAAGAGGAAGAACGTTAATATGTTTGTGATTTGATTGACAATCCACGGTGCGCACAAACATTCTGTGTGGAACAGAATAGATACCGTGCGCTAACAGAAATAATGAGGCCACAGACACATCGTATCTGCAAATCAGGTCACGACGATAAAGTGCATTTTGAATTTAATTTGACATTAACTGGTAGGCATTGCACAGGTCGTTCTGTCACATTAGAAAACAAACATGCACATCATTCACGTGGCCTAGCGTTTTGCTCATTTTAGTTTTAAGGTTAATAATATTGAACATCAGTAGACGATAAGAAGGTCCATTAATACATTTCTTATTTAATCTTGTAGTCCGTGGTACGCGCCATAAAGATAGAGGTGTTCAAAATCGCACGGTACATGAGGAGCATTCCAGCGGCTTGGTTAAATCGGTTCAGAATGAGAAGGATAGCAACATGTTTTATTAGTTTCTTTGTCTCTGGTACACACCGAAATGAAAACGCGTAGGAAGGATAAAAAACTTTCCGCATATCGCCCAAGGACACGACACTCCTGCACTGACGCAACATGTCAATCACCTTTCTTCTTGTGTACATACTGTAGCGTTTGCGTTCCTCTATCAACTCTCGATGTATGTCTGCAGCTCATAGCACTTCATTTATCATTGCAGTGATTAGAATGATTTACAGCGTAATACAAAATCATAATTTCACTTTATCGTGTTTGTGGGAAGTAATTTATGTAATACGTTAAGGAACGTAAACAAAACGTTACATCATAAAAACAAAAATATCAGTTCCATGACGTACCCAAATACAAAACTGCATAAAGGACAAAGTTACAAAATCTATAAAATATTGAATCTTCCAATGTACCTTAGCCATGGTGGCTTTAATTTTTGAGGGCATGACACTCCGCTGGCGCCACCAACTACTAGGGCTGCTGAAATGGATTCCGACCATACGTCGGAGTCTAGGACCTTTGGGCGAGGGTGTCGTTGGTTTTTGGCGGGGTCTGGTAAGATAATTAGCTGGAGGGGACGTGGTTGGCAAGTTGTAGGCTTTGGGTGGCTTCTGTTGTCCGGTAGGGTCCTCGAGAAGCTGCGAGTGGTTAAATCGCTAGGAGGCAAGGTTTGCCGCCTGGATTAAGAACTGAAAGCAGCGAGTTGCGGGAGGAGAACTGAACGCCGCGTGCAACCTGAAGAGCAAGTTCGTGGCTAACTCCTCAAGCTTAAATTTTACGGCATCTGGATGATCACCTGTACGGATTGGAGCCAAAAATACCCCTGTTCGGAAATCTGAAAACCACAGCTCCTTCACACCTGAGTGGATTTGATTGTTGTTCTTTATTGGAAATTGTACCGTATGGCTACGTCTGTATTAATGTGGAATTAAACTATCATATTAACTAGCCTTCTAGTGATTGCGTGGTTGGTCATCGGTCTGTGTAATTGATAATAATGCCCACGGCATATTCTGTGCAAGTGTAAGAAATTTAAATTGAATTTATGCATCTAGCATGTGTCGAAGACAAGGCACTTCGTAGGTGAGTATGCCATAGTAATTCGATTATCAGGAGCTGAACATTCACCTTGCTGATTTTAAAGTACTTTTAAGGAGGTTAAGTTTGTAACCTGTATGTGTGGCCTCTTTTGGAATAAGTTAACACTGTCTATGTCCTAGACATATCATTCGTGGCGTTATTCGGGCCCTTTACTGTTCCCTCCTCATGTAAATTCACAAGGTAGTTCTGGCAGCGGACAACACGTTCTCGTTTTCTGGACTCAGTGCACAGATGTGGTTTCTTTCTGCTGTACCAGCCCTTCTGTTGTCGCATTATGTCTAGGTTGGCCCACAGTGCGGCATCTCTACCAGCCACCTTGTGTTAGCTCAAGTTAGGTAATTTGATCGTTTGGTTCTTGCCATGGCGCAGTTTCACCAGTTAATTCCGGAAATATTGACTTATACAATATTGAGAATTCAGCAAGTACATAAGCTTTAAAGCGTGTTCTGCAAGTCCAAAGTTTCTTGTCACTACATTTGCTCTTTAACTACTGGTTTAAGCCTTGTACCTTATTGCTAGTGCTTGAGATTATCAATTTTTAAAGTGTTTTGCTTATGAGTGCTAACAGTAGAGTTATTCCTTTTTCATTCACAGTCTTCATTCATTCTGAAACTTGCCTACTTGTTGCCTTTTGGGTGTGATAGCTGTCTGCTGTAATTTGACACCCAGTCTTGTTTTGGAGGAGTGCATATTTATTTATGAGTCACTGTTAATGTTTCTGATAATGTGTACCAGTGGAAGTCACATTGAAATTGACTGTCTGCCATACATATCTTGTATTTTGAGAGATTGTATATTTGTGTGAGGGACAGTGTCTATGTTTCTCCTTGTGTACACCAGCGAGGGGTCACAATTAAATTGTATTGCTTCCCAGGCCTTCTTGTATTTTTTGCATAAGGGATTTTATTAAGGTTTATAAAGTGTTAATGGCTTTCCAACAGCCACAATCACTGCTATGACTTGACGACTTTCTGCATTTTGGGTGGGTGTTGTCTACTTGTTTAAAGGTTTGTCATGCTTGCGAATTATTAGTACTATTAGTAGCAGTCACTTATAAACTCAATTTGTTGATCCAGCCTAGGTGGCTAGACTTATAACTTGTATTTGGGAACTTATTGATATTCCTGGTTTTAAGCCCTATTCTTAATGGTACAAATTTTTAAAGTTTAGGTTAATGCGTTGATTATATTCTATTTCTTAAATTTTTGTGAGCGTTGTTATTAATTTTTGACAAGGTGTTTAATTTGTAATCATAATAATTGTTGTTAAGTAATAAAGTGTATTCCATGAAATGGCAAATGACGCAGTATATAGGTCTAACTGCCATGTGTTTTTCTTCAGATTTGTGCCACCTCTTTTTGTGAGGTATCAGTACCAAGAACAGAAAGCAGAAAATATGCAAAGAAGGAAGCACAGGAAAAAGAAGAACAGTCTTTAATATTGTCCTCATACCTTCACATGTGCTTCCTATTTTATCATGTGATGTTCTCTCGAACCTCTCACAATAAAATATCCCAAGCACACATGACGTATTTACTTGGATATTACTTGTGTCCAAATAATCCAAGGTAACTTAATCTTTTGTATACTGCTGGTTTCACAGTAAAGCCAAGTTAAATTTAACATCTACAGAGCAGCACAATGGCTATTCTATGAAATCGCCATGACAATGTATTCTGTTTCCCTCTATTGTCAAGAAATGCAACTTACTGACAGCTTGAGCTCTAGGTTGCACTAGAAGGATACAAAAGGCAGTTTGTTGCCCAGAATTCTTTCTTGATTGCTGTAGTACAGAATTGTGAGATTATTCTGATATCCACTATATTATCTTCCTGGTTATTATAGATTCGTATGTTACCAAAGATTATGTGTTAAAACGTAAATTAATACTTCAGTTTCATCAAATTTGTTATATATTTTTGATCCTAACCCCAACAAGATGTGTGCTTTCACTACAAAACCACTGTAAAATATTACAGAAGTTTGCTGTTATCCTTAGATTAAGAGGGTTTGATAACTGGATCCAGCCGATTTCTCTAAGCATCTGAACTAAATACCGAAATGGTAATGGAAATTCTTGATAAAATACCAATTGATACTAAGTCATATATCAAGTAGTGAAAGTCACAGTTTTGGCGGCGAGATACAAAATTCTGAAGTTGTAAGAGAATTTACTTTCAGTGAGGAAACTATACTGTCTATAACTGAATGTGAGCTTATGGACTGACTCAGCAGTTTCTGTGAGCAGCTATTTACCAAGGTTCAAAAGATTTTCCTGATAAGTCAGGCCCTCATTTGAAGACAACTATCTATCTATCTATCTATCTATCTATATATATATCAGAGCTGTTACATATGATATGTGGTGTATAAACATAACATTAATGTGTAGAACTGCTTTGCTTTGTATTATAGAACGGACCCCGTGCCGTACCTCAGAACTTTTCATTCCAGGCGTGTTGTTTAACCATACCTGATGAAAAAATTTATGATGCATGATCGGTGTAAAATAAGTACTTAACATTTTTCTTGGCAAATTTCTGTCGCAAAATGAGGAAATTGTTTTAGTACTTCGTGGAACATGTCCGCTTTATTCCCTATAACTTCATGAAGTTCCGATTGGTGGTAACATAATACATAACCTTCAACATAAGGTCTGTATCGGACGGGAGTCCAAGGCAGAAAGCTATCACTGCCTTCCTTTTGTAGGAAAACGCGTATGTCATCAGCGCAGCAAGTTCGCCAAAACCTGTTCAATCTCGCACTTTCTGGCTGACCACACACTGTTGCAACTGCTGCAATAATAACTTGATTCTTTCTGCTACCTTTGCCAGGGTTATTACTTCATCTGCATGTTTCAGACAATTTTCGACGCTATAAAATAAACTAGTAAAACATCAACACTTGCATTGGTATAAAACATCCCTTCCTTGAATGGCGTGTAAACGTACAAGTAAATTGGATTTTAAACTTTTACAATTTCGAGAAGCAAACTACACAATTTTGCCTCAGTTCATTTCTCTTGGACACAGCTAGTGGGGAAAGGTATGTGCTTATGGGGAGATTTACAAAACAGTATCTTATTTTGATTCACAAGTTGTTATGTTACTATTTATTTTTGATGTTTCATGTTTCATTTTACCTTGCCCTTCCTCAGTTTTTCCGATGTACATTACTGCATTAATCACCAAGTTCCACACTGATTGTTGATCCCTCAAAACATATTTTCACATTGCTTCTATGTTTTGCTGAATTTCATTCACTCTGGTTGACTACGTCACACTTATAATATTCTCTATGTCTCCCTCTTTCCCATTTTTCCATAACTCATGTTCCTACCACCATCGTTTCTCATTTTATTTGCTCCATATAATCGTTATTATTCTTTTTATCTATTCCTTCTTCATTTTACTAACTACATTTCATTACCATTCCTGACTTCACACAAAGACCACATCTTACATTTACGCACACACACACACACACACACACACACACACATGCACACATTGTTCAAACTCCATAGTGCAAACGAAATGTATTCATTTCGTTTCACACTACCATACAAGTCTTGCCTAACATCAGAACTCTCAAATTCCCTTCATCAAGCTATTAATAAATATTTATCTTATATTTGTTGTTTACCACTTACCTATATAAAATTTGCATTTTGTCATTATCAGGAATTGTGTCACACTTGGGAATATTGTCACATCAGGTTACAAACACTCAGTTCTCGTCCTAGATATACCAAGAGACGAACATACACTCCTGGAAATTGAAATAAGAACACCGTGAAATCATTGTCCCATGAAGGGAAAACTTTATTGACACATTCCTGGGGTCAGATACATCACATGATCACACTGTCAGGCACATAGACACAGGCAACAGAGCATGCACAATGTCGGCACTAGTACAGTATATATCCACCTTTCGCAGCAATGCAGGCTGCTATTCTCCCATGGAGACGATCGTAGAGATGCTGGATGTAGTCCTGTGGAATGGCTTGCCATGCCATTTCCACCTGGCGCCTCAGTTGGACCAGCGTTCGTGCTGGACGTGCAGACCGCGTGAGACGACGCTTCATCCAGTCCCAAACATGCTCAATGGGGGACAGATCCGGAGATCTTGCTGGCCAGGGTAGTTGACTTACACCTTCTAGAGCACGTTGGGTGCACGGGATACATGCGGACGTGCATTGTCCTGTTGGAACAGCAAGTTCCCTTGCCGGTCTAGGAATGGTAGAACGATGGGTTCGATGACGGTTTGGATGTACCGTGCACTATTCAGTGTCCCCTCGACGATCACCAGAGGTGTACGGCCAGTGTAAGAGATCGCTCCCCACACCATGATGCCGGGTGTTGGCCCTGTGTGCCTCGGTCGTATGCAGTCCTGATTGTGGCGCTCACCTGCACGGCGCCAAACACGCATACGACCATCATTGGCACCAAGGCAGAAGCGACTCTAATCGCTGAAGACGACACGTCTCCATTCGTCCCTCAATTCACGCCTTTCGCAACACCACTGGAGGCGGGCTGCATGATGTTGGGGCCTGAGCGGAAGACGGCCTAACGGTGTGCGGGACCGTAGCCCAGCTTCATGGAGACGGTTGCGAATGGTCCTCGCCGATACCCCAGGAGCAACAGTGTCCCTAATTTGCTGGGAAGTGGCGGTGCGGTCCCCTACGGCACTGCGTAGGATCCTACGGTCTTGGCGTGCATCAATGCGTCGCTGCGGTCCGCTCCCAGGTCGACGGGCACGTGCTCCTTCCGCCGACCACTGGCGACAACATCGATGTACTGTGGAGACCTCACGCACCACGTGTTGAGCAATTCGGCGGTACGTCCACCCGGCCTCCCGCATGCCCACTATACGCCCTCGCTCAAAGTCCGTCAACTGCACATACGGTTCACGTCCACGCTGTCGCGGCATGCTACCAGTGTTAAAGACTGCGATGGAGCTCCGTATGCCACGGCAAACTGTCTGACACTGACGGCGGCGGTGCACAAATGCTGCGCAGCTAGCGCCATTCGACGGCCAACACCGCAGTTCCTGGTGTGTCCGCTGTGCCGTGCGTGTGATCATTGCTTGTACAGCCCTCTCGCAGTGTCTGGAGCAAGTATGGTGGTTCTGACACACCGGTGTCAATGTGTTCTTTTTTCTATTTCCAGGAGTGTATTTCTTGTCAGATAGGTGTGACAATGAAAGAGTAGGAGGTAGGGCGGCAAACTGAAGAAAGCAACGCACTGTAACAGCTTGGGGTTCTACGCACATTGCTGTACATATAAACTAGTCCTCATGGGTCCCATATCTCATGGTCATTAACATGTACATGCAGATTAGAGTTAGATTGCCATCTAGCAATATACCTCAGTCTGTTCGATAAATTCCTTAATCTATAGCTCTGACCTACAAAGCCACATGTCTTGTGATAACACAATTTATCTACGAGCACTTACACAATACCTCTTTCAAATTATTTCCTGATTATACACATTCACTCATTTCTCAGGTTTCCTAACATACCCGGTGTCTGTTTGAAAAACTTGCATCATGTCAGTCTGTTTTTTTTTTTTATTTCCTAAGTCAGTACTCACTCTAGAATCCTGTGGCAAATTCTTTAAGATATATTTATATCTTTGGAACATATGCCTCTATTTTAATCTTTATATTTTTAAACCTTTACGTTTCTCAGTTCACCCTTTTCTTAGTAAAAGGTCCCTTACTTTATTCACAACAGAAATGCAGTACATTTTTCCACTAGTATTATAAACTATGCTACAAAAGCAACTTTCACTCTGTACCTGCAGTACTGAAACTATCCCGAAAATACTTTTGTCTTCAGCATTCTTTTCTACATCATCCATCTCAATTTCAGAAGTGGTATCTTTAATATCTTTCACTTCTACTTCATTCCTCCTACAAAATTCATGTTGAAGCTGACGACAATCTTTCTGTACTTCGTCTTTCCCTTTTCTACACTTCACAGCTATGGATGCAAGGATCCTATTGAACCATCATACTTTTCATTCACAACATTTTTTGACTTTCCTTGTTTTGTAAATGTTATAAGTTTAATTTATGGTTTGAATTCCTCAGAATCTTTATGTGTCTCTATCTTGAGCTCAGAAGATTTGTTTTCTAACCCAGCTTCCAAATAATGTTCCAATAAATACAAGTATGTTAAAAATTTTTATTTAACGTTTTATCTCTTCACCCATTTCCTTTTACGACTGATGTAACTTGTTGCTAACACCTTCTACCCCTTCCCCAACAGCTTCTATCTTTATCGTCTGAGCTCCTATACCTCTTGCAGTACGTTCATTTTCTTAAACCTTTCCTCCGTTCCTATTAAAGGCAGCGCAATATGTTCTTTATCCCTCCTTATTCATTTACTTCTCTCTTTACGTCTGGTTCTAATTTAATGAGTTACCCTTCTCCTGCACTCTCCATGATGGATTCTTTCTCTCGCATATGCTCACTGTTCGATGTCTGGAAGCTAGCTACTCATTCCTCGTCTCTAATTATCATTCTATACACTCAAGAATAACAAAACAAAGGAAAATAAAATACACCACTCACAGTATTTCTAAGTTCGCCACTAAAACTGCTGGATTTAATCAAAACAGCATAAAAACCACATGGGCTACCACAACAAGTCTTCATATGTGACTAAACGATAACCGCCTCAAATGACAGTCTTACTACAAATGACGTTGCTAATGTAACAAAAGTGGAAGAACGTTGTTGCATCATCACTGAAGTAGCCTCAATATCTCATGTACATAAGTCTGGACGCAGCTGAGACCAAGAATATTTAACGTTTCCCAGGACTCATGAATGTTAGACAAACTGAAATAATTACTAGCCTTTACCACACAAGTAGTCAATGCCTTACTCTGACTCAGAAAACCATAGCATGACGGATACTGCTATGACACTGTCCGGTCATATTACGCGACCACCAGTATAAAGCCTGAATAACCACTATTTGTACCGCACACCGCTGCAAGACGTGCAGAAAGAGAGTCAGTGGATTTCTGGCAGGTACTGAAAGGAACGTGGGCTCCAGTGCCATGACGCTAACAACGCAGCCGAGGCGGTCCCAAAGATTTTAGATTATGTTTAAATACAGGAGTTTCGTAGCCAGGAGAGTAAATTCTTCCCGCTGGTCTTCGAACCACGCACGAACACTACCAGCTGTGTGACATGTAGCATTTACCTGCTGGTAGATGCCATCGTGGTGAGGAAAATCAAACTCTCTCTAGGGGCAGACATTATCTCCAGGGATAGATGCATACTTGTGGTAATCCGTTGTCGTTTCCAAGATGACGATGTGACCCGGGTAATATCACGAAAACGTTCCCCTGACTATAACGCTCCCTCTTCCGGTCTGGGTCTTTCTGAAAGTTGTTCCAGGGTATCGACCATCTCTGCAATGGAGCCATTGAATTGCGATATTGGTATGCAAATTCCAGTCATTGTTGGCGATGAGCAGCAGTCAGCATGGATTCATAAACCAGGCGCCTGCTGCTTTGGCCCATTGGCAGCAACGTTCTCTGAATGATGATTAAGGAGACCCTGTCGGTAGCCCCTTGGGTCATATTTTGGGTCAGTTTGCTTAAGAGTTGCCCGTCTGTTCACCCGTACACGTCTCCGCATCCGTCATTTATCACTATCATCTACGGCCCAAAATACACAACAGTAGCCTCTACATCAGATTTGGAAAGCGTCATTTTGACGTGCGTAGTATACTTCAACCATGGCGGCACGCGAACGGTTTAAAAACTTAACCGTTTCAGAAACAGTTCCACTATTGGCCAGAAAGCCATTTATTTTGGCCGTAGATAAGTCAGTCCGTTTCTGTTTTACGACAACGACTCCACTGTTTTCTGTGTCCTCCCGACAACCTTTGTATACCCTCCGCTGCTTTTGCTGCCACCTGCCGTTTATGGGTGGTTATTGCATGTTGACGTCGAACTTTGGCGCTGGTCACATCATTCCAATCATTACACGTCTACCAAAACGAAAACATGCCCTCTACCTAAGCAGGGCCAGCGGCGGGGGTCTCGCGGTTCTAGGCGCTCAGTCCGGAACGGCGCGACTGCTACGGTCGCATGTTCGAATCCTGCCTCGGGCATGGATGTGTGTGATGTCCTTAGGTTAGTTAGGTTTAATTAGTTCTACGTTCTAGGCGACTGATGACCACAGATGTTAAGTCGCATAGTGCTCAGAGCCATTTGAACCATTTGAATCTAAGCAGGGCCCACGTAAGGCCCAAGCGACAAGGCCACTGCATAGGCTGAAAAAGCTGAAAGGGACGCCAGAGACAACCCAACTGTAAAGATTTTTATATACGACGTACTACAATTAGTAGTGCCCGTTTGGGGCGTCAAGCTTAGACGGGCGGTGATGCGCAAGATTTGTAAACAGTTCATATCATAAACAGTAGCGAACACTGAAAGTGGTTAAATGTGTAAATGCGAATGTGAGGGAGGGTGTCTGTTTGTGTGTGTGTGGTGCCCGGTGCGTGCGAGTGGGTGATGGGGAGGGGGCGACGGAGACTTCAAATGATAAGTCTCTAGCGCGGAAAAATGTTCTAGAGCCGGGCCTGAAGTACTTGACCGATGATAACACATTGGCTATTTGTGATTGGCTGCTGCCTGTAAGCTTAGTGGCGAACACTGCACAACACACGCACGTATTTTCACAACATATGGCAATGACCAAAAGTAAAATGAACAGAAAACCAAGGTAATACACAAATTTGGATAATATCTTTTGTGGACAACGCAAATATATATATATATATATATATATATATATATATATATATATATATATATGTGTGTGTGTGTGTGTGTGTGTGTGTGTGTGCAATAAAAGCGAATAAAAATAAAAAGAGAGGGCTTAAGTTTTACTGCTAATACTAATAAAAATAATTGTTCAAACGGCTCTTAGCACTATGGGACTTAACTTCTGAGGTCATCAGTCCCCAAGAACTTAGAACAACTTAAACCTAACTAACCTAAGGACAACACACACATCCATGCCCCAGGCAGGATTCGAACCTGCGACCATAGCAGTCGCGCGGTTCTAGACTGTAGAGCCTAGAACCGCTTGGCCACTTTGGTCGGCCTAATACTACTACTGATTGGCAATAACGACATCAGCGTCTGTATATAAAGGGCATGAAAACTGTGACAAGTTCAGTAGATAGTTATTCGTGAAACGAATTTAATTTAATTTTATCTGTGAAAGTTACTGTAAATACGTTTCAAAACTGAAAGCAAGAAAGACAGTGACATTGAGAAACTAACCAGCCTTACCTAAAACAATATATTTTACAAAATTATTTCTGGTAGTAGTTTCCTATGTTAGAGGTTTTTTGGTATGTTCACAGCGAGAAAGTAAAAAAGCATATGTTAGTAACTCGATTAACAACCTGTGGAAGACCCAAATCAATCTGCAATGCTGATGATGCTTACCGTACCCTCACAACAATCATGCAGCGATCGGCACAACATACGTTCAGAGTCAGCGTTCTGAATATCAAGTCAGGACAAATTGCATTAATATCAAGTGCGGACAAAGTGCATTAACATTTGTAATTTAATTTCACACACTTTGATATGCGTTTACACAGTTCATACTGTTCACGCTAAATGCTGTGCGTGACAGACTTCACGTAGCTTGGCAGTCTGAAAGTTGCAGATTTAAGGTGAATGTTTTGATGAGAAGGTGCGTTGCCACATTTCTTATTTAATCTGGTAGTCCGCAGTGTGCACCATACACAAGATACCGTCCATGCACAGCATTAACATAGGTATGAGATCAGCACGTTGTAATTCCAAAATTAAATGAAACTGATTTCCTTGTCCAAGGTGCACATCGAAATCATCGCATAACACCGATAGAACAGATTTATATCATTGGCCAAGAACACAGCACTTCCGCACTCACGTGACACAACAGCCACGTCCCTTCTCCTCCACAGACTCTTTCTCGACACTACTGTAGCGACCACTCGATATATTTCTACATTTCAACACATCTCACAAAACATTACACCAGGTTATTTCGTGTACACTTCCATACAAAATTATAATTTCATCTTACGAATTTGATGTAAAATAATTTAAGCAATAAGTATGATGTTAATGTAAAACAATTTAAGTAATATTTCAACCAACGAACACACTGTAACAGAAAAAAAATAAAATAACTCTTTCATTACTTATACTCAAACGATGTTGCACAAAGAGAAAAAATTGCAAAATCCCTAATAAATTAATTCCAACGAACCAGAGATGAAAGCAGAAAAGAAAACAACAGAGGAAAGTTGGGGGGGGGGGGGAATTGTGTCATAGTGTTATCTTCACATGTTCCGTGCTTCAATATAGTGTCTTCTTTAAGGAACGTTTCAATTTCTGGAACTTCAGGTGCAGGCACAGCTTTGGAGCTGTGCTATTGGTCGTGTAGTCAGTGGTGACTATTACCCGTCGATTCCCGTTTGTCGATGTAGGGAATCTGCCCAGCGGTAGTTTCCAATCAGATGAAATGGCGCCTCCGCCGGTATCAGCCGTACCGTCCATGACTGCAGCGCCCGAGACCGCTCGGCTAATCCAGCGCGGCGGCTCTTAACCCAACAAGAAATTGTGCCGCCGGTCTGAACGATGCACATTAATGATGGCATCGGGTGCACGCCGTATAATAGCGATTCGTAAATCTGCCTATTTCAGAATTATTTATTACATGAGAATCCGGAATCTGTGACACTTGGTAAACGCGCAGAATGCATCGGAGCGTGTATAACTACAATATTACAAATAAACAGAGGTATTTCAGGGAGCAGTGATGCGATGACAAGACTATCTAAGACAGTATGAAAAGTGCAACTTTGCAAATAACAGCTTAATCGTATTTAGCAATATTTTCGAAAATTTCCACTTTTGTTGCATCTCATCTCGTTGCTGGATTTTGAGATAGTTTGGCGAAGACGACACGCCACGGTGGCATTTGGCAGTTCTTCATTTGAAAAAAAAAGTCTCCAGATACTTTATATGTGTTACAGATAGATATAAGACACCTGTACGATCGTAGCTGTTTTCAGTTTAGTGTTGTTGGACTGTATTCACAGAGTATGTACAGTTTGAAACAAGTGGTACTGACGCATTTACGGACTATATTTGTCTTTATAATGTCGTACTCCTTGGCACATGTTAAAGAGTTTCAATTCATTTGTGAGCGCCACACAACTCAAGGGTCATTCACATTGAAACACAGTCCTCCAGACGTTCAAATTTGATATCGTGCACAATCATTGTTTCACGAGTGGTCCTGCGATTTGCGGCCATTGCACATATGTAAACAGTCTTAGTTTACCTAAGTACAGCGCAGAGTACATAGTTTACATAACCGCAGTTACTGTCCTTCTGCAATTCACGCTTACACGGTGCACACATAAATTTCAATGTTTCGTTCTTATCCTTATACAAAAAGCCGTGCCAATAGACAAGCCGTTATGTCAACATTCCGTGTCTTCTGGCCAACGAACCTACCACTAAATTTTTCAGTTTCGGCAGTCGATGCTTGTTCTTTCATAGCAAAGATACATAAAAATACAGAGAAACATATATGTTCAGTTAAATGTATCTGTAATATTTTAATTTGTCGACATTTATTAGTAAATACAATGAATAAAACAAAATAGCAAGAGGAGATAAAAATCTGTATGAGATTTCTAGAGTTATACCTTTACAAAGCTTTGGTGTCTAATACTGACACCGTACACACCCTTCCAAAACCAAACTGTTTATTCCTCGATGCCTCACGACGTGTCCTAATATTTGATAGCTCTTTTCAGTTGAGTCGGGCCGTACACTTATTTTCTCGTATTCGATTCAGCACCTCTTCAATAGTTACACAGTAAGCCCATGTAATCTTCAACATCAATTTTGTACTTTCAATCCTTTTCACGTCTATACTGTTTATAGCACACGGTTCCTAGCGTGGAGTGGCGAACTTCAGACTAATGCTTTGAGAAATACTTCCTTGTATTTAAATTAATATGTAAACTTTTCTCCTCCTAAGAACCGTTTTTCTTGCTTTTGCCTGTGTCCATTTTATATGCGTTCTACTTCAGCCATTATCACTTATTTGACTGCTTGAATAGTGAAACACGACTATTTAATTTAGTATCTAATTCCTCTGTCTAATTCCATTGGAATTGCCGAGTTTTATTCGTCTTAAGTTCATTAACCTAGCTGTGCTTTGACAATTTGGAAATTCGTGGTAGGTTCCTATGGGACCAAAGTACTGAGGTCATCGGTCCCTAGGGCTACACACTAGTGAATCCAAGTTACTTACGCTAAGGACAACAGACACATCCATGCCCGAGGGAGGAATCGAACCTCCGACGGGGCGGCCCGGCGCGTCTTGTACTTTGATACTGTTCATCTTACAACCTATTTACAAGGCACTATTCATTCATTTCATCTGACTTGCTAAGCGTTTCTCCACTCCTAATAGAATAAAGATGTCAGTGATAAATTTTAACGTTTTCATCGTTGCTCCAGGAACTTGAATCTCCTGTCCTAATACCTTCCTGGTTTACTTTGCTGCCAGCTCAGTGTACATACAGAATAACCTAGGGCAGAGACAGCAACTCTCTTTGACTTCCTTCATAATATTGCCTCCACTTTCATGGCGTTTGACTATTACAACTGCAATCTGGTTCAGGTACCAGTCGCAGACTGTACCCTTTCAGCCTCTGATTTACCCGCGCTGCTGTGTTCCAGTACACATTGCCATAAGCCTTTTTCTCTAAATCTACAAATGCTTTAAACGTATGTTATCCTTTCTCCGGGATATTTTATGTGATACGTCGTAGGATTAGTACTGCCACGTATATTCCTACGTTTCATCGAACGCAATTTGGTCATCCCCGAAGTCGGCTTACTCGTGTTAATGAAATGTTAGAGATTTACTAAATTGACGCTTCCCTTACACATGCACTTATCAGCAGCTGCCTTTTTAAAATTGTAATTGCTAGCTTATTATGAAAGCACAATGTTATTTCGCCTGTCTCACAATTCTTACACACTAGGAGGAATAATTCTGTCATTCTAGATTCTCCCAATTATCTCAATCATAACGACAGAATTACGTTTGCCGTTTAGAAACTGGCTTCCATATGTTACTAAAGAAAGCAGCAGTACTTTGAGTACAGAGTTAACTAAGAATCCTAATAATTTCAGCATTTGTTTCCATGAAAGGATGAGAGGTGATTATTAGGGACTTTGATCCCAACTAATGTGTTGCAAAACATGTGGTTGCCTTGAACGTTCGTTGTTATTATCTTAAAGCTAGTATGAAAGAGTTATCCATGTTAGTCTATCTTCTGCAATCGTATTTATCTCTGCTTAAAGCTTAAATTCATTTTAATCTGTTTAATGTATCAGACCCGTGATCTGCCACTACAGTTTTTACCCCGCACCCTTCATTCTGTTTCCAGACTGATGATTCCCTGTGGACTGAGGATAAGTCATATCAATACATCCCCCTCCCCTTTAGTCAAATTGATCCACTAATTCCTTCTTTCCCCGATTCGATTTACCTCTTCCTCATTAACTTTCCTATCTACACGTCCAGAACTTGCACGTAAGAGAAACAACGATCTTCTTTACGTAAATCACACATAAACCCCACCAATGCTCCTCATTTGCATATCTCCGGTTTCTTTAATGAAATCGAACAAGAAAATGTGTTTCCTTTCGCTGCATAAGCACATTACAGGTAACTCCAAGGGAAAACAGTCGCGGAAGTTCAAGTATAAATATTTCGAAACTAGATATATAACAGCTACATTTTGTGTTAATGACACCACTGTGTATTACCCATTGTCACTTACGGCAACGAATATACAAGAAATCTGGTGTGTAGCTGATAAACTGCGTCACCAAAACTGTCGTCCATTACACATGCGGTTAGGTACTTACCATAAGAAATGACTTTAAAAAATTACGTGTAATATGAAACATGAAACCATCCAGAATTTAATCTACAAACTGAACATCGCCGTTATTATTGTACAGGGACTGGACAAAAACATGGAAACACTGCGAGAAATGCATGCTTGAACATAAATGCAGATGCCAGTCAAGCCTGAAGGTGGCGCTTTTGTATTCTACTAAGAGCGGCACCTGGGTATTGCCCTTAGAAACCTGCAGTATCAGTCGCGCTCAGAACAGCGTTCTGTGTAGTTTTTAGTGCAGTATGTCGGGGATAACTGAATCTCAATTTGACAAATTGTTGGTGGTCGTACGATGCGTGTCTTCGTAACCAACGTTGCCGACGTGTTTGGTGTTTAAGATGATCGGTGTCTAAAGAGTCACATTGTACACAGGGAAAGTGAAAAACATTGTCCGTAAGTCACAAAGCGGACGGAGGTGTCTGTTGAGTGATCTTGATAGATGGTCACCGAAGAGGATAGTGACAGAGAAGTGAGACGACGACAGCTGCAAAAGATTACTGGAGAACTAAATGTCGCACTAGCGAACACTCTCAGCACCAAAATAACACGAAGGGAGCGTCATCACTTGGGAACTGTAGAAAACTGAGATTCCAAAACAAATCATCAGTGATACAACTGCCCGTAACACGAAACCAAGGTGCCAAACCAATAAACCATGGCCAATGGAACAATAGAAGGGAGTAATTTGGTTGGATGAGCTTTGTTTCAAACAGTTACCAATTTCTGACAGGCCGCTGGACCTGATGGGTTACCAGTTCGATTTTACACAGAGTTCACGGAGGAACTTGCCCCCCTTCTTGCAGCGGTGTACCGTAGGTCTCTAGAACAGCGTAGCGTTCCAAAGGATTGGAAAAGGGCACAGGTCATCCCCGTTTTCAAGAAGGGACGTCGAACAGGTGTGCAGAACTATAGACCTATATCTCTAACGTCGATCAGTTGTAGAATTTTGGAACACGTATTATGTTCGAGTATAATGACTTTCCTGAAGACTACAAATCTACTCTGTAGGAAACAGCATGGGTTTCGAAAAGACGGTCGTGTGACACCCAGCTCGCGCTATTCGTCCACAATACTCAGAGGGCCATATACACGGGTTCACAGGTAGATGCCGTGTTTGTTGACTTCCGCAAGACGTTGTATACAGTTCCCCACAGTCGTTTAATGAACAAAGTAAGGGCATATGGACTATCAGACCAATTGGGTGATTGGATTGCAGAGTTCATAGATACCAGAACACAGCTTGTCATTCTCAATTGACAGATGTCTTCCGAAGTAAGAGTGATTTCAGGTGTGCCGCAGGGGAGTGTCATAGGACCGTTGCTATTCACAGTATACATAAATGACCTTGTGGATGACATCGGAAGTTGACTGAGGCTTTTTGCAGATGATGCTGTGGTTTTTTCGAGAGGTTGTAACAATGGAAAATTGCACAGAAATGCAGAAGGATCTGCAGGGAATTCACGCATGGTGCAAGGAATGGCAATTCAATCTCAATGTAGACAAGTGTAGTGTGCTCTCAATGCATAGAAAGAAAGATCCTTTATCATTTAGCTACACTAAAGCAGGTCAGCAACTGGAAGCAGTTAATTTCTTATATTATCTGGGAGTAGGCATTAGGAGTGATTTAAAATGGAATGACCATATTAAATTAATCGTTGGTAAAGCAGATGCCACACTGAGATTCATTGGAAGAATCCTATGGAAATACAGTCCGAAAACGAAGGAAGTAGGTTATTGCTTGAATATTGCTCACCGGTGTGGTATCCGTACCAGATAGGGTTGGTAGAAGAGATAGAGAAGATCCAACGGAGAGCAGCGCGCTTCGTTACAGGATCATTTAGTAATCGCGAAAGCGTTACGGAGATGATAGATAAACTCCAGTGGAAGACTCTGCAGGAGAGACGCTCAGTAGCTCGGTACGGGCTTTTGTTAAAGTGTCAAGAACATAGCTTCACCGAAGAGTCAAGCAGTATGTTGCTCCCTCCTACGTATATCTCGCGAAGAGACCATGAGGACAAAAATCAGAGAGATTAGAGCCCACACAGAAGCATACAGACAATCCTTCTTTCCAGGAACAATACGAGACAGGAATAGAAGGGAGAACCGATAGAGTTACTCAGGGTACCCTCCGCCACACACCGTCATGTGGCTTGCGGAGTATGGATGTAGATGTAGATGTAACCTACACCATCCCAAGACTTCAATATAGAATGCTAGCTGCCAAGAGTGGGGCATGATGGGGCCTCAACGACAAGTTTGACAGCCATTTCGTGGATACTCCGCGAGGTTGCATTACTGCCAACGATTGTTTGATCTGCTTGGATGATGTTGTCCATCTCATGGTATTATGTACACATGGTGAGCCACCATTCGCCACAGTGGTGTTCCTTACATAGCAATAGCAGATTAATGTTTGAAAAAATTCGTCCTCTGGATATTTTCAGTAGTTAATGGACGTCTAAGAATGCTGGGAAGGCTCAAACACAAAAATGAAAAAGTTGTCACTTTTCGTAAGACAACCTACTCTACCGTTGATGTTCACAGTCTCTCCTCTTTTGTTAGTGAAATTGCCGTCTTTATGTCCTAGTACACAGTCTTCATTAGTGCAGGTTCTGGTGTTGTGTGATGACACCTGGATCTTTCTTGTGCTTTCGAGCCTGCCGGAACGGCCGAGCGGTTCTAGGCGCTACAGTCTGGAACCGCACGACAGCTACGGTCGCCGGTTCGAATCCTGCCTTGGGCATGAATGAATGTGATGTCCATTGGTTAGTTAGGTTTAAGTAGTTCTAAGTTCTAGGGAACTGATGACCTCAGAAGTTAAGTCCCATAGTGCTCAGAGTAATTTGTACCATTTTTTGTGATTTCGATATCTTTATTATTCGTCCGAATAATCTTCTAGATCGCTCTTCTGACGAATTTTAAGTTCTTCAATTTCTCTCTGGTGCCCTCTTTCTCTTCTGTTTTCTCCTCTCCGACGATAGGAAAAAAAAAATCTTCTCTTGAATTTCGGTGCTTTTCTGCAACAATGCTACTACGACAGTTTGCTGGCTGCTTCTTCATCTTGCCCATCCATGCACGCTCACATTGCTTACAATGTCTCCACATTAAAACTTTCTTCTCCACACTAAGCATTTCAATTACCGCTGTAAAGACAACTCTCTGTATTCCGCGAAATTAGCACCGATTTCCACTAATAAACTGACTCGTACCTATCCTCCGACTTGCCTCATCCACGTCCCAGCTTCAAGTAATGTGCTCTCATTTCAGATATTACACATCGTAAGTAATTAAAAACTGGTTGTGAATTGGTTATTCTACTGACGTTAATCCAGGTTACTAAAAGCTTAACCTGTTTTTAAATAAATGCGACAAATGGTAAAAGAACGGTGCACAAATGGATCTCAACAAGAAATAAGAGGCTTCTTTAAGCCATTACCAATATAAATTAGAGATGAAATTATTAGTATGGCATCAGCACAAGGTGATATCGTCCCTTTAGCTGCTGTGGAGCGCATCACTGTAGGTTCAGAAGACAGTTGCTAACAACTGGTAAAGTACGAAACATTCTGTAGTAAATGTCGCATATAAAATCACAGTAAAGTGCAGACTTCCGTTCTTGAATAAATATAGTAACGTGTATGTACGGTTGTGTATATGTGAAGCTGATTTAATATAGCATTTGAATGTGTTTCATAACTTTCCTTTCTTTAACCCAACTGCTTATTACAGAGATGTAACTACATAATTTCCTTTTGAATAAAAGCGTGCAGAACTTTACATAACATTCCAATTCACATATATTTTTATTTAATTGCTGTATACACTCTGTGCCATATTCCGAATTATGGATTCAGATAGCTGTTTACAAAACATTCAGTAATTGGATCTTGGAACTGGGACTCGCCGTAGTTACTCAGATTTAGGGATATTTCACTGTATGCAGAGCTTAATTTCGCGTTTGACACATCTCCAACATCCATATCGACATAGAGGAGTCTCTTGGATAGGAAGCCTTAAAAAATCACTTATTTGTTCTGATATTCCCATGTACTTTTTTAGTTCACTAGGCAGCTGTAAATAACTGTATTGAAGTCTCTCTGGACGTCACGAAAAGTGGTACCTGTATCTTCTCCAACACCTTTACGAACACAACTCTCTCAGATTATGGTACTGGAAACGATGTGGTTTGCTAAAGTGGAGCACTACAGTCTCCATAAGATTCAACCTATTTGAATATAAAAAAAGTTCCTTGTGTATACAAGGCATTGACGCCAGCAAAAAGGATTCACAGCTATGTTCACGTGCTGTGACATTTCTTATAGATTGAAACACCTTGACATTTTCTTACGTATCGTGGCTTGTTTTGTTCTTCCTGTTACTTACAGAAATAGTTAGCGGGAAGCAGACAGTCCTTCTGCGTGCTGTATGAAAGCTCTGATGCCATGGCTTCTGTGTGATCCTTTGCTCGCATATTTCGCAGTCTGACGTTTCCGCTTGCGTGTAATGAATGAATAGAGACACAGGTTTGCGGTCTTCCGTCGTGAACAAATTTAGAGATACAGAGTTTAATGTTACCTCTTTCATTTTATAGTCTTTCGCTTCGTTGCCGCCACGAACCACGAGAATCTTGACGAATTATTATCTTCCAATTATCCATTTTGCGTAGAACCTAAACGTTTCAGGCCCTCTCGACGGCTCGACAGTTTTTGCACGTGAGTTCAATGATGCCTGTCCATGCAGTTGCTGTGACTCCTCTCAGTTTCATTTTATCAACAAGGATTCCATTTCATTTGAATCAGCCATTGAGTTCCCAGTGCTTTCGTTGTTTATAAAAAATTTATTTACCTACGGTGCATGATAAATTGATCACTAGCTTGTAATGTACAAACGTATCTAGCTTATAGCTGAAAACACGCCTTACTTTATTCTTGTGGTATTCAGCATTCTCCTTCGAAGAAATTAATTTTGCTACTGAGTGCTCTGTATCTAGAAACTCGCATATTCCATTTTTTATACTAAAAATGTTTCCGCTATCCTTAATTTTTCGTTCAGTACTAAAATACTAGTCACTAATGACAGTACAACAGCACTGAGGTCGTTGGTTGCTATCACTATTGTAATTTTGGTGCTGTAACTTTTCAGTCGGTCTGGTGTAGCTTTATGCTTGTTGGTAGCTATGTGTAATCGTTAGTTGTAATTATGTGAAACCTGAGAATCTGGAGTTCCTATATGCGTAAGTGTGTACGCTATACGCAATCTGAATGAAGCCTGCATATCTGATCTCTTAGATGGGACTGCGTAAACTTGATTTTTATTCATTATCTTTGAAGTTTCAATGCAAAATATCTATACCGTGTTTTAGCTGTAAAACATGTGTATGTCTGCTATCCAAACCCACATTTACATGGATAGCTGTGTAAGATTCTTGCATCAAATCACCACACGCAAAGTCTGTCTATATATTGCCATAAAAATACAATACAGTATTTCTTAACTCATTGCTCTGCGTACGATAGTACGTCAGGACTAAGAAAACTTATTAACGCGCCTTTAGGATCAACATATATAGTAACCAGAGGTAATCTCAATCACTAAAAGAGGAATAAACACTCACTGTCCCTTAATGCACTATATAATTTCTGAGCCTGAACCTGAGCCTAATAATAGTGTAAGTTACCTGTGCAACAAAGGAAACGTAGTCCTAATACGCAATGCAGATATAGTCATCTGAGACCAGATTAGCTGGAAGAAATCACGCTGCCTTAGATATTACGTAAATAACTCTCGCTATGTGCAATGCGAGCAAGCAAAGCGCCAACAAATCGCACATTAGGAATGGGATCACGCCAGATGCAAAGAGTGTCTCTATAACAATATTTTAGAGACTTTTGGAACACGCAAGGGGGATGTGAAGGGTCAGTAACGAAAACTATGGTGGTTTTGATGTTTATTAAGTGCCAGAATAAGAGGATATGAACATGTATGCATTGCTGATATTAGTTATGAAGAGTTACTGTAAATTTGGATACATAATATGAAGCTCATGAAATTAACACTTGAAGTAAAACTTCAACTTACATTCAGTACTTAATAAAGAAAATGGTAAAGACTGCTTTGTCCTTTTCATGCGTTCACTGCTTAGCAGGAGACTGTTCTGATAACCAAGACACAAGTTGTTGTCATTGTTGTCGTTGTGGTCTTCAGTCCAGAAACTGGTTTGATGCAGCTGCTCTCCATGTTACTCTATCCTAAGCAAGTTTACTCATCTCCGAATAGCTAATGCAGCTCACATTCTTCTGAATCTGGTTACTGTATTCATCTCTTGGTAACCGTCGACCACTTTTACTCCTCACTCTTCCCGCCAATGCTAAACCGGTGACCTCTTGCTGTTTCAGAATGTATCCTACCAACCGATAAACTTCTTCTAGTAGGGCCTTCCCACAAATTTCATTTATCCCAAATTCTATTCAGTATCTCACCATTAGTTATGTGATCTACCAGTCTAACCTTCAGATTACTTCCGTAGAATCACATTTCAAAAGATTGTCTAAATTGTTTACCGTACATGTTTCACTTCCATACATGGTTACGCCCTTCTCAGAAAAGACTTGCTAGCACTTAAATCTATACTCGATGTCAACCAATTTCTCTTCTTCAGAAACGTTTTTCTTCCCGTTGGCAGTCTGCATTTTGTGTCCTCTCTACTTCGGCCATTATCAGTTATTCTGCTGTCCAGATAGCAAAATTTTTCTGCTACTTTAGTAGTAGTAGTAGTAGTAGTAGTAGTAGTAGTAGTAGGAGCTTTATTCATCCGTAGATAGCTTTTTACAAGGATATAGCACATGTCAAAGTATTTAAAAATTTAGACCAATTTAAAATAAGCTAAATCGAATACACATATATTTACAGATTTCTAGTTAGAGACAATAATTAGATTTAGCATCTGGTGTACACTCCATTTTTACAAATAACTTATTAAATAATCTAATGCCACACTGTTCACTCATATCTCGTTATCAGACACTGCACACACTGTACGCACTTCGCTCACTACACACACACACACACACACACACACATACATACATACACACACACACACACACACACACACACACACACACACACACAGAGGCAGAGAGAGAGAGAGAGACAGAGAGAGAGAGAGAGAGAGAGAGCGAGAGACTGGTGATTTCTGGGCCATTTTCTGTACCGAAACTTCCCATTTGCTATCCTGAAACCTGAGTCAGCATCCCTCCACAATGAGTGAGATGTTGAGCTCAGAAAGAGGAAGACGTGTTAGTCTATAGACTTTTAGAGTCTCGTGTTTTAATCTGATTCCTGTAGCATCACATGATTCAGTTCGGCTACATTCCATTATTCTTGTTTTGCTTTTGTTGATGTTCATTTTATATTCTCCTTTCAAGACACTTTCAAAGAAGTTCAGCTGTTCTCCCAAGTCCTTTGCTTTTTATCGGGCACCGCCATGTTTGTATCCAATAAACATTAGCAGGCTACCGTTTACTATATTAGAAAATGGAAGAATTGTAAGGAGTTTTAACAATACGCGTGTCTTCCGTGTACATTCCAATGTTACGAAGCTACTCGGCTCAGTGAAAGATGATTTGTGGCTTAGGAAGCCTGGCATATATAAAATTCTATATACTATTCCGTATGAGAACAGAACGTTCATCGGTGAGGCCTTTCCGAGTGCTCGAAAATAATCATTGAGTGTGATATACCGTTGCCGTAGATATCCTACTAAGGGCAGCGCCACCTGCCCTGTCATGAACAGCAAAACTGTGGTGGGTGTACGGTACGGGGGCATATATAGGACGTCGATTTGCTGCCTTGGCATCAGTTCTCACCGGGACTCAGCTTCAGCGTTCTCCTGAATATGGCCAACAGATGGATCGGCGAAATATTGAACCGAGATCATTTTGCGATCCGGTAGCAAACCTGATGAGGTTTTTCAAGATTTATTACGTCGGGAAAGCCTACGAAGTCACGTACTGACTACAATTGCTCCTTGTGCTTAATTTCTGTCATGTCCACGTTACCAGTTGTTCTAAATAGTAAACACTAATGTGCTTTCCTGAATAAAGCACTGTGAGCAAAGCATTTTCAGACTTTTACTGGCCTTAAAAGTATATTTAATCCAGTAATACGATGCATTTGGCCTCGTCAAAGTAACTTTATTTTTCTTACGTGTTTCAAAGAATCACGAAGCGAAGCGTGTGATGTGAAAACCGACATTTTCCTTAATACGGAATGACGAAACTGATGTTCAATTTATGTGTTCCTCCCGAAAATCAGGAGAACATATTTTGGTCTGGACGGTTTGCAGTATTTCCTTCTCACAGCGTTCAACCTGAGCACTCCTCGAGTTGTACTGACAGGAAATCTAACGCCAAATTGCAGTAACAAAACCACTACAGTAAAATTAGCCGGCGCAACTAAAATTCATGTATAGGACCACAAAAGAAGAAGTCCTCTGAACGTTTCTGCTGACAAATGAGATGTGCTTCGTTAACACTTTACATTGTAATCATAAGGACCAGTGTGCTTGTGAATGATGACAGCTGCCATTTTTTACAAAAAGCGTCAAGGACAACCTGATATTGGGGGCCACTAACATGACGAACGTCGTCTTATGTTCGTGAAGTCACGACTTTTCTCCTTATTATATCTCGATGCTTCTACATACATACTCAGAAAATAGGCTTTCTGTGTCATATATCAAAAACAAAACTCTATGTCTCATAATACAGAAGCATTACACATTATTCAATAAGATGTCACATCTGTTTGTCTCCAGCATATCTAACACGTTTCCTGGAGGTGGTTCGTCTGCTAATACTTTTTGAATAGGACATTTAGTACAATGTCACGAAGTTTTCTGTACTCACCTACAGTTCTTAAGTCGTGTGTCTTACAAGCTGTACATGAAAGACTGAAATCTCCTACTACCATTTTGACTTGACCTAAGACTTCCCAAATTTTCCGTGCAGCGATTCATCTCTCGGTACTTGATAAGGGCACAGCATTGTAAAATCAGAGTACAATTTTATGCTGAATTGTGAGTGTTACCTAAACTCTGATTACCTTGTGTTTTTCTCTTCATTTGTCTAATCATACATGACAATACTTTTTAGTGCAAAATAAGCATAATCCGGTGGTGTTCATCCTCAGATTTTTTTATATTCTATCCTTTACTTGCTGTTTCAAAAATATTTACTTGCAGGTCATGCCCACATTTTATTACAAGCATGTGCCCGTTATTACCGTCAATCAGTAGTGCTAATTTGTGAGCCTGGGAATCTTTTTAGTGCATATCTATCATCGGAAACATAGAGGAACCGAATTAAGTAGCATACCACATGTACCTTTTAATTCCTCGTGGTTTTGTGTGACTCTTCACTAGATTCTATGGCTGATGGCTAAGAGAGATCTACTTAAAACCATGCTAGCACGTTTCCCGGACTTGAAAGTGATAGGCTTTTATTCGTTGGGGCATTTGAAAGCTCTTGTGTACTGAGCACAATGAAAAACAGAAGCGATGTGCCCGTGTCGTGGAAGGTTGGAGGATCATACACGGAACTCCAGGTGTACAGAGCACACCAGAGATTCGATATTACGGTGAGTTGATTCATTTATTAATGTTCACGGAGTAACATCTGCCGTTTTATCTACGCCTATCTATTTAAGTATGACTTTTATGTATGACGGCGGACTTGCCGGCTACTGTGGCCGATTGGTTCTAAGGACTTCAGTCCGAAACCGCGCTGCTGCTACGGTCGCAGATTGGAATCCTGCCTCGGGCATGGATGTGTGATGTCCTTAGGTTAGTTAGGTTTAAGTAGTTCTAAGTCTAGGGGACTGATGACCTAAGATGTGAAGACCCATAGTGCATATAGTCATTTGAAACATTTGAACGGTGGACTTGCGCACAAAATTCTTATTTGACACAAAGACGTGCACAGATGTTAATGAAGCTGTGTTTCATGATATTTATCTAAGCAAGGCCCATGTTCGTAAGTGACATGAAGTGAAGAAGAGCGTGTTTAATTTCCTTTATTAAAACATTCGACATCCTGCTGTCTGGTTTTTATGGCACGCACGGCGCTCATATAGCCATATTAAAGATAAAACATGAATTTCTCCAACTTAACAATTCTTGGTACAAGCAAAGCACAGGGAAGAGCGTTGTTGCATCACAAGCTAAACTTAAGAATACGCCATTAGTGAAGGCATCAGTGCACTTAGTTAAATTTGTGGCATTTTAGTTGAGAGTATTTGTGGATGGTGAGTGTTCGAAACAAAACATCACTGGAAAACAGTAGAATTATTTAAAAATCTTACGTTCTCTCTGACCCCTTCCTGCGATCAGGAAGTAATACCGCTGACCTTTCAAAGCTGGCGCTGAAATTTATTACAAATGTTGATTCTCGGTGTCTGAACCTAAATAGGTAGCAATATAAACGACACTGGTGAAGTTACAGACACTCAGTTTTATTTTTGAAAAGAGTACACGAGTGGTCTACTTGCCATCAACATCAAAGCGCAGGACATACAATTTCTTAATAATAATACACTCTGTATATCTGCAAACAAAGGTGTTGCCAGTATGTTTCTTGAAAGAGATTCGCATTACAAAAAAAAAGTCTCTTTAGTGTGAGAATCAGATGCAATTGATGTAGACTGCAATACTTACAAACTCCTCAGGATGAACAATGCTTAAACCTTGTGGTAAATAAACAGCAGTTATTAAAGCCCCTTAAAGTGTACCAACAAGAAGTCTTTTAAATAAAGCCTTAAATATAAGCTAAGCTGTCGGAGGTAGTTTGCTTCTTTAACCTGTACCGGTGTGACTCCGGAATTTGCTCGAAACCCATAAACGTAGCTCTTACCATCTCCCTCCTCGCAGCTTTCTTCCGGGGACTACTTGTTTAAGAACAAAGAGGCATACTGCCGAGATAAAGTTGCCTCGCGCTTTAGAATTAACGAGGACATCTATCTTAATTAGGACGTTCCAGAAAGAGATAAATGCACTGCTGCGTATAATTCCTCTTAACTAGGGCGTTATTAGAAATGAGAATAATATGAAATATTAATATGCTGAGGTCTTGCAGGTGGAAATGAGGGGGTTATTTACAGCAGCTAGGATGCACTTACTTCTCTAAGAATTCGTGAGGGAGACAGTAAGTTATTTATGTCGCAAGTGCTTCTTAATTTCCGGAATTATGCCGCACGGAAAACAAAGTAATGGCGAGGAATGTTTAAAAAGCGTCACTAGACAGACGCTACAATTTTTAATAATTTTAACGCACAGAGAACACCAGCACAGTCTTACGTCTATGGTAATGTGGCTAAAGTTTATCCAGTTGAAACTAGTACACAAAGTGATATCACGCATTCATTATACATGGCCATGAGAGAAATATGAAACATAGCTGACTAGATGAAATGTTGTGTAATCTGTTTGCAGTAAATGTAGATCATAGTGGGTAACAACCTATTGCTGATAGAATAAAAATTATTTTACAGTTAACGAGAGACATCGATTGTAACATTCCGTAGGCCGATGTACTATTTTGTAACATCCCCTCTGCGGAATGAAAAACCCTAACTTATAACGTACTGGACCCCTTGGACTGTCTGGTACGATAAGCGGTAGATTTACAGGGGTGAGTGGCAGGTCCTCTTTGTGACTTCAGTGCGCTTTGACAGCGTAGTCAGGTTCCGCACTTTCTCGACCTGTAATCTTACCTGCCCGCACCTGCAGTTCAGACTCTGATATGTTATTCGTCACCCTTTGGGTTCCGGATTTATCAAATACATAGAACTAAGGTTGTAGAGAGGAATTCCGGCGCTACTAAATCATGCCACGCAGCTCCTATAAAGGCAGTTATATTCTAGAGACTTGTTGGTCTCAATATCCTTTGATAAAATATAATACAAACAAGTTGCAAAATCGTAGTTTGCACGCCAGGATCCAGCCATATGGCGGATATGCCCCTCTAAGTGGGTTTAAGACCACTGTCGGATACCGATTGCCTTTGATTGTTGTCTGAGTCAGGCTAAACACATTTGTGATCGTTCTAATATCATTCACTCAGCTGACACGTGGGTCTTTCAGTGCACAACAACAGGATCGTGTATTACCGGATGCCATGGAACTTAGTCTTTACTCACACTTGATACCTCACATAAATATAAGCATGATCATAACCAATTCGTTATAATGATCATTGTCAGAAGACAAAACCAGAAGTGCAACAGCAGGAGCGAGCTCAGAAGCTGACTTACCGAGTTCAATGACTGTCGTGTTGCTGCACGCACTAACATTTGCTCAATTAACAATTTGCGTCTATACCTGAGTAATTGTCACATATTAAGAAAATCAATCTTTCACACTCAAATTAACTTCACCACCTACACGGACGTTACTTTGTGGCAGTCTTACGCATATTTAGCCGAAAAGCAAAGCTTTGTTGGTTATCTTGCGGGATCGTTAACTGCCGGCCATCCGTACTGCTCACCGGTCTGTCAGTTCTCAACAATGGCGAGCTGGGCGCTCCTTGTCCCCCACTAAACCGATGCGAGGTCATCCACCATCTCTGCCCTTAAAACAGACACCATTTACCTTATACTTTCGCTGTGGCTTCCGGCGCAAATACACTTTTGATCTACACTCTGCTCTAATTTAACTTTTTTTTTCTAAAGTACTACTTTTTTACACTTCGGCAGCCTTTGGTCGGACCAGCCCGCCTTCTCCATCCCCGAAGGGCGGCCGCCTGTGGATGCTGCGTCGTACACTCCTGGAAATGGAAAAAAGAACACATTGACACCGGTGTGTCAGACCCACCACACTTGCTCCGGACACTGCGAGAGGGCTGTACAAGCAGTGATCACACGCACGGCACAGCGGACACACCAGGAACCGCGGTGTTGGCCGTCGAATGGCGCTAGCTGCGCAGCATTTGTGCACCGCCGCCGTCAGTGTCAGCCACTTTGCCGTGGCATACGGAGCTCCATCGCAGTCTTTAAACTGGTAGCATGCCGCGACAGCGTGGACGTGAATCGTATGTGCAGTTGACGGACTTTGAGCGAGGGCGTATAGTGGGCATGCGGGAGGCCGGGTGGACGTACCGCCGAATTGCTCAACACGTGGTGCGTGAGGTCTCCACAGTACATCGATGTTGTCGCCAGTGGTCGGCGGAAGGAGCACGTGCCCGTCGACCTGGGACCGGACCGCAGCGACGCACGGATGCACGCCAAGACCGTAGGATCCTACGCAGTGCCGTAGGGGACCGCACCGCCACTTCCCAGCAAATTAGGGACACCGTTGCTCCTGGGGTATCGGCGAGGACCATTCGCAACCGTCTCCATGAAGCTTGGCTACGGTCCCGCACACCGTTAGGCCGTCTTCCGCTCACGCCCCAACATCGTGCAGCCCGCCTCCAGTGGTGTCGCGACAGGCGTGAATGGAGGGACGAATGGAGACGTGTCGTCTTCAGCGATGAGAGTCGCTTCTGTCTTGGTGTCAATGATGGTCGTATGCGTGTTTGGCGCCGTGCAGATGAGCGCCACAATCAGGACTGCATACGACCGAGGCACACAGGGCCAACACCCGGCATCATGGTGTGGGGAGCGATCTCCTACACTGGCCGTACACCTCTGGTGATCGTCGAGGGGACACTGAATAGTGCACGGTACATCCAAACCGTCATCGAACCCATCGTTCTACCATTTCTAGACCGGCATGGGAACTTGCTGTTCCAACAGGACAATGCACGTCCGCATGTATTTCCGTGCCACCCAACGTGCTCTAGAAGGTGTAAGTCAACTACCCTGGCCAGCAAGATCTCCGGATCTGTCCCCCATTGAGCATGTTTGGGACTGGATGAAGCGTTTCGCCAGGTCTGCACGTCCAGCACGAACGCTGGTCCAACTCAGGCGCCAGGTGGAAATGGCAATGCAAGCCGTTCCCCAGGACTACATCCAGCATCTCTACGATCGTCTCCATGGGAGAATAGCAGCCTGCATTGCTGCGAAAGGTGGATATACACTGTACTAGTGCCGACATTGTGCATGCTCTGTTGCCTGTGTCTATGTGCCTGTGGTTCTGTCAGTGTGATAATGTGATGTATCTGACCCCAGGATTGTGTCAATAAAGTTTCCCCTTCCTGGGACAATGAATTCACGGTGTACTTATTTCAATTTCCAGGAGTGTATTTCTGAGCTGGTAGTTAGGAGCTCCACCGTTAGGCGCGTAATGGGGCCCCTTAGAAACATGGCTGCCAAGGAGGGGAAGGGAGCCAGTGTGCACTCCGTGTGCATTCCTGCGGGAGTGATTCAGAATGTGGAAAGAGCACTTCCTGATGCCATGAAGAATAAAGGGTGCAGCCAACTGCAGATGGTGGCTCATGTCGGTACCAATGACGTGTGTCGCTTTCAATCGGAGCAAATTCTCTCTGGTTTTCGGCGGCTAGCGGAAATGGTAAAGACTGCCGGTCTTGCTTCCGAGATTGACTCGGAGCTCACCATCTGCAGTCGATAGAACCGACTGTGGTCCTTTGGTGCATAGTCGAGTGGAGGGCCCGAATCAGAGGCTCAGGCGGTTCTGTGACCGTTAGGCTGCAGATTCCTTGACCTGCGCTATCGGTAGGTGGGATTCCGGGTTCCGCTTAATAGGTCAGGAGTCCAGTACACACAGCAGGACACTAGACGGGTAGGAAGAGCTGTGTGAAAGGGACTGGGCCGTTTTTTCGGTTAGAGGGTCTCAGGGCACCATATAATGGGAGTCCGGCTATAAGTGGGCAGGTAAAACAGAGTAAGTACTTGTAGAAACGATTGGTATTGTACTTGTAAATTGTCGTAGCTGTTTTGGGAAAGAACCAGAGCTCCAAGCCCAAGTAGAAAGCACTGAAGCTCAAATGGCTGTAGGTACAGATAGCTGGCTAAAGGCGGAATTACGTTCAGCAGATATTTTTTCAAACGCTCTAACAGTGTTCAGAAAGGATAGATTAAATACAGTTGGTGGTGCAGCATTTATTGATGTCAGAGGTAGTTTACCTTGCAGCGAAATTGAAGTAGATAGTTCATGTGAGATAGTATGGGTAGATGTCATACCTGACATCGTTTAACCGACCCCCGACTCAGAGGATATAGTTGCTGAACAGTTCAAAGAAAACTTGAGTCTCATTTCAAATAAGTACCCTGCTCATGCAATTATAGTCGGTGATGACTTCAATCCGCCCTCGATATGCTGGAAAAATTATACGTTTAAAGCCGGGGTCAGGCATAAAACGTCATCCGAAATTGTACTGAATGCTTTCCCAGAAAATTATTTTGAACAATTAGTGCTTGAGCCCAATCGAAGCAAAATGGTCGCGAAAGCATACTTGACCTTTTATTAACAAATAATCCTAATTAACAAAGAATCCTAATAATACAGAGATTAGCGACCACAAGGTAGTTGCTGCTAGGCTGACTTCCGTAAAACCTACAACCATAAAAAAGAAATGCATAAAATGCTCTTATCGCCTTTTTAAGAGACAGTCTTCACTCCTTCCGATCTGATCATGTAAGTGTAGAAAAGTCGTGGAAGGTTTTCAAAGAGATAGTATCAACAGCAACTGAGAGATATTTATATACCACATAAATTAATAAGTGATGGTACTGTTCCCCCGTGGTATACAAAACGGGTCAGATCGTTGTTGCAGAAGCAACAAAAAAAGCTTGACAGATTTAAAAGAACGCAACATTCCCAAGATTGGCAAAGTTGTACAGAAGTTCGAAATATGGCGCTTACTTCAATGCGAGATGCTGTTAATAACTTCCCCAACGAAATTCTGTCTCGTAATCTGGCAGAAAACCCACAGAGATTCTGGTCAAACATAAAGCACACCAGTGGTAAGGCGCAAACAGTACCTACACTGAGTGATAACAACGGTGAAGTTACTGATGACAGTGCCACTAAAGCAGAGTTATTAAACACGGTTTTCCGAAACCCATTCACCAAATAAGACGAAGTAAATATTCCTGAATTCCAATCACGAACAACTGCCAAGATGAGAAACATACAAGTAGACATCCTCGGTGTAACAAAGCAGCTTAAATCACTTAATAAAGGCAAGGCCTCCGGTCCAGATTGTATACCAGTCAGGTTCCTCTCAGAGTATGCTGATAAAATAGCCCCATATTTAGCAATTATATACAACCACTCGCTCACAGAAAGATCCGTACCTAAAGGTTGGAAAATTGCTCAAGTCACACCAATACCCAATAAGGGAAGTAGGAGTAATCCGCGGAATTACAGGCCTATATCACTAACGCCGTTATGCAGTAAGGTTTTAGAACATATACTTTATTCGAACATTATGAAGTACCTCGAAGAAAACGATTTATTGACATATAGTCAGGACGGATTCAGAAAATATCGATCTCGTGAAATACAACTAGCTCTTTCTAACCATGATGTAATAAGTGCTATCGACCTGGGATGTCAAATTGATTCCATAGTTTTAGATTTCCAGAAGGCTTTCGACACCGTTTCTCACAAGCGTCTTCTAACCAAACTGCGTGCCTACGTAGTACCGCCTCAGTTGTGCGACTGGATTCGTGATGTCCTGTCAGAAAGGTCACAGTTTGTAGTAAAAGACGGAAAGTCATCGAGTAAAACAGAAGTAATATCCGGCGTTCCCCAAGTAAGTTCCCCAAGCCCTCTATTGTTCGTGATCTATATTAACGCTATGGGAGACAATCTGTGTAGCCGTCTTAGATTGTTTGCAGCTAATGCTGTCATTTACCGTCTTGTAATATCATCAGATGATGAAAACGACTTGCAAAATTATGAAAATGACATACATCTGTATGGTGGGAAAAGTGGCAATTGATTCTGAATAAAGAAAAGTGTGAAATTATTCACATGAGTGCTAAAAGAAATCAGCTAAACTTCGGTTACGCGATAAGTCACACAAATCTGAAGACTGTAAAATCAGCTAAATACTTAGGAATTACAATTACAAATAACCGAAATTGGAACGATCTCATAGATACTATTGTTGTTAGAGCAAACCAAAGACTGCAACTAATTGGCAGAACACTTAGAAGGTGCAACAGATCTACTAAAGAGACTGCTTGGACGACGCTTGCCCGCCATATTCTGGAGTATTGCTGTGAAGGGAAGCTCGTTTTGTATTATCGCGAAATAGGGGAGATAGTGTCACAGACATGATACGTGAACTGGAGTGGCAATGATTAAATCAAAAGCGTTTTTCGTTGCGACGAGCTATTCTCATGAACTTTCAATCACCAGTTTTCTCCTCCGATTGCGAAAACATTCTGTTGGCACCCACCTACATAGGGAAAAATGATCATCACGATAAAATAAAAGACATCAGTGCTCCCAAAGAAAAACTGAAGTGCACGTTTTTCCCGCGTTCCGTTCGAGAGTGGAAAGGTAGAGACACAGCTTGATGGTGGTGCATTGAACACTCTGCCAGGCACTTTATTGAGAATAGCAGAGTAATCAAGTAGACTTAGATGTAGATGTACCCCTGGCTTTTCTGTGTCCTTCAGCCTTCACGTTCTTGCAAGTCACCGTGCTGGCCTATCGCGCCCGACTCGGCTCTTATCGTAACCCTTCGGCACGCTACCTCCTCTCTGTCAGCCCGCCTGTCTGCCATCCCGCTGCATTCTAATCTGCGCTAGCTTAATTAAAAAGGCTAGGACTTAAGTTTTACTGCCCGTAACACCACCGGGTTTTTTCTCATGTATCACATGAAGTTCTTAAAACTATTCCTTGTATGAACCGTGGTCATTCATGTACAGCACATTGCCACGTTTCGCGATGACAACAACTCTCATACGATCGCAGATATGCTTCCTGTAACAGCATCACGTTTGCTTCACGAGCTTTTTCAGAATATAATTCCTCCTTTCTGAATACAGCGTGCTCTACCCTGTGGGGTAAACAACAATAAAGCTTCGAACGACGTACGTTTAGAAAAAGAAAGAAGGTTTTGTTTTAATGTACTGTCAACGACTGCTTCTAAAGAGGCGTAATGAAATCTGGGACTGGACAACGCTGGAACTGGAAATCAGACGTACCATTGTTAACACGGCTGAAAACGGAGCTTGTGACAGTTGGTGACAGTGCACAAGTAAACCCAAAGCTGTAACACAGCATATTAATGTTGCATTACTCTACATAAATCGGCCTGAGATTTAAACCTCTAACATCCATCGTAAAAAATACTTTGTAACTGGTAATAGTAAACATGTTGTTTCACTCGATGCAAATAAAAATCACGGTATAGCAAAACCTGAGATGTCCGCTTTTAAATGTTTATAAATTGTCTGATGCTAACAAAAATCACGGTACAGCCAAATCAAAGATGTCCGCATTAAAATATTTATAAATTGTTTTTAATATGAGAACTGATTGGTAATCTACATATATACCAATACTCCGTAGGAACAACGATAACTGGTGAGACTGCGAATGAGTTCTAATTACTTTGACTTTCCCATCAGCGACCTTTGAGAGATGTATGGGAAGAAGGTAATACACTATCTGATCAAAAATACCCAGCTATCTATTAGTAGACATTAATAAGGGGTGAGACCACCCTTCACGTTAATGACTGCTAGGACTCACATACGGACACTTTCAGAGAGGTGTCTTGAATGTCTTTAGAGGAATGGTAACGCATTCCGATACCACAAAAGATAGCGGCCTTGAACGTTATGATTTGGAGCGAAGTAAAGGATCTTACGCATCCCAAGGCCCAGGTCGGAAGGCTGGCAGGCCAATCAGATTAACGAATGTTATTTTCCAAGATCTATTGCCGTACATATCCTGCTTTATGAAAAAGGAACATTGACACTTTGAAGCAGCCAGCGTTCCCGAACTATTCCTCTACTGTGCGCAAACACAATTATGTAAAATATGTTGATACCTATCTTCATTTAGTTTTCTTATAAACAATGAGAGGACCTGAGTCTAATAACGATAAAGACCCCATACTGTAATATCACCTCCTGTGTACTTCACAGTTCACACTACACGTAATGGCAGCTAATACTTTCCGGGCATTCGCCAAACGCAGACCCTTCCGCTGGACATAGTGTGATTCATCATTCCAAACCACTCATTCCCGTTCATCCACTGTATAGTGGTCTCGCCCTGTACACCGCCGCAAGCGTCACCTAGCTCTGGATACAGAAATGAGTGGCTCATAAGGAGCGACTCAAACACTGCATCTCAATCTTTTCAGCTCTCTACGCACAGTTAATTGTGCTAGCTGTACCGGTGGTAGTACTCCCAACCCACGAGTTGCTTCTTCTGCTGGTTTCATGTAGTTTCTTACAACCACCCTCCGCTATGCTCAATGGTCTCTGTCCGTCAGTGCATGAGGTGCCCCTGGTCTTCATTTGGCCGTGCTCATTATTTCGCAATTGCTCGTCACAATCACGTCACCCACAGTCGACTTGGATAGAAGGTCGAATGTCCCTGATGGATTATCTGCTCAGGTGACATCCTACGGCCAGTTCACATTAAAAGTCACATAACTCTCCTAACCGACCAGTTTTACTGTTGCAGCTTCTCTACTGATAACGCCATGCTCCCTGACTCCATTTGTACTAGTGAATCCACCACTAGTGACATAAAAGTGGTGAATTCTGTATTATATAGGGGTGTGATCAGTTGGATGACTGCATGATAAATCCTGTGCTGTCGTACAATACATTTATTCACAACCGATTTCGAACATTGATCATATCAACAGTGGTTAAAAAGCATGACGTCTGAAGTTGTTCCAATGCTTTTCCATTGTGAAGATGATCAATGGTGGAAATCAGTTGTGAACAAAAATATTTTAAGACAGGACATTGTTTACCATGCGTTTCTCCCAGTGTACTGATCCTATTGACCGTCACGCGAAAAAAAAATTTTCGTTTGGTAACTTAGTGCACAATTCCTGAGGGTAGTGTTTGGGAGACGTAGAGTTCTAGGTTGATCACGTGTCGCGGGTTCTATCAAGGGAAATTTCGTGGTACCTAATCCGCTAAAACATCATTTTAGAGATATTTTCGAAGACAACCTATAACGCAAGATTTCAAGATTATTTATCACGCATTCGTTTCGACCCTTTGGGGTCATCGGTGACTTGTTCAGTAACTACTCTTTCTTCCCAATTCCTCTTCATTCCTGCACTCCTCGACTTCCTCAGCTTCCATGTTTTCATTTTGATTCTGATATCAGTCCTCAAAGGACCAACCACTTTTTCCTTTAACTGAACTATTTTGCACTGTAACATACCGATTTTTTTCACTTATTCCAATTGTTTTTTAATCCGCCCCCCACCCTCCCCCGACTTCTTACATCCAGTTGCACCCTCATAGAAATGTTGCATTACATATCGCCTTGGTCAATTTTTTTTTTTTTTGTTCTATTGGCGTACCGGCAAAATTTCGTCTTCTCTTCCATTCATGCTTGAAACTGGTCCAACACTCTCATATATCTCCTGCCTTAACCTTTATCTTGTTCATCCATGCCCGATTACATCTACATCTACACCTATACTCCACAAGACAACTGACCGTGTGTGACGGAGGGGACCTGGAGTACCTCTAGCGGTCTCGTATTGTTTGTGGAAAGAGAGATTGTCGGAATGCCTCTGTGTGGGCTCTAATCTCTCTGATTTTATCCTCGTGGTCTCTTCGCGAGATATACGTAAAAGAGAACAATATACTGCATGACTCCTTGGTGAAGGTATGTTCTCGAAACTTTAACAATAGCCCTTACAGAGCTACTGAGCGTCTCTCCTGCAGAGTCTGAAACGACCCCTTTGAACAATTATACATGACTGTGCTTAAACTGACACATAATATTTTTAGCGCAACGCAATCTGACTTTCAAAAATCCCTACAAAAAATGGACCTGACTAACATTAACCTACACGTTTCACAAATCGCTTACCTCACAAAAATCTTGGTTACTCGAACTACTGCAATACAGCGAGCGCCATTACTGCCAGCTAAATAAAACATTCAAACTACGGAAAACACTAACTACTGATAGGGATAGTTAGCAAATGAAAGATTTTAATAGAGAACAAACAATGTATTTACCTTAATATCATCAAAAGTCATAATATATATAGCAGTTCATGACATCCAGTCTTCCAAATTTCAAAACTCCGCCATTTCTCTCCCCACATCCACCACTGCTGGCGGCTTACCTCCAACTGCGCAACGCTACGCGCTGTTAACAGCCAGCTGCCCAACACTACAATGGCACACAACAATGCAAACTAGCCTCAGGTTGCACACAGCACAGCCAGTGATTTTCATACAGAGCGCTAGGTGGCGTTACCAAAAAGAAAACCTAAACAGCCTACTTAAAGTCTTCCACTGGAGTTTATCTACCATTTCCGCAACGCTTTCGCTAAATGATCCTGTAACGAAGCGGGCTGCTCTCTGTTGGATCTTCTCTATCTCTTCTATCAACCCTATTACGTACGGATCCCACACCGGTGACCAGTATTCATGCAGTGGGCGAACAAGTGTACTGTAACCTACTTCCTTTGTTTTCGGATTGCATTTCCTTAGGATTCTTTCAATGAATCTCAGTCTGGCACATAATTTACCGACGAAGAATTTTATATGGTCATTCCATTTTCAATCACTCCTAATGCCAGCTCCCAGATATTTTATGGAATTAACTGCTTCCAGTTGCTGACCTGCTATATTGTAGCTAAATGATAAAGGATCTTTGTTTCTATGTATTCGCAACACATTACCCTTGTCTACATTGAGATTCAATTGCCATTCCCTGCACCATGCGTCAAATCGTTGCAGATCCTCCTGCATTTGAATATGATTTTCCATTGTTACAACCTCTCGATATACAACAGCATCATCCGCAAAAATCCTCAGTGAACTTCCGATATTACCCACAAGGTCAGTTATATATATTGGGAATAACAACGGTCCTACGACACTGACCTGCGGCACACCTGAAAGCACTCTTACTTCGGAAGACTTCTCTCCATTTAGAATGACATGCTATTTTCTGTTAGCTAGGAACTCTTCAATCCAATCACACAACTGGTCTGGTATTCCATATGCTCTTACTTTGTCCATTAAAGGACTGTGGGGAACTGTATCAAACGTCTTCCGGTAGTCAAGAAACACGGCATCTACCTGGAAACCCGTGTCTGTGGCCCTCTGAGTCTCGTGGACGAATAGCGCGAGCTTGGTTTCACACGACCGTCTTTTTCGAAACCCATGCTGTTTCCTACAGAGTAGATTTCTAGTGTCCAGAAAAGTTATTATGTTCGAACGTAATACGTGTTCCAAAATTGTACAACTGATCGACTTTAGAGATATAGGTCTATAGTTCTGCATATATGTTCGACGTCCCTTCTTGAAAACGGGGATGAGCAGCGCCATTCTCCAATGTTTTGGAAAGCTACGCTCTTGTAGAGACCTACGGTACACCGCTGCAAGAAGGGGGCCAAGTTTCTTCGCCTACTCTGTGTAAAATCGAACAGGTATCTCATCAGGTCCAGTGGCCTTTTCTCTATTGAGCGATTTTAGTTGTTTTTTTTATAACTCTGTCATCTATTTCGACATCTACCATTTTGACATCTGTGCGAAAATCTAGAGAAGGAACTACAGTGCTGTCTTCCTCTGTGAAACAGCTTTGTAAAAAGACATTTAGTACTTCGTCCTTTAATCTGTCCTCCTCTTCTTCAGTACCATTTTGGTCACAGAGTGTCTGGACATTTTGTTTTGATCCACCTACCGCTTTGACATGATACCAAAATTTCTTACGATTTTTAGCCAAGTCAGTACATAGAGCTTTACTTTCGAACTCGTTGAACGCCTCTCACATAGCCCTCCTCACACTACATATCGCTTCGTGTAATTTTTGTTTGTCTACAAGGCTTTGCCGTTTTTTTCTGTGGAGTTCCCATTGATTCCGTAGCACTTTTCGAACTCGGTTGTTGCACCACGGTGGCTCTTTTCCATTTCTTACAATCTTGCTTGGTACATGCTCATCTAATGCATATTGTACGACGATTCTGAACTTTGTCCACTGATCCTCAACACTATCTGTACTTGAGACCAAACTTTTGTGATTATCCGTCAAGTAATCTGAAATCTGCTTTTTGTCACTTTTGCTAAACAGAAAAATCTTCCTACCTTTTTTAATATTTCTATTTACGGATGAAATCACCGATGCTGTAAAAACTTTATGACCGCTGATTCCCCGTTCTGCGTTAACTTTTTCAAATAGTTCGGGTTTGTTTGTCACCAGAATGTCTAATATGTTATCGCCACGAGTCGGTTCTCCGTTTAACTGCTAAAGGTAGTTTCCAGATAATGCACTTAAAGAAATTTCACTGGATTCTTTGTCCCTGGCACCCGTTATATACGTCTAAGTCTACCACTCTATATCCGATAAATTAAAATCTCCACCCAGACCCCACATGGTGGGGAAATCTACTCTAAATATTTTCCAAATTTTCCTTCAGGTGTTCTGCCACCACAGCTGCTGAGCCTGCTTTAAGCGTGACCTTCACCCAAATTGTTTCACATTTCGGATCTCCTTCAATTTCCTTCGATACTATTGCACTTTTTATCGATATAAACACGCCTCCCTCTTCACTGTCCAGCCTGTCTCTGCGGTGTACATTCCAATCTGAGTTTAGAATTTCATTACTGCTTACATCTGGTTTCACCCAACTTACCATCCGTAGTACTACGTGGGCATTGTGACCGTTTATAAATGAGAACAGTTCTGGGACCTTTCTATAGACGCTCCTGCAGTTTACTATTACCAAATTAATATTGTCATTCATTGTTGCGTTTGCCTACTGCTACCATGTCGCGCCTCAGGAGGCGTCTTGTCGGGCCTAGGGAGGGAATTCTCTAACCTAAAAAACCGACATGTGCACTCCACACGTACTCTGCTACTCCTGCGTGTAGTGCACGCCCGACCTACTCAGGGGGACACTACATTTCTCCACCTAATAGCGGAGGTCCAGAAATTTACACCCCATATCTCCGCAGAATCGTCTGAGCCTCTGGTTTAAGCCTTCCACTCGGCTCTAAACCAGAGGACCACGATCTGTTCTGGGAACGACACTACAAGTAATTAGCTCAGATTCTACCCCGCGAGAGAGGCTTTCCGCCTTCACCAACTCCGCCAACCGCCTGTTGCCTCTCAAGATGTTTCGTTACTCCTTCTCCACCAAGATTCTGGCTCTCTAGCCCAAGGTGGTCATCTCCACTCCTACAATGCGAGATTTACATTCCTGGGCAGGTTTATCTTATCATAGGCTGTCTTTGCCGCAGTTAGGCTTTAGTCCAGCACCGATTGTGGAAAAACGAATCAAGAAAACGATTTCCTAAACCAACTAATGCATTCATCGCTCTACCACAGTAACCAGGAGTAGAAACGCTACGTGCAAGAAGATGAGACCAGATTACGCATAATAGTGAGAAACATTAAGATCATGCACCCTGACCATTCCAGCGTCACAAGGAATAAATATGTTCTTTGAAAGTGTTGTTTCTGTATGGTCTCAGTGTTTTGTAAATAAGAAACAAAACAGAGGCAGCTCACTTATTACTGTATCGCTCATGCTCAACTACTATCGATACTCAAAGGTAGCAATAGACAAATAACACAGCCAACAGGTTGCAAATAACTGTTTAACAAACTTACCTGGGCCCTGACACTTCCAAGGATGTCTTGTGAAAAAGAAAATTTTAAAATTCCTATAAAATAGTAAATAGAAAAATAAGTTACACTAACCAACATGAAAAAAGTCGTATCAGAAAAAGGCTTCTTACATAACGTCACATTGCGAGAAGGCAACAGTCAGATTTTACAGCACACCTGCTGAAGCCAAAAGTTAAAATCGTTTTAGCCTTGAATATGTACACCTTGCAAGGAACAATATCAGACTGAAAGGCCCTGTGGCTTTCAATGCTGCTGCGAAATCAATAGAGTTGCGCCTCCTATCAGGCATGCAAAGTGACATATTCCATTTAAGACATTGCAACAGAAATAATCAAATTAAACAAAATTTAATTACAAAAAAGAACAATATTCAAAGGACGAGAGCTTCATTTATTTTTATATCACAAGTGAAACTTCTGAACTGTATACTGAAGCAACTGTGGACTTGAGACTGTGAATAACAATTTTCATCAAATTATTGTTAGTGGAAAAGACCATTTTCCGTCCATATTTTTTAAGTCCAAGACAACAAATTCTGTAAAAAAACAGGGCCACAAAATGGACTGGAAAAAGTTTTTTATACTAAATACTGTCAGAAATAGCACTGAGCCCTAAATTAGTATCTCTAGCGCTCGTTTTAACTTTGTACATGTTTTCAACTAAAGAGGGATCATAACCGTTATTAACTGGAAGAAAGGTCCCAGACTCGACGTGCTCGAAGAGTTGGTGATTTTCAAGCATATTCCTAAGCTCGATGGCCCCATCTTCAACAAACAGTTATAATTACATACCAAAAATTTTTTCTGTGGCTTTAATGCATTACTCGCAGTTCTTTTATTCCTCTATTTTGTAGGATGTTTTCCTGTCTCTAGATCTGGAACATCATCTTCAACAAACAGTTATAATTACATACCAAACATTTTTTCAGTGGCTTCAATGCATTACTCACAGTTCTTTTATTCCCTTATTTTGTAGGATGTTTTCCTGTCTCAAGATCTGGAATATCTTTTTCTTCAAATGTTAAACAGGCATACACTACTAAAGTTCACACAGATCTTACTTGGACCGCAGAGCTGTTGGTGTAAATACTCTTCAACATTCTGTAGTTTACGTAGTGGGTACTTCAGTAAAGTCTACTTGACTACTTTGTATTTTCAAAAATAAATTAAAGTTTAATCCTTTGAATTTTCTTCTTTTTATAACTTACTGTTTTTTAATTCGATTATCTCTATTATAATGACTCAAATGGACAAACGTCACTGTGTGAGCCGATAGGCGTATTTGTCATAGATCGCTTGAGCACGAAGGGTGCCCAGCGACTGAAAAGAAGAGCAGGTTGTTCCCGTTTTTAAGAAGAGCCGTAAGGCAAGTGAACACAATTATAGACCAGCATCGTTGACGTCAATACATTGTAGAATTATGGGAAATGTTTTAACTCAAGATTTGTGACGCTTTTGGGGAATGAAAATCTCCTCCATAACCATCAACATGGATTTTGCAAACAGAGATCCAGTGAAACTCAGCTCGATCTGTTTCTCCATGAGATCCACAGCGCCGTAGATAACGGCACTAAGGTTGATGCAGTGTTTCTTGACTCCAGGAAGACATCTCACACCGTCCTACATACACTGCCATTTAATCTAAACAAAACGAGCCTATCGAGAATCGGAGGTGATTTGGGACTAGATTCAAGACGTGCTTGCAAACAGAACACAACACATCGAACTTAACCGAACAAAATCGACAGGTGTAAATGTAATTTACGTAGTACCATAAGGAAGTATGATAGGACCGTTAATGCTTACTATATATGTGGTGGAAAGCGTCAGATGCTCCTTAAGGCTGTTCGTAGAAGATGCGGTTGTCTATAAGATAGTATTTGCAGAATGATCTCCAAAGAATTTATGAGTAATGCAGGCTCTGGCAATTGGCCCTGAATGTAAGCATATGTAACATAATGGGCATACATAGGAGAAGATGTCCACTACTGTACAGCTACACTATTAATGACAAACCGCTGGGAACAATGTCTACCGCAAAATATCCAGAGCTACCTTAAGTGAAATGACCACATAAAGCAAATGGAGGGAAAAGCAGTTGCCAGACACAGATTCATAGGAAGAATCTTAAGGAAATATAAGTTGGTCCACTAACGAAATGGCTTATAGGCGTTCCTTCGACTGATTCTTGAGTATTGTTCATGTATCGGGGATATCTACTAGGTAGGACTGATACAAAGAGAGAGAGAAAATCCAACGAAGAGCGCCGCGTTGCGTCACGGGATCGTCTTCTTGATACGAGAGCGTTACAGAGATGTTCAACAAACTCCATTCGCAGACTTACAAGAGAGACATTGTGCATCACGGAGAAATTTCGAGAGAGCACTTAAGCACTTTCCGGTACTTCCCCTCCCCCCCCCCCCCCCCTCCGCCACACACACCTCGCATAACGACCACAAGGAGAAAATTCGAGAAATTACAGCCAACACACAGCCTTGTCGACAATCATTCGTCACACCCGCTATTCGCCAGTGGAACAGGGTAGAAAGGCCTAACAAGTTGTACAAAAGTACCCTCCGCCACACATCATTCGATGGCTTGCGGAGTATGATGTAGACTTTTTATGTCATGACATTTTTCACCTTGGCTAAAGTTTCTGTCACCATTATTTTACTATGTATTATGTCATAGGGCCTTTAAATTTTTCATTCTGATGAAGATATCAAATGGTTCAAATGGCTCTAAGCACTATGGGACTTAACAACTGAGATCATCAGTCCCCTACACTTAGACCTAAGTAAACCTAACTAACATAAGGACATCGCAAAAAACCATGCCCCAGGCAGGATTCGAACCTGCGACCGTAGCAGCCGCGTGGTTACGAACTGAAGCTCCTAGAACCGCTCTGTCACAGTTGCCGGCGATGAATATATGCTCAAAGGTCTCGAAACCTAGGTAAATGTCTTAAGCTATTCTTTGAGGCCAGCTGACTGTGTTATTTCTCCGTTGAAATTTATACAGCGCTGATGAAAGAGAGCCATGTTCAAAATTGTAAGATCCTCCAAGAGTATTCCATTCGGCACTGACTCTCCATCGAAAAATACTGACACATTTGAAATGATGCTGAGCGGTTCTAGGCACTTCAGTCTGGAACCCTGCGACCACTACGGTCCCAGGTTGGAACCCTGCCCCGGGCATGGATGTGTGTGATGTCCTTAGGTTAGTTAGGTTTAAGTAGTTCTAAGTTCTAAGATAGTGATGACCTCAGATGTTAAGACCCATGGTGCTCAGAGCCATTTAAACAATTTTTTTAAAATGTTTTTCGCTTGTGGGTCCTTTTTAAACATGACTGAACAATTACTACGCTGTCTACAAATATACCAGACTTATAGAAATAATGTTAACTCTAAATGAGACCTTCTTGACAAAAATACTAAATAAACTTGAAATGAAAGTCGCCTACTCGGATCAAAAACTCTGATTTGTGTAGCCTCTTCTTCAATAAATGCACAACACCGTTTAATGTGTTGTAAGATAATGTATAAAAATTCATTACCAGTAAATGTTACACAAGGGCCGCCCATTTTTGTGACAATCCATGGTAGTATTATTTCATGTTATTTCACGTCCACTTTCCCCAAGAGTTTACAAGGCACTAGTGCTGATGGCCACCTTGTTAGAGGTTTCTTTGGCATTAGTGTTTCAGATGTCGTTATTCCTGTTTTACTGATTCCGATGTTACTGATTTGATAACAAATTATCTCCCTGGCCCCTTAACCTTTTCATATCATAGACTTTTACACCGCAAATAATTAGCAATGCCCGTATTTCTTCGACTTGTCAAGGCCTCCGTTTTGCCGGTACTGCTCTCCCATTTTCCAAACTTCTCAGCAATCCTACCGAATACCTGGCGTATTCATCGAAAGAGTCATTCTGGAAACCGGGCCTAGGCACGGGCTTAGCTACATGTGGACGTTCAGAACATTCCTGACAGATAAAAAACTTGAATCAGACCAGCTCGTTTCACTTTGTACAGGCTTCACAGGACCTTATAATTCCATATCAGCAGCGAAGACTAAATATTACATTTGAGAAAGAACATCTTGAACATTTACAGGGACAATCACCAGAAGCTTGATGATGATGATGATGATGAGGTCCCATACTACGAGGAGCGCAGGGGACTGCCAATATCGCTGTCGGTGTGCGATTTTCACGGAACGAATTAATAGTCAAGAGCTCGTATTGTTTTAAATAAACAAATGTCAGTAAAGCTTAGAAAGTATACTTTTTGTTGAAAAGTACACTTTTAAAAATGGAACAGCTACTATCTATATTGGCACACTAAAAGAACGGTAAATTATAATAGCGTTTGTTGCACGATTCTAGAGCAAGCGTAGACGAGATATCGTATTTTTTAAAAGTTTTACAGCAACCCTTGTTTGCATCATTGAACCTACATACTTATTAGGTACGATGTTGTCATGTTTGCTTACAGTGTGCTTGTGTGTTCCTTGAGTGCATTGCGATTAGCTTGTCAGTTAGTGTGTGACATACCTAGTACCTGGTCGTGAGTGAAGGATGGAATTTAACAATGGAGAAAAAGCCGACCACTTCATGATGTATGGAGAGATTAGGAAGAATGTAGCTTGTTCCTGTAATAGTGTATGTGGCAAGATATCCCAATAGACGCAAACCATCCAACTAGTTACGTGAAAGTAGTAGCGTAACACCTAGACAACGTAACAGAAGGAAATAAGTGACGAAGGAAGAGAGGGATAGTAACCTTCCTTCTACTGCTATTGGAGTTCATCCGGACGTTAGACCCCGCGCTGTTACGTAAGTGACATGAGTCAACAAGTGCCCCATGCACACTCCATCAACACAGCTTCCATACCCAGTACTTCTTTCTCCATCAATAGCTACATGGGAACACTTAGGAGAATCATGTTAACTTCTGTACATGGACATCTAGACAGGATACTGTAGATGTATCATGTTTAGTGACGAAGCCACATTTACCAATCGTAGCCAGGTAAACCTCAGAAACATGCAGTATTGGTCTGTTGACAAACCCCTTTGGCCTTGTCAGGTCGGCCGTCACCGGCATGGAGTGTAAACGTGCCGTGTGGGTTAGTGAATCATCAGCTCAAAGGCCTGTTATTCATAGACGGAACCCTAAACATGCACACGTTTCGCAGCCTCCTAACAGACCATCGTCCAAAGATATTAGAAGACGTTCCTCTGCCAACTCGGAGAGATCCTTGCTTACATTATGATGGTTCTCCTTCCCATAGTGCACAAAGTATTACAGTATGTCCTTACAAACTGTTTCCAAATTGCGGGACTGAACGCAAAGGACCTGTATATTGGCCGGCCAGTTCCCAAGATTTGACGCCTGCAGACATTATACCGCGGGATAAGCTGAAAGACGAAGTACACCCGATAATATCCCACGATGTGTTATTGCAGCCTGCTCGGACACCTCCGCTGAAATGCTGCACGTGTGCAGCAGTCGTTCCGTACCAAACTGGAAGCGTGTGTTGTCGCTGCCGGTGTCAATTTTGAACACAGACTGTGATGACTAGATCTCCCGTTACTGGTCAGAAACAGCGTCGCTGTGGGAACTTTTTAAAATACTGTATCTGGAAAACAACCCGAGCTAGAAACCTGTAACAAACACCACCGTCTTTCAATTTGCTCTGCTTTCAGTTTTTTAATGTCAGTAGGTATTTTGTCATTTAAATTAGCACAAAAAATTCGCTTTCGAGGTAGTATTACAATATGTTGATGGGCTAACAATACGAACCTCTCGCTACTCATACATTCTGTGGAAACGGAACGTCAGTAGATCTTTTCATACCCGCAATATCTGCGGGACAGGTTTTATGTTCAAAAATGGTTCAAATGGCTCTGAGCACTATGGGACTGAACTTCTGAGGTCATCAGTCCCCTATAACCTAGAACTACTTAAACCTAACCAACCTAAGGACATCACACACATCCATGCTGGAGGCAGGATCCGAACCTGCGACCGTGGCGGTCTCGCGGTTCCAGACTGTAGCGCCTAGAACCACACGGCCACTGCGGCCGGCAGGTTTTATGTGGTTCCCCCTATATAGAGGTATACCCAGTGCTCTGAAACAAGGACAAGGCCGAAGACGCTTTTATAAGCAGCGGATAACGTCCTAGAACGTAAAAGAGGTGCCTAGTTCTGAATGCGTGAAATCCGCAAAGAAACTCGTCAAAAGAACTACAATTAGCAAAAAGCAGCAGAAAGTACATGGATATGCTGGTGATGAGCTCCTTTTGAACTTAAATGCATCACGTGACAATTAATTTTTCGTCTTAAATAATATTCGATTATACGATTACGACTCTGCTGCTGTGAACTGTAGATTTTTTACACTGCACTTAGATATTCTTATTATTTGTTGACATTAACAGGAGACGAATTATGTAGCGTAATTACATTTTTCTATTCAGACTGGAAAAAAATCACCGTTACGCACAGAGCATGGAAAATACGGAAGTAACAGCGTTAATAAAAACCAAGTTCTCAGTTTATTTATATCATGCTAGTCTTCTGTCACTACTTGCCTACAGATTGATGGGCTAGCATCTCTTGGTCTGTCAAATTGTTCCGTCTTTTTGCACTATATGGTTTCGTAAGTATTTGTCACTGACTGTGGTTTTATAGAGTATTCTCTTGCCCGTAGTGCAAGTGTCAGAACTGAAAATCTCCCCTTGAAACACTCCCAACTGAATGCTGCCGCAGCTCGACATATGGTGCAGCCCTTAGTGGCCTACCTCTATGTCTTTTTATGTTTTGTGGTTAAAAACGTTATCGCTTCATATTTTTTTATACGTGACATGCCATTTTTAAATGTTTTATTTCTGATGTAGGCACTTTTAGAAGTGGAAGAAACTTAGGTCAAAAATAGTTCATTTTCACAACCGTGGGTTGCAATTATTTTAATTTTACCTTGTAACGGTCGCTGACAACGCAGCCACCTTTAAAGCTTTTCTCCCAATTGACATACGCGAATCCAAATGCCTACCTATGTGTTGCCGACATATAGGGCTTGAAAACAGCTGAGCTCTACAATAATGTGGATATTAAATAACGTGCTGTTCTTTAAATACAGTGCTATTAAGAAAGGTCTTCAGTCAAGAGACTGGTACGATGCAGCTCTCCATGCTACTCTGTCCTCTGCAAGCCACATCATCTCAGAATAACTATTGCTACCTACATCCTTTTGAAACTGCTTACCGTATTCATCTCTTGGTCTACCTCTACGATTTTTACCCTCCACGCTTACCTCCAGTAATAAATTGGTGATCCCTCGATGCCTCAGAATGTGTCATACAAACGAATCTATTTCTTCTAGTCAAGTTGTACCACAAATTCCTCTCCTCTCCAGTTCTATTCAGAACCTTCTCAATGGTTACCTGATCTACCCGTGTAATCTTCAGAACCCTTTTGTATCATCACATTTCGAAAGCTTCAAATGTCGTCTTGTCTAAACTGTTAATAATCCTTGTTTCCCTTCCATACATGGTTGCACTCCATACATATAGTTTCAGAAAAGGCTTCCTGACACTTAAATCTATACCCAAACTTAAATTTCTTTTCTTCAGAAGCGCATTCCTTGCCATAGCCAGTCTACATTTTATATCCTCTCTACTTCGACCACCATCAGTTATTTTACTCCCAAAATCACAAAACTAATTTACTACTTTAATTGTCTTATTTCGTGATCAAATATCCTCAACAGCACCTGATTCAGTTTGACTTCATTCCATTATCCTCGTTTTGCTTTTGTTGATGTTAATCTTATATCCGCCTTTCAAGTCCATTCTGCTCAGCTGCTCTTCCAGGACATTTAAGGCTCTGACAGAATGACAATATCGTGGCCAACCTGAAAGTTTTTCTTCCTTCGATGTCGATTTTAATTTCTATTCCAATTTTTTTTGTTTCCTTTACTGCTTGCTCAATATACAGATTGAATAACATTGGGGATAGGCACCTGTTTCACTCGCTTCTCAGCCAATGCTTCCCTTTCATGTCCCTCGACTCTTCCAACTTCCTTCTGCTTCCTGTACAAATTGTAAACAACGTTTCGCTTCCTGCATTTTACCCCTGCCACCTGAAGAATTTGAAAGAGAGTAATCCAGTCAACATTGTCGAGAGATTTCTCTAAGTCTACAAATGTTAGAAACATTTACCATTTCATAATCTATCTTCTAAGGTAAATCTAAGGTAAACTGCCTCGCGTTTTTCAACATCTCTACGGAATCCCATCTCATCTTCCCCAAGGTCGGCCTCTACCAGTTTTTCCATTCGCCTATAAAGTATTCGTGTTAGTATTTTGCAGCCGTGGCCTATTAAACTGATAATTCGGTAATTTTCACATCTGTCAACAACTGTTTTTTTTGCGATTGGAATTATTATAATCTTCTTGAAGTCTAAGGTTATTTCACTTGTCTCATACGTCTTGCTCACTATATGGTAGAGTTATGTTAGGCCTGGCTCTCCCAAGGCTGTCAGTAGTTGTAATGGAATGTTGTCTACTTCCAAGGCCTCGTTTCGACTTAGGTCTTTCAGTGCTTCGTCAAATTCTTCACGCAGTGTCGCATCCCCCATTCCGTTTCCACTACTTCCTTTTTCCTTTCCATAATATTGCCCTCAAGTACATCGCCCTTGTGTAGACCCTCTAGATACTTCTCCCACGTTTCTGGATTCCTTTCTTTGCTTACGACGTGTTTTCCATATGAGCTCTTGACATTCATGCAGCTGTTTATCTTTTCCCAGAAGGTCTCTTTAATTGTCCTGTAGGCCCTATCTATCTTACCCCTAGTGATACATGCTTCTACATCCTTACATCTGTCCTCTAGCCATCCCTCCTTAGCCGTTTTGCATATCCTTGTCATCCTCAGTTTTGCGACGTTTGTGTACCTTTTCGCCTGCTTCATTAACTACAGTTTTATATTTTCTCCTTTTATAAATGAAATTAAATATCTATTTTGTTACCCAACGTTTTTTACCAGCCCTTGTCATTTTACCTAATCGATTCCCTGCTGCCTTCACTGTTTCATCCCTCAAAGCTATCCATTCTTCGTCACTGTACTTCTTTCTCTTGTTCTTGTCATTCGTTACCTAATACTCTCTTTGAAACTCTCTACAACCACTGAATCTCTCAATGTATGCAGTTTCCATCTCCTTAAGTTCTTACATTTTCGCAGTTTCTACAGTTTTATTCTACAGTTCATAACCAATAAATTGTTTTCAGAGTCCACGTCTGCACCTGGGAATGTCTTACAATTTAAAACCCGGTTCCTAAGTCTCTGTCATACCATCATATAATCAATCTGATACATTTCACCTTCTCAAGGTCTCTTCCATGTATACAACCTCCTTTCATGATTCTGAAACCAAGTGTTAGCTGTCATTAAGATATAATCTGTGGAAAATTCTACCACGAAGCTCTCATTTAATTCTTTATCCCCATTCCATATTTCCCTACTACATTTCCTTCACTTCCTTTTCCTATAATCGCATTTCAGTCTCCCTTAACCACTAATTCTTCGTCTCCCGTAACTATCAGAATAATTTGTTTTATTGCATCATACGTTTTTTTTTTTCAATCTGTTCATCATCTGCAGAGTTATTTGGCACATAAACGTTTACTACTGTGGTAGGCGAGGGCTCCGCATCTTTCTTGTCTACAATAATGTGTTCACTATGCTTTTCATGGTAGCTTATCCGCGTTCCTAATTTTTTATTCATTATGAAGCCCCCTCCTGCATTACCGTTATTTGATTTTGTATTTATAACCCTGTGCTCGCCTGACCAGAAGTCTTCTTCCTCCTGCCACCAAACTTCAAAAATTGCTACTATATTAACTTTAGCCTATTAAATTCCATTTTTGAATTTTGTAACCTATCTGTCAGACTGAAGGATCTGATATTCCAAGCCCCAATTTGTAGAACGTCAGTTTTGATTCTCCTGGTAACGACGTCCTCCTGAGTAGTCCCCGCCCAGAAATCCGACTGGGGTACTATTTTACCTCCGGAACATTTTATCCAAGAGGACGCCACCATTATATGACTATACAGTAAAGCTACACGCCCTCGGGAATATTTACGGCTGTAGTTTCCCCTTGCTTTCAGCCGTTCGCAGTACCAGCACATCAAGGCCAGATCAGTCTATCATCCAAACCTTAGCTCCTGCAACTACTGAAAAGGCTGCTGCCCCTCTTCAGGAACAACACATTTGTCTGGTCTCTCAACAGATACCCCTCCGTTGTGGTTGCACCCACGGTACGGCTGTCTGTATCGCTGAGGCACGCAAGCCCCGTCCCCCGCACCCCGCCCCATCCCACCACCAACGGCAAGGCCCATGGTTCTTCGAACATGAAATTATATATAATAAAAGCATTTGTTTTGATGGAAAATAGTAGTAGCAGTAGTGGTGCAAATGAACCTCCTATTATTATATATATCGTCGAATTCGTCTTAATCGAAACTGAACTTATCAAGTCCCAAATGCCACAATTTGAGTTATTATCACCTGCCAGGATAAGTATTATTTTTCTATCACTATGATGAAATTATTTACTTTTAAGCTAGCTGGGGACAATAGAAGCATAGTGATCCAAGTGAAATTTTTTTTCTGTAATGGAGGTTTTCGAATGGATGCATGGGGGAAAATAATAATTTTCATACCACACTCACCCACCTGCCAAAACTATTTTCTTCTCTAAGAACGTCTCAATTTCCCATTTTAGAATTGATATTACTTTGAAAAATACATCCTGCCGTATTAATCCAAGTGGAATCCCACACTTAGGTCGTTATGGCTACAAGTTATGGCTCTAATTAGAGCGGAATCAGAAATGATTAATGAGCAAAATAATATTATTTTTGTGACATACAGTTTGGAGATCGTGAAATTTGTTATATTAAAGTCAAAACAGCTACTTATTTTTATAAATATGATCGTACACGTACTTTGCCAAACCGACTATAGAGTAATTTTCGAACTGGTTCAAATGGCACCAAGCACTATGGAACTTAACATCTGAGGTCATCAGTCCCCTAGACTTAGAACTACTAAAACCTAACTAGCCTAAGGACATCTCACACATCCATTCCCGAGTAAGGATGTAGTAGCAGCGCGGTTCCGGACCGAATCACCTAGAACCGCTTGGCCAAGGCGTCCAGCCTTTTGAATCGGTAGCAAAAGAAGTTATTGCTTATGACAAAGTCAGCTGTCGCATGTCCGTTATTTTTTCGGTTTTTGCAGTGTGTCTATTCTCTTTGGTTTCCACTAAACAGGAAGCATAAAACGATTGAGATCAAACCTCATGAATCAGATTTGCAAGCATTTGTGCTAAGCCCCCAAAATTACATACCTGCAGAGGGTAGGGGAGCAAAGCCAAAACCATATGAAAAGATGCCACACATAAAATTATTAAATTTGTTCGTTTAGTTCATAATCCATGCTACCTACCAGTCCCACATGTAGCCAGAAGAATAAGGGTGAAGAGAGGTCCACGACGATCGATGAAAACACGCTGCCCTCCGAATTTCGAGATGGTACGGAGTACCTCGTTACATCTTCAATGTTTCGATGTGACGCGACTGTTATATCATTACGTGTTCCCAAAAGGGATTCCGCTAGTTTTCTCGAAATGATGAGAATTCCACTTGAACCATAATGCCCTACTATAGCCATTTGCGTTCGGCACCATTTTACTATAAATTTATGAGGTTAGAAGCGTAGGAGTCATTAGACACAATTCGTACGCGTTGATTAACTCTAGGCGCGGTATTTAACGTAGAAGTCCTTGTAGCGCTGTTCGTTTGAAGTATTTGTGTCAATACGGGCAGGAACAAGTTTCCCCTCGGTCAAAGCTGCTTGGATCTCGATTCGTTATCGACTGCACTCTGGCCAAATAACATTTCACCAATCGGAGCGGTAGTGGTTTCCGCATTCCCTGAGCAAACAATAGCTCCTCCTTTTTCCTTTCTGTCACTCCCTCACCCCTTCCACCCCCAATTCCATCTCCGAAACGGGGCGCATTGTGCGCGGTCCAATTAAGGCGCAGAGTGCTGGGATCCTTGGGTCGCCGCACGGCTCCGTGCGAGCTGTCCGTTCTACACTGCGGATGTTAGCTGCAAGTTCACTTTCACCGTCTTCCATCTCTTACACAGTAGACTATTAAGCACACTCGAGGAACATTAGCGATACACACGACCAAGGAGGAGGAGGAGGAGGAGATTAGTGTTTAACGTCCCGTCGACAACCAGGTCATTAGAGACGGAGCGCAAGCTCGGGTGAGGGAAGGATGGGGAAGGAAATTGGCCGTGGCCTTTCAAAGGAACCATCCCAGCATTTGCCTGAAGCGATTTAGGGAAATCACGGAAAACCTAAATCAGGATGGCCGGAGACGGGATTGAACCGTCGTCGTCCTCCCGAATGCGAGTCCAGTGTGCTAACCACTGCGCCACCTCGATCAGTACACGACCAAGAAAATCAGCTGTCGCCGAATTATGTCTCGAATTTTGTCGTGTAATGAAATTTGATGGGACCAATATCGTCGTGCAAACGAAATGTTTCTAGGACAGTGTAATTAAGGAGTCTGTCGAAACAAAGATAGCGGAGTCTAACAAACAAGAACAGAGGCTCCCTTGTAGACCAGGTTTGTCTCCAGCATTCTGTTTATTAAGATCCCTTCGGCATGACATCCACCCATCCACCAGAACAAAGAAGTGCTGGGAGATTTCGATATTAGTGGAATATCAGTATGGGCTTTAAAAAACAAAGGAGAATCAAAGGGCATAGTGTGCGTCGAACTCAGCTGTAAATGGCTTTACGAGAACAGCAATAGCACTCAGTCTAATTGGAGTGTAGACTCGGAATACACATAAAAGCACAACTTACAACTGAAGGCGGCTGCTGGGTTGTGTAGAAAATGGAAACAACAACTCACTGGAAGAATAAGAAGCCCATCATTAAAAGGGAACTGCACCTCTCACGAATTCTGAGTTGAGCGGAGCCTACTAAACTCCTCTCACCCAATAAGCACAAGTCGAAATTGTACAGAAAGTATTAAGGTGCCGTTTGGTCGGCAAACAGTATCAACGCTAATTAACGCAATCTGTCAGTATCGCTGATAAAATGAATTAACGTTAGAAAGGTTTTGTTACAAGACAAGAAAGACGACAGAACTTCACCGCAGCTAATTGTAAGCGCTGCAGAACTATTTCATTTTAGCGTTAACTTACAGACTTTACGTGATTGGGCTCTCGAGAACTCTCAGAAAACTCTTCATCGACAAAGAGGTTCGCTTCAAGTGAACATTTTCAGTATCATCGTTTACGAATCTACATTAAGGACTACAGCGTGTCGAGAATGAGCTATATTGAAGCGGTGCAGACATGATAACAGGTTACCAACATTTCTCTATGAGACACTGCTACAACGTTGAATAGGACGCATTGTACCACGAGGCATGGCCATACATAACGGGTATTTAATATCTCCATACATACTAAATACGAAATTTTCTTGTGGAGATCACATGTAGTGATGTGTTTCGTTCACTCTTTAGCTCATCAAATAAATGACTTTAAATTTAATTAATTAGTTGTATTTTTAGCCATTGTTTGTTGATATTGTTTACTTATTGTTGCAGTATGCATCATTAATAAAAAAACTATTCCTCAAATGCAAAAACATACACTCGAAACACAAAAAATGGGAATCCTATTACCCTCAAACACTATAATGTATGAAATAGTTACTATCTTTTGAAGAAAAGGAGTATTTAAAATCCCTTCACCACAAATAACAAATTAGGTCATTGTCGACCACACATTTGACCTCCAAAAATATATGTAACTAGATGCAGTACAATCAACCCAGTGAGATGCTCTTATTAAGATACATTTTACATTCGAAAAATTGGGCGACACTTCAAGACGTATTCTCCGAAGACAAAATGCCTTTAAATGTAGCCGCCATGAGAAGTCAAAAATGACCAGCCAAATGCGACTACAAAAATACAATGATACACTTAACAGACCGTCTCACCATCGTACATATTGAAAACAACTTGAAAAACGTAGATCTGTTAGAACAACAGGAAACATAACTCCACAAGATGAAATTAAGTGATTACGTATTCAACGAACAAATAAATTTTCGCTGCCACAACAGCTTCAGCAATCCTTACGAATTATTTATGATAAAATCCAAGACAATTTATTCAGGCATCAGTTCCTCCGATTTTACAAAAATTAGAAAAGTTTTCTTACTGTAAAGCAAAGCAGCTATGATATAAAATGTGTATAATGTATCTGATGCGCATCTTCTATCATCTCTGATTTCTTATTACTCAGTTGTTCAGTAAGGGCGCCAGTAATAGTAAGTTCGCTTAGCAGTTAGTGAACTGTGTTATAGACGAAAATAGTCTGCGAAAGATAGTATTACAACAATACAACACACAGAACTGTACGTAATATACCTTTGTTTAAATTCTATCAATGGATATATAATTTCTTTGTGTGTCGCATTTTGTTTCCTACTGCACGTAAAAGCCTTATTGAGAGTTAATCAACTTGTTCTCAGAACTAACATTTGATCTCCACAGAAGTGTACCTTACGATGAAGCCACAGACATCGAAATGTATTTTACAGCTAATAATGTACTAAAGTGGCTGAAAGAGGATTTCTACACCGAATTATTCGTACACTGAAGCGTCAGCGCCCAAGATAACACAAAGAACACATTCAGGTGTAGCAATAGTGTGACGACCAATCGTTCGTCACATATCGATTGTTCGAGAAGTCGGAGGGATTCCTCACATTTCCAAGAGAATTGTTCGACTTTCTTTTCCTCAGAGAACTGCACTTCGACTTGTGACACTGGAAATATGCGTTTTGTATGCATCTCTCATATAACACGACTCCAATAAAGCGTTTTGTGTTATTAATCTTCATCCGTCTGTCGTACGAGTAGAACTGTAAAGTGAGTAAATACAGTCGAGACGCCAGATTATAAAAATTGTTTCTTCCGCTCGCTTGGCGTACCACCCCATCATGATACTGGCAGATCAGGCTTAGAAAGAGGTCAGCATTAATACATATCCAGTTCCTCGGATTTTCCGACTAATTCTTAGCAATTGGGCACATTCAACTACATCATCAACAACTACAACACAGTGGTTGGTTCGAGTGGATGGAGTCTTTCAGCAATACTTCGTGTGAGACGACAAAAGCTATTTAACCTTTATCTTGACCAACGTGGATCAAGAATGCAAGACCACGATAGCAATATGCCATTAAGTTACTCCTATGAAATTAATTTAATTTACACTGTAATCTTGCGCTAATTATAAAAGGTATCGGACTACAATTAGTTACACAAATAATTGCTTTTGATAGGGATCGGTAGTTGAACTAGTGGGAATCTATCCAATGTTGTGGCAGTTTTAAGGTAGATATAATTACGTAAACGAATAAAATGTTCGTTAGACTAATTAGGCAATGATGTACCAAGTAATTATGTAACCTCCCCACAATAAAATACTATAAATAATATTCACATTTAGCTTAACTACCCAACAGTCAAAATATGTATGGCATTGACATTTAGTGTAACCTAGCAACAGTTTATTATTAACCTACCAAAAATAACGTGACTAATTTCTCAATAAAACTGAGACTCACTTATAACCTTTCAATAATTGACTGTGAATTTAAACTGGTAAATTTTGAACGTCAGCAGTGCTGCATCATGGCCCTGAACGATCATACTGAATAAATTGAAAATTCTTACCTCAGTAAGGTCGCCGGATAACGCAATATATATCTACTGCTATAAGAAAATTTTCTGGCGTGCCCAGTGCAATGCTGGCCGATAGATTTGTCATGTATAAAAGGAAACAACTGATTTTTCTTTACAGTGGTCGGGATGACCATGGATTGGAGAAATTTGTAAATTATTTAAATTGAGAGGAATGATTGTCAAAAATTACTTTTCATGGGAAATATTATTATTACGAGATTTTTTAAAACATTTTCATGGGACTTGATATAAAAATATTACATATGCGCGAGGCTGCTTTTACCTTATACTACAACGCTCAGGCACCGCCATCGCTCCACACAACCGGCCCAGCCAACACGATACACCATACTGCCCGCTACTACTTACTCCTACTGCTACATACTTCCTACTGCAGACAACAGTGCTCTCTGGTCTGAGATTCTCTTATACCTTACATATCGCAGGCAGCGCATGAGTAATCCATCGAAATTACATCTGCTCGAGTGCGCTAGCAACATATTCCTTAATCATAGACCTCTTACAATTATAATGTTCATCAAGAAAAGTAGCTACTGTATGTGACCTTACATGGTACTAAAATTAGTTTTTATCGACACGAAATTGAGAGGAAAGAGAGTATTATTTGCATCTAAAGCAAATTATTGGTACATGCAAGCAAATACAAAACTAAGCGTTTACTTCAGATGAAGAGGTAGCTGTGGCGATCTCCTGATCTAAAGTAAAGGCGGAAAATGTATTCATGGCTCTCGAACCATAATTGCTAAGAAGATTATATTCTTGGCACCTGATTTTTAAGGTAGAGCCTACCGGTATACGCTATGAATCAATAACCATTAACTCCCATTAACGAGGCATTCAGTCTTGCTGTTTTCCTTGCCTCATTCACCACACAAGATACGAACAGTTTGAATGGTAGCCACCGACTCTCTAGTGTCACAAAGACTGCTTGTTTTTTTAACACCAAATCCACCTTTTCTATTCACGATCATCGTGTTTTGCAGCGGAGGAACGTCCCTCCAGGTTTTAAGTAAATACAAATCTACGTGGCCTACGCATTAAGCAGTTCTACTAATACTATTTCAATATTTTAGCACTTTAAAAGAACATAGTTTTAAAATTACATGCATACAGTAACCCTTGTGAGATAACTCAACGAAGATATGAACAAACGTTTAAATAGAAAATTAAACAAAGATGATAGTATACAGATACACATCAAGCATAAGAAGGCAAAGACGTTACATGAAATTGGTATATAAATACCAAATTTAAATGTTGCACCACATCCTAGCAATCATATCAGAAGGTTAAACGTACAGTTGTAAAGTGCCTGTCGGTACCTAAGGAACGACTTACACAACACATTCAACATGAAGTAGCAATCGGGAATCTAAACCCATCAGAACTGACACAGAAGCTAAGCAATTTGGAGCGAAAGAACCTGTTTGCAGAGGGCGCATTTCGCATTACGTACGATATGGCTCAGCCCCTCCCATCGACAGTAAGTATGTTCATAACTGCTTTAGCAAAGAAGGCGGATGAAATTTAAATTTTTTCCTCAATGACACTTCGTAAATTAAATGCGCCATTACAAACATAGTGCCACACGCTCTGGCTTAAGGCAGTGTTACAGAAAGTAACACATATGATCATCAGATTGACGTCACATGAACTGAAGCAAATCAGGTGACAGGCAAACTTTTCTTCGTCTTAATAGATCTAGAGCATTTTTTCAGTATTCCAGAAGAATAAATTACTGACTGCCGCACCGCAAACGATGTTCAATCTCCTCAACAACAGAGCTGCAGGTGAGAGGTGAACAAAAATCACACCTCCATATGGTGCTCGTTCCACGTTAAATCTGCAGATCAGGCTAAGGAGTGCGAACAACTGTGTCCTTACTTGAACTACTAAAAACGACCGATAAGCAACGCTTTCATATTTTGTGGAACAGAAGGCTGGTGAGAAATAATGTGAGTACCTTCTAAGGCACTAAGTGGCACTGCAGAAATCTGCCAAAGCCCCTTCATATTAAACTGAACAAGCCTGCGGTGGCGTGGGGGTGTAGGGTTTGATTCAAAGGAACAAACGGTTAGTTCTTGTCGGTCTACCGTTTGCAGTTTCAGATCATCAATCAGCGATTTTGCTATGAAGCTGGACTGACTACCTGCGTCCAGTAGACATCGCGTTGTCCTGCTCAATCCCGTAGGTCCTAAGACACATACTTGAGCTGTCTGAAGGGACGTATATCTGTGGGGAGCGACAGATACCTTTCCCACGGAAGTAACGTTTGTCCGACCCGCAGGACCCATAACATCCTTTTGTCCCTAACAAATGGACTTATGATGCTGTCTTTTACAGTTAACACACCGAGCCTTTTCTTCCTTTTTGCAATTTGTGCCCACGTTTAAGACAAAGAATGCATCTGTTTCCTAGTTTCAGTTCATCTATACGATCATTAACTCTTACGATCTTCTTACAGCCTTGCGTCCAATGACCGCAAGATTCGCAAAAGACGCAGAATGGTTCCTTTACGCTGGTATCCTTCGAAGTCGATCTTTTGGATTCCGCGTGTACGTGAAGTGTGGACACTTTGGGAAGATTACTCGAAGTGCTGGAAAATTCACCTCGTATCTTTTGCGTGGTAGACACCCCGTCGACTTCCTCGTTCAGAAACTCAATCAGTTGCAAAAGGTCCCCTTCGGATATTCTTGTACGCTTGGCGTGAATTATCCAGCGGCGGCATGTATCTTCCAGAAAAGCGCGTAAAATTTTCGGCGCGAGTACTCGGCCGTATCCGTTCACGTCTTCCCCAAGTGCCCGGAGAGCTTGAATACGTCAGTAGCATTCAATGAAGGTTGAATTAAGTTCCTCTGGGATGGACAGCTTAATTGGTTTCACGGCTTCGAGATAATCTAAGTGAGCTGGAATTATTCGATCCTTGTTGTCATAACGCGCTCGGAGAATCCTCTTCGTTTCTGCGTACGTCTCGGCCGTCACTAAATGCTTTGGTTCTCCCGTGAGATAGCCGCGAAGAAAAATGTGATTATTAATTGTAGTCACCGTCGGATCGTTGTGAACCGACTGCTCACATTGCTCCCAGAATCTTGCCCAGGTCTGGATACCACTTGAAAAAGGGTCAAGCTTGATCGGCGGAAGTTTTACTGAAGCTTTGGGAACAGTCATTGTTACAGTTTGTACCGGCGGATTGTCGGGAATCTTTATGTCTGCTACCGATTTCGCAAGTTGTTTCTCTATTTCGCGAGACAATCGAGAAATTGTGAGTTTCGCGGTGTCTATATAATCTTCGCATTTATGAACATCTTCTTCGTATTTGTCATCGTCTAACAACTCGTGAATATCCTCATCTAATTTAACGAGGTGGTTCAGAAAACTTCCCAATCTGTCATTGTAATATTTATAATCGGCGATTTCCGATGTGTCTGATAACCTTGCAACTTCCGCTACGAGTCGCGTAATGTTTGCTCGTTCTCTCGTACGTTTTCTCTTTAGACAGTGTAACTGTGCTTCTGGTTTGTGGTCTGGCATGTCCATTTCGTCCAATTACTCCAAAGTTTAAAGCAGTGTCGGGTAGCGATCAGCTGGTCCTAGTACGGCGTTATCTTTGGATCGCTAGTCGAAGTAGCTCAATTGATTGTCGCTAGATGGCAACACTAGTCATGAACAAGGGGGGTGAAACTCATATAGGGATTTCCGGTAACGTTGGTTTGGTCCCAGGCCACTTGGAGTGCTGCAAGTTTAGCAATTTATAGTCTCGTGTTCCTATTGGATGACGTCTTCCATAATTGTTTTGGTATCGTAGCAACGTGATCGTGATTTTTCGTTTAAATTGCAGTGGAGGTATGTTGCTATTATTCTGCTTAATTTTTGGATGCATTCGTAATATTTGATGGTGTGATGATTCAGTATTTACTTTTTTACTTTTGTTTCATATAGAACACGAGGCTCTATCATCACATTACGTTCTGTGTAACCTTGTATATTTGTTCCTGCAAAAGAAATACAATTTCCGTTGCTCACTTTACTTAAAGGGTATGTATATTTCTTATTTCTGTTAACATTTCCTTGTATTTCATAGAGAATCCCATGCTAGCAGCTTTTGACATAGTTGGTATTCAACTTTCCGAATCCTGTAATGGAATATAATTCTGGCTTTGATTCATCTTCCTTTTTGCCATGAAGTACTCTTAGTGACATAATAAGTATCATTTATTGTGCCATTTACTACATACCAAATACTGGACATGCTACAATTGATTCATAATGCCTCGAGTGTGTTCTATTTCCCGTTTTCGACAGTAAATATTGGGTATTGTATATAACACTCTATCCAGGTAAAAAGTGTTGTTTGCTGTTGTATCGACAAAGGTTGTGTTCTCACATAATAAGACATTTGTTTGGAAGTCACACAAAGCAGGTCCTTCAAGCAGTTGGACATTTACACGTATTATTGTGGCAATGCAGTAGAAATGTTCTCGCACTTTAATGCTCAACACAATGTAATACAAATTTACAGCTGCAACTGTTACTGTTAATCTACAGTTGAATTTGGTATCTACCATGGTATCTAGATGCTTAAATATACTGAAATGGTATAATAAGCAGTGTTTCGACTGCCTGATAGCACTGTTTAACGAAGTAGTGTTGAATATAGAATATAGTGCAACTACGCTCACGCAGTTATATATAGAGTGATGTGCATATCCGTAGTAGAAATGAGAATTGGTTTCGTTTTTTCACTATTTTGTAGCAATACCACATCAGATTACAAGCCTTGATAACAGTTATCAATACTTCAGTTCAGTATAGCTGCATTTAGACATAAGCTAATATGATTTTTGATAGTGAAATTAATTTCACATTGAGTTTTCTTTAACATTAATCAATGTAAACCATACCTGATCTTTTTTCTCTTTCCTAATTTTTGGTTTGAATAACATTTGAGACAGATGAGGATGGATCATACAGGAAGAGAAGAATCCAGTTTGAGATTGAAATTGAAATACTCGTGCAGGTTTCCCAAATGCAGGAGTAGTTATTATGTAAAAACAAATTCCAAACACAAGAATAAACATTTCTGTAAATTTCCAGCTGCATCAAAAAGTGAGACTTTAAAGAAGTGGAAATTGATCTGTAATATAGATGAAGGTGTCAACTGTAGTTATTATTATGTGTGTGAGGATCATTTTTATGAAGCAGATTATGTGAACTTTACTAGACACAGGCTAAATCCTGGTGTTATACCAAAGCACATGGAATTGATGATGTATCACCCTCCCCCCACCCATCTGTGTTACAGTGGTGGTGGTGGTGGTGGTGGTGGCGGTTTCACCACATCGGGTGCAAATATAAGTGTGCTCGAGACTGAGCAAAATCTACAGTAATAAAATGGAGCAGTCCCCCATTACAGAGCACAGATGATGGTGAGTATAGCTTCTGATCCTCACCTGTTTATGATGTTGAAAGTAGTCCAGGTGTAATGGGATCTGGCGTTTCTAAATGCGATTTTATCTCCAAGAAAACACTAAATGTATAAACTGCATAGAATTACAGTTTCCAGAGTATGTAAATAAAAAAACAGCTACAGAATGAGAGGAATAAATTGAAAATTATAAAAAAGTTGTATGATGACAGGAAATTTCAGTTAATTGAAGAAGAGTTGAATGATGTGACTAAAACTTTTATTAATAGTCAGTTAAGAAATGCCAATATGCAGCCCACAGCAGTACGGTGGTCTATACAAGATAAGGCATTTGCTTTATCTATTTATAAGTGTAGTCCCCGGTTGTAAAGATATTTGGCCACATACCTCTCCTTCCCATCTGTCAGGCTGCTCAAGGGAGTGCTTTCCCACATGCCATTTGATACAGGACTTAATCCAGCTTTATTAAACTTTTTAGCAAGGGAAGTAAGAAATATGTATGAAAATGACAAGTTTTGTGCTCTACGTTTTGACACAAACAGCTAATCTATGGGTATCAGGACTTGGGTCATTTAGGATCTGTCAGGCTGCTCAAGGGAGTGCTTTCCCACATATCATTTGATACAGAACTTAATCCAGCTTTATTAAACTTTTTAGCAAAGGAAGGAAGTAAAATGTATGAAAATGACAAGTATTGTGCGCTACTTTTTGACACAAACAGCTAATCTATGGGTATCAGGACTTGGGTCGTTTAGGACGTTCACCTGTGGCTGCTAATCAAGCATTGGTTTTTAGGCTGAAAGGCATTCACAGAACTTGGAAACAAGTTCTAGCGTATTACTATACCGCAACCACTTTCCACTATGCCCATTTTAAATCACTCATTGTTCACATCGTAAGTGAACTACAGAATATTGGCATCAAAGTGGTCTGTACTGTATGTGACCAGAATGCAACAAACCAAAAGGCCCTTAAGCAACTGTGCGAAGAAAATTTGTTGAAGCCCAGTATATTTAATTTTGTCGTCAATAATCAACCAATTGTTACCATTTATGATGTACCACATCTGCTCAGAAACACTAGAAATGCTTTGATAGATAATAAAATTCAATTTGAACCTCGAAAAGCAGCAAAGTTTGAGTACATCAGTACAGTGTTCTTTTTGGATAAAAAAACGTTTCAAAACTATACCCAAATTAAAAGCACAACACTTTAACTGCTGCACAAATGAGCCATACTGTTGCAGCTGCAATTGAGACATACACACAGCTGAGTTTCTGGAAAAGGTAGATAATCTCTTTGATTCACTCAACAGTAATGAGCAATATCCCAGGGATGGGAAACAATTTGGGTGTGCTTTATCAGAAAATTCGCCACATTTAGAAACGTTGTATAGCATATTGAGGGAAATAGGCAGCTGGCAAATAATAGATTTAAAAACGGGAAGAAACAAGAGTAATATGTTTAGCTTCATAAAAGTTTGGCAAATTACATTACAGTCTATTATTTTCTTGTGGAAGACCTTGAAAGTGGTTGCCTTTAAGTACTTAAATTTAAAGGCGTTCAATCAAGATGCCTTAGAAAATTTCTTTTGTTGTATAAGACAACATGCTATTGCTAATACAAACCCAACTTGTTTTCAGTTTGTACTAGCTCTGAAGACTTGTGTTGTCAATCGTATGACTTTGCCTTTCAAAGCCATGAGTGTAAGTAAGTGTGAAAATGATGATTACACTCCCTTGAACAGTGTGTATCACGTTTTGGCAGCTAGTGGTAGGAGTGAATGTGAGATAAATGACACTGATACACCTGAGCAAATTTATTCTTACGCATATGGTATCATCGAGTCTGTAGAAGATCAACAATCCTTATCCTATGTAGCATGCAGTCTCTACTCCTATGCTGTGACTGAAAATCATTTGTTTACCTCATTTAAAGAGAATAGTGAGGAGCATTCTCATTTGAATTATGCAAGTGAAAGAGTCATGATTTTCCTAAGGGCACTCCATGATCAGCTGTATGAGTATCTAAATAGTCATGCTCACACAACAAGAATACATGATAATTAAAAAAAACATTTGTTCTCTCTCATACAACAATTTGTAATAAACATGACATCGAAGAGAGACTTCTGAAGACAAGTGTTCCATTTATAATATACAAGTATGTGAAAGAAAAGAAATTTACAAACGTGAGGAAATTGTGTATGCAACAACTTAAAAAGAAGTTCAAATCATGTTAAGAGACTTTGTATTTAGTTTTATTATGTGTACAATGAGAGTAAGCTCCCTATACACATACAAATGTTGTATTAAAAGCTGAGAATTACATGTTCTTGTATCAAAATCATGCCTTTGATTTGTTATGAATAAAGTTCTGTCAAAGGGAATTTGTGTTAATTTTCAGTAGTGTATCAAACAAAGTTTTCAAAGAGGAAGTAAATAATTAAAAATGTTAAAAATAAATATTGTACCAGCGTCTTTTTCATTATTTAAACATGATGGGTGTTGCCAAAATAACAGCCAAGTTGGGGAAAAAAGAAAAAAAAATGTTATGTGTTGCAGTTCATTTTGTTTGTATGTCTCATTGCCAAAAACATTTTGGCTACATTAATGGAGTGTCTATCTGCTCGCCTCCCAATTTTTTTCATTTTCAGTTGACGTAAAGTAGTATTTTCTGTGTTTCATAAATTTATTTGAATTGTGCTGAAGTTCAATTTCAGATGACTGAATATCCATAAATAACAATCAACAGAAAAAGTAATAAATGGAATTTTGTAGACTTTACACTATATCCTTGGTTGTAGCACAGATTTTTTGTAAATGGCCTCTTGGTTATCCATTAGCTGTGTAGTTATTTATTTGTGTAACCTACTATTCCACTTTCGATCATGCGAGTGGACATAATGTGCTTTAGGATATGTGGAAACGTAAAAATCATTTATATATGCATGCAATATCAGCTGATTTTTTTTAGTCTGACTTGTGCTAAAGCTCGTTATTTCCACATGATAATGGCCACACGGCCAAAATCGCAATATTGAGTTTTACAACAACAAAAAATCACAGTCAAAAGGTGACTACGTAACTTACGAAAATTTTCACAATGTAAACTGCAGCTACGAGTAGTTAATGTTTGTTTTTGGTTGAGATTTCTTTTATATATTACTTTGCAAGATCTCAAAAACCTTTATTACTGCACTATGCGGCCCACATTCAAAGATTAAATGAACAATATTGTCATCTAATTCGCGTATTTAGAAATAAACATAAGAGATTTTAGCGTCATATTTTTTCGTATTGAAGTTCACAGCCAGGCCAAAAGTAGCGCTGGTGTCGTTCTGTGTTTCCGTACAATAACGTGGTCTTTGCACTTCTACTATATTGGTGTTCTGTGTCATGAACAACCAACCGGCTTAGCGTTGGGTCTGATAGTTTGTTAAAGAACTAATCGAGCAGCTACTATAGCAGTGCACAGCGGCAATAATGTAGTCAGTTGCCTTTACAAAATAGCACTACAAAACATGTTGCGTGATAATTCAATTGAACTTAGCTGTGTATGCAGGCGGTTGTCGCCGAAGACCTTCTTGCGTGGTGTGACAAATCGCTGGAGTAAAACCCCTCGTAGTATTGCAGCGTGACGTCCGTCCAGAATTCGTGTTTCACAACGGCAATCGTGGAAAATGTCTCCCGGGTTTCGGCTCCTAATTTTTACGTCGCGAATCACGGCAGAGCAGCGATTAGCAGTCTCACAACACTTCATTACATAGTCACAGAACATATAATACAACAAGTCAGAGATACATTGTCCTAAGAGTATACAAACAGTCTCTCACTTGCCAAAGTACATCACTCTGTGACAAAGCTATCGGCTGCACAGGACATTCACGTGTACCACATACGCTAAACGAAAGAGAGGGAATCACAGTCTCACATCCTCGTGGAATATACACTCCTGGAAATTGAAATAAGAACACCGTGAATTCTTTGTCCCAGAAAGGGGAAACTTTATTGACACATTCCTGGGGTCAGATACATCACATGATCACACTGACATAACCACAGGCACATAGACACAGGCAACAGAACATGCACAATGTCGGCACTAGTACAGTGTATATCCACCTTTCGCAGCAATGCAGGCTGCTATTCTCCCATGGAGACGATCGTAGAGATGCTGGATGTAGTCCTGTGGAACGGCTTGCCATGCCATTTCCACCTGGCGCCTCAGTTGGACCAACGTTCGTGCTGGACGTGCAGACCGCGTGAGATGACGCTTCATCCAGTCCCAAACATGCTCAATGGGGGGCAGATCCGAGGATCTTGCTGGCCAGGGTGGTTGACTTACACCTTCTAGAGCACGTTGGGTGGCACGGGATACATGCGGACGTGCAATGTCCTGTTGGAACAGCTAGTTCCCTTGCCGGTCTAGGAATGGTAGAATGATGGGTTCCATGACGGTTTGGATGTACTGTGCACTATTCAGTGTCCCCTCGACCATCACCAGAGGTGTACGGCCAGTGTAGGAGATCGCTCCCCACACCATGATGCAGGGTGTTGGCCCTGTGTGCCTTGGTCGTATGCAGTCCTGATTGTGGCGCTCACCTGCACGGCGCCAAACACGCATACGACCATCATTGGCACCAAGGCAGAAGCGACTCTCATCGCTGAAGACGACACGTCTCCATTCGTCCCTCCATTCACGCCTGTCGCGACACCACTGGAGGCGGGCTGCACGATGTTGGGGCGTGAGCGGAAGACGGCCTAACGGTGTGCGGGACCGTAGCCCAGCTTCATGGAGACGGTTGCGAATGGTCCTCGCCGATACAGCAGGAGCAACAGTGTCCGTAATTTGCTGGGTAGTGGCGGTGTGGTCCCCTACGGCACTGAGTAGGATCCTACGGTCTTGGCGTGCATCCGTGCGTCGCTGCGGTCCGGTCCCAGGTCGACGGGCACGTGCACCTTCCGCCGACCACTGGCGACAACATCGATGTACTGTGGAGACCTCACGCCCCACGTGTTGAGCAATTCGGCGGTACGTCCACCCGGCCTCCCGCATTTCCACTATACGCCCTCGCTCAAAGTCCGTCAGCTGCACATACGGTTCACGTCCACGCTGTCGCGGCATGCTACCAGTGTTAAAGACTGCGATGGAGCTCCGTATGCCACGGCAAAGTGGCTGACACTGACGGCGCCGGTGCACAAATGCTGCGCAGCTAGCGCCATTCGACGGCCAACACCGCGGTTCCTGGTGTGTCCGCTGTGCCGTCCGTGTGATCATTGCTTGTACAGCCCTCTCGCAGTGTCCGGAGCAAGTATGGTGGGTCTGACACACCGGTGTCAATGTGTTCTTTTTTCCATTTCCAGGAGTGTATATCCGCAAGTCTCAAGAGCGTCAGTGAAACGTATTTTTTAAACAAAAAATACGCACAGTGAACGTCATCGAATACTTAACTGACAGCAGTTCAGATGTTGGAATCTTGCTCCTTATTACTTACTTGCTATTTTCTTTTAGTTTATTACCAAGATGCGATAGGAAACCAAATGTTACGTATGAAATGGTGTAAATATAGCACTTAATATTTTGACACTATATAGGTGTGTTAGTGTAACTGAGCTCCTTTAATACACTGAGTCAGCGTATGATCAGCCGGACTGCACACTGAAAATAGAAAATAATACAGTCGCTCACGCTTTTGGAGCAACTCGCCGTTCGGTGACCCCCAACCCACAAACATACGACGAATGGACTTTCAGAGCTGCCATAGTGAAACCGTTTGACGAAATATTCAAATACAACCACCAGTGAGGAGGAAGCTCGCTTCAGTAAGAACTCCGAGATTATCCAGACTTATTCACGCCTCCCACCCCCAAAACGTAAGCACAAAGTTCAACAGGGCAATACTTGGACCACCTGTCTTGACCCGCTACCAACATTCGGCAATTCACGCAGCGACCAAATCGTATTTCAACAAGTGGTTGCACTTGGGTGTTGTATGCAGATCGAGCATTCCCTGGTCCTGAACGCTTGATTACCGACCTGATGAGGATTTTAGGGCGTTGACTGTTCTGACTGTCCCAGATCGTTGCACCATTCCCAGTATCCAGGACTTTACAAGTGTATCACATGCAACTGATTGTGACAAGACCTATACATATATTCCATTGCCGATTGTGACAGCCCCAAGATGCCCGTTGTTACCCCTGTGGACTGTTTGAGTTTCAATTTATGCCATACAGTTTACGCATTGCAGCCCAGGCATGAAATTTGGAGAGCTCCAAATGTCTGTTTTGCTTCTGCACGTGGCATGCTAGTTTCTTCATATAATGAACAAGAGAACAGAGTGCACTTACAGATGTTGTCTCAGCTTCGGCAAGAGGTCCAATACTGAAAATCGCCTTACGTTTTGACAACGCCAAAGTTCAACAACACCCATACATTACCGTGATGTACTACCAAAATTTATTTCTAGCTCTTCATGATGTGTGCTACCTAGTGTTCACGCTTCAGCATGTGCTGCGGCTCTAAGCTTTACATGGGTAGGAGCCAACAAACAGTTCCTCCAGCTGACAAGATCTCATTTACATTGTCAACAAAACAAGGTTAGTCAGCACACATTCGCACTAATTGGCGATACTCAGTAGCTACGTCGCAACACGATTTACATATGTGCACCAGAACACTGTAAGACCGGTTCCCTACTTAAATGCGAGCAAATACTTGTTAACGATAATAGATGTTTGTACACATATATCGAAGTCTACGCCAATTACAGACATATTTGCTGAAACGGTGACTCAAGAATTCGTCCGCCAGCTTCAGAGTTGCGACCACAGTGGCCATGGATCGCGGTCGGCAATCAGGCTGCTAATTAATTACCGGGTTAACATAACTTGAACTATTGTTCAACAACTCCACATAACAGTGAGGAGCGCTTCTTTTGCACGAAAGTGTCTAGAGCGACATGCTGCCCGTCGTACTATTGGGCTTCAGAAAGGCTGTGGAAACTGACATTGACCTGTCGTGGAGATAATTAATATTTCAACAACAAAAACGAGTTCCTGCAGCCGTCATAGAATGCCAAGAAGTAACAACAGCCTCACCCCAGGCACTGCAAGAGTACTGCACAAACACTGTAGCACATAATGCAATGCTTCATTCCAGCAGCACCAACTCATAGAATCAAGCAAATATTTTTCCACAAAACCCTGCCAAGCTGTTCACACGTTTTATTAGGTGCTATACAGCCATGTTGCTGCTATGTACCTCATTTCTGAGCAATATCGGGTATTACAACTCGACTTGCACACCTTAGTAATACTTTAGTATGATGAAGCCACAACAGTCTTCGAAGAGGTAGTAAAGCCTACTTGCATCACAGACGAAGATCCTTCAGACACGCCACATGCAGCTTCACTGGCGAAAACTCCACCGAGCTATGCATATCAACGTGTATACCAAGCACCCACTCTCTCGCCCAAGGCGGACACATTTCCAGCGGACGCTCCCAGAGCAACCACCGCCAGCGTTAGAGAACGGCATCGTCGCTAGCTCTGGCAGTCACCTGCCACTACTTAGTTCCAACTATAACATCAGAACCGACAAGTAAGCCGTAAATTCCCTTCCATTCCCCGACGCTCCCAGATTGCGCCAGCAGACTCTTCACTCGGAGGTAACCATCCGGCCTTGATTTTACTCTGCATTAGCAAAGACCAGTAAATCACTTAACTAAACGGGTGCGCATAAAATTCCCTCATAAACTCTATCAAAATGCACATTTCCTCCATTGGCCATAGGCTAGTAACGTTGCTCTATATGTAATATACACAAATAAAAACTTAATTATCCATGTACATGTTTTATGACGAAAAGGAGAGTATCATGTCCAATAAATAAGGACACAGGCTGATAAAAGATCTATTACAAACAGTGCGATAAAAATTTGCAAGTAGTTCTCCACATAGGATAAGCATTATTTCACCATTCCCACATTTTATTAAAACCCTAAGATCATTCTTACCTGATCACTGTTCCTACCCAGTAACAGAATTACGAAACGTAAAAGGGAGGAAAATATCGTTACACAAGTAGCGCAAGCTGTCCTGTTGATTGAGCCAATCGAACAAACTCACCCTGCCGGCCGGAGTGGTCGAGCGGTTCTAGGCGCTACAGCCTGGAACCGTGCGACCGCTACGGACACAGGTTCGAATCCTGCCTCGGGCATGGATGTGTGTGATGTCCTTAGGTTAGTTAGGTTTAAGCAGTTCTAAGTTCTAGGGGACTGATTACCTCAGATGTTAAGTCCTATAGTGGTCAGAGCCATTTGAACCATCCAAACTCACCCCTAAAAAAAAGGTGAACTTATACTAACATACTAACATCAAATAGTATGGTATATACTTACCTGTATATTTAACTAATAATAATGCGTGAGAACCTATTACGCGAATGCTGGGGGGAAAAATTTAGACGTAACGAGACGCAAACCATCGGCATTTCATGCAATTCTATAACGGTACTCACAGCTTTTTTTTTTTTTGTTGTTAATTGTTGATCGTTGTGTTTGGTCGTTGCGGACGTCACATGACATCCGTTTAGGTTCGTTTGTTGACCCTTCCACTTAGTTGTTTATTACAAAGGCCAACCAGCTCTCTGACCGAACACATTGAGATACCGTGCCGGCAGCGGTGAACTAACAACAAACCTCTTTTAGCGAATCCTAATATATTCCCACTTGCTAAATGCTTTAATCGTAGTTATGTTACTAACGGAAATTTAATTATAACAAAGTGTACCAAGAAAAATGCGTTTTTGATTGATTTCTCAGTGTGTCGCTGCCTTCAAAAGGCATACTCTCATAACACGGAAGCTACAATAATACTTTTGCCAATAATAAGATGTTTCTCATTATTTTTTACAACGAATCACACAGTTAACAACGGGTTTTTGAATGATTCTCAGTTTGCTGATGCTCAGAAACGGCACATATACGTATACGTAGGAAATGAATGCCAATATGGTGCCTCACGATTATGTGCTGAAAGGAGATGGCGTACTTGTGACGTAGTTGGCGTTGTGTCATCTCATTGGTCAACGCTCAGACGCACGCTCATAATATCTGACCAGCTAGATATCGCCATGAGCGTTCTGGAAGACTCCCGAACGTGCTATTCCATGCCATGACGTCAGACACTCGGCACGATCAGCGGTCGGATGCACGGTCCATGTGTCGACGGCTTAAGTGTATGATGAATGTAGTTACCGTCTAGCTACTGTCTGTGTGGGTGATAGTTACATATAGAACATCTGTAACGACATAGTAAAAAACATAAGGATTTTGTGGAAATTTTGCTGTTTGATCCTTTTGTTAACATGCTACCGTCACTGAATACAAAGTGATAAGATTTTGTAGTCGTATTTGAAGCATCTCGTATCTCACAACATCTTGAATTTCTACTGTTAATGATCACGCATCTACAAATACGTTAAACACTCTCAGCTACAAATCCCCTAACATTAGCTTCATTGCACCACTATTAACAATAAAACAAAAATTTTAAACCTTTTTGTTTACTCTGTTATCTAACGACACTTTTGTTGTTTGGATTCAGAAGATTTTGAACGAGTAAGTAAAATTAATCCCAATATTTGATTCACGATGGGCGTGGAAAAGAATTGCTGCGTTCCCCTCCTTGATGTGTTTCCAGAGGTAGGTTCATGGTACTTCGGGACATAGGTACTAACACTGACTCTTATCTGCAGGCTGATAGTTGCCACCATCCGGCTCAGAGTGAAAGTATACCTCGTAACTTGGTTCACAGGCACCGCGTCATCTCGACACTTTAGAGTTTGTCACCCGAGTTAGCCCATCTCGAGGTCACTTTTCTTCAGGTTGTAGTCAAAGAGAGATCCGAAGTGGTTTGCGCTATGACAGCATAGTCTGTAGAAATCAGTTGTCGATAATAAAGAAGTATTTATGCCATCTTCACTATAGAAACTTTTTATCACGTAAAACAGACCGCATTCTCTCATTTGCCAACACGATAGTATTCCAGAAAATAGACCACCCTGTATTCTTTAAAGTAGAGTAACAGCTTTTTTGCGGATCTGTATGTGGTATTGACTAGCTCCGTTTTGGTTCGATACTGTTGTGAGATTTACATGGAAGAACTGTTAACTTCTTGAATGAGATTTTCACTGTGCAGCGGAGTGTGCGCTGATATGAAACTTCCTGGCAGATTAAAACTGTGTGCCCGACCGAGACTCGAACTCGGGACCTTTGCCTTTCACGGGCAAGTGCTCTACCATCTGAGCTACCGAAGCACCACTCAGGCCCGGTACTCAAAGCTTTACTTCTGCCAGTATCCGTCTCCTACCTTACAAACTTTACAGAAGCTCTCCTGCGAACCTTGCAGCACTAGCACTCCTGAAAGAAAGGATATTGTGGAGACATGGCTTAGCCACAGCCTGGGGGATGTTTCCTGAATGAGATTTTCACCCTGCAGCGGAGTGTGCGCTGATATGAAACTTCCTGGCAGATTAAAACTGTGTGCCCGACCGAGACTCGAACTCGGGACCTTTGCCTTTCGCGGGCAAGTGTTCTACCATCTGAGCAGGAGAGCTTCTGTAAAGTTTGGAAGGTAGGAGACGGATACTGGCAGAAGTAAAGCTGTGAGTACCGGGCGTGAGTCGTGCTTCAGTAGCTCAGATGGTAGAGCACTTGCCCGCGAAAGGCAAAAGTCCCGATTTCGAGTCTCGGTCGGGCACACAGTTTTAATCTGCCAGGATGTTAACTTCTTGTTATGTCAGTTGCCTGCAAAGTTTCGCTTCCGAAATATTTCTTTGTGGTTTTTGATGCTGAAATTGATGTTTTTGAGAGAATACTAGGATCGCAGAAACATCAATATGTTCTAAACACGGGCTTCAGTAATCAAGCATCTTGAAAGAATCAACACGTACGAGATAAGCAGTTAGTCCTGATGAAGTTAGTACTACGAGGGTGAGTCAAATGAAAACCTTAAATTTGTAATAACAAATCGAAATAACACGCCGTTATCTTGTAAGTTGGTAAGCGTGCTACAAACAGCGTGCAGAATGGCCTGTAGGTGGCAGCATAGTGCAGATGCACACATGCCGTCTCAGAATCAGTATAAAGATGGGGGCCCCACTTGCGACTTGCATCAGGGAAAAACAGCATTCTATTATTCGGTTTTTGCGTAGTGAAGGTGTGAAACCTATTGACATTCATCGATGAATGAAGGTTCAGCACGGTGATGCACGTTTGTCACAGCAGCAAGTCTATGAATGGAGTAGGAAGTTCGCAAATGGTGTGACTTCAGTGGAAGATGTCCTCGTCCAGGTCAGGCACAACGAGTTGTGACTCCAAAGAGCATTGCAGCAGTTGAAGCCTAAAAAATCAACTGCGGCCTGCAATCAAATCAAAGCGACGTGGATTGCTGTCAGCAGGTGTCCATTTGCAAACATAACAACGTAAGGCCCCACGCTGCCCGTACAACAGTTGCAACAATCACAGACCTGCATTTTTAAAGTCTTTCTCATCCACCATACTTACCAGACCTTGCCCCAAGAGATTTTCATACGTTTGGACCACTCAAAGACGCAATGGGAAGAAAGAAGTTCCTTTCTGACGAAGAGGTACGCCACGCGGTGCATGAGTGGTTGGGCGGACTACCAAAAGAATTTGAATCTAAGGGAATTTTTGCACTTTCTAAACGCTGGAGGGCTTGCGTTGAGCGTGCGGGAGATTATGTTGAAACGTGATACAGCTTTGTACCACTTCTGCACAATAAATAATACTTAAACAATATTTAAGGTTTTCATATGACTCACCCTACAGGTCAGCCTCAAATCTTATTGACAGCAAATGAAACCCAACATATGAGATTCAATAAAAGTCTAAATTAAAGACCCTAAAATAATTTAACAGAAAGATCCCATTAATGACTAATGAAAAACATAGAGAATGAAAATCCGTTTGGGAAAAAATCCGATTTTTTTAACCTCTCCTACGTAGAGTTTCTATTAAACTCGTTGACGCAATAAACGTGATAAAACACAGTGCTCTATTTAACAAAAACACTGAGCCACTATTAATGGAAAAGTAGCACACGCTTTCTAGACAGCCCTGCTTACTGTTAATCCATATCATACGAAAACTGAGAGATAACATTTCAAATCTTGGACTTGTTTCTCTTTAATGCAAAACTCAGTCGAGTAACGATATAACTAAGATTTTGGTCTTGTTTGCCTTTTAACTAATGAAGATTTTAGTCATTTCCGTTGCTACATCTGGATGTAAGTGTACTCTAAAATGAGAAGTATTTAAGCATGGCTCTGCTTGAAAGTTGAAATGATTTTCATGTTAATATTATTTATGCACAAAACGTGATCTCCAAGTGCTTCACAATCATATATCCTATCGACCAGGCAGAGTTAGGCAGAGCGCCATAAGTGTAACAGGGTCATGATCTGAGTAATAATAACGCTTATGTGGTGTCTGAACCAACGTAAGTTTTGACTTCCGTGGGTTACCAAATGATTAACTTTGCTTGATGAGAACATATACCTTGGATTAACAGTGATCACTGCCTCTCTCCACACGAGCCACAGCACTGAGTGAGCCAGGCTGCTTATATGAAAGAAGCTGAAATAGAAAATCTGTAAGTATCATTGAAATACGAAACGTTAACGAACAACAAGCATAGTCACAATGCAAAGCGCATAGTTTGCCCACACGACCCACTCCAAGTAACTATCCTACAACCAACAACAGTTCTTTTGACGTCACCAGTATGGAATGCAGTTGGACCCAGACCTTGCGCCTCTGGTATGGCACATTGCTTGTAATGGCGAGCCTTTAAGCATTTAACAAAGTACGAAAATTTCTTTTTATAGAGTGCGCTTCCACGTAGCCATACAGCGCTACGATACATATTGCTTCTCAAAAATAGAATGCTTTTACCTTCGAATTATAGTTTTGGAATCGTCGTCATAGAATATTATGAGTACACTCAGAAGATGGGACTACACCTGTGTCATTGCCTAACATTTTTCGATTAGTCCTTCAAGTTATAGTTCAAGATTCCTGGAAGTTCTAGAAGCATATTGTACGATCCTTGATTCCAAGGAGTGGCTTTGGTATATGTGCTGAGAGAGTGAGTGAGTGAGAGATAGAGGGAGATCAGCATTTGTTGTTCAGATGGGATTTGAACGTCGGAAAGAGATCAGCATTTGTTCTTCAGATGGAAGCAAAACGTTGGAACTCGTTAACGACAATTCAGAAAGCAAGGTGTACGAATATTCGTATTTGGGATGTAGATTTCTAAGAGATAATTTTTAATATGTTGTATCAGATTAAGTGTATATACATAAGTTATCAGTGAATTATGTTAGTCCTATTAAAGCATTCGTGGTCTGTTGCGAGATTAATCAGCCGCATTACAAAACACGTACGATGGAGTAAAATAACTATTCCCGAATAACGAACTGAAATGAACTAGATACACTTATTGAAGTGAACTAGACACACTTACAGATGGCAATATATTATAGTCTAGTGCCGCTTTGGTTCAAGCAGGTTCTTATAAAATTAGTCAACTAAGTAAACTATTCAAACCAATGGATGGGATTGTTTGTCGATAGTAAACATTGCATAAAAAGACTGAACGTATTTCATCAACTGCGTGTTGGGCAATATACTGCGAATAGCGTAAGTACAAGGCAGTCATTCCCGCCAGAATACATCAGGCAGGTGACTACACACTATGAGTGCAGTGCACTACGTATGTTAAGCTAAGTATCACAGGTTTGCGTAAAATGTTGCACTACAATTCACCTAAGATAGTATGAACAGCATAGTAGCGCACTGGATCAGTTATAACATTAAATTGTATGTGTACTTACAAACGGGTCGCACAGTAAGAGAGTATTAGGAGGGGAACATAGCTCAGCCAGTGGTGAAGCGTATGCTGTAACGCACATTTGCTGTACTGAAAGTTTCCTTTAAAATTTATTTATGTCGTACAGAAGCGGTTGGTTGGTTGTAACTTTGCTGCTGTTTAGCTTTGGGTGACTTTGTATATTTCAAACTGTGAGAGAAAGCAAATATATCTGCCTGCGAGAATACAACAGGAATATGCCCTGTTTTATAATCTTTCTAAAAACTGTGCAAACTGATTAAATCATCAAATGTACTATTAATCTTTTTAATGAAATAAAATGGTTCATGTGTGTTAACTATCTGCTCAATATTGCTGTTAACGCTATGTGTTGATAATTTTCGTAGAAAACTGTTCCTGGAATGAAAATAGATTACCTTCTGATGTAATTGCTAGGAAATGCGGTGCTTGGTGCATATTTGTAAGTACAGCTGCTGAAATCTTGGTGCAATGCTCCAGACAAAAAGAAAAATATTTATATACATCATTGAGAGAGACACTCTTTTAATAAAAAGGATTGAGGATGAGGATTGAGGATGTTCGCAATGCTCTTAGGTGAAATATTTCTTCAACTATTTTTTTAAATTATCTGATATATTACTACTTGTACGAAATTATTGTTCAACACTCATTAACACTCACAAAGGACAACACTGACATGAAACTCATGCTCTCACAAATTATGGATAATTAATAACCGTGAAGTAAAACGTGCAGTGAAAATTACTAAGTCCTAAACGAAAAATCAAAAGTTTACTGATGTGGATGTTTCATTCAACAATGGTTCCAAAATACGCGCGACTGCAATACAACTAAAAAAAGTATTACGTTCATTCCTCTTCATATGCTTTTCTAACCCTATTACATCACATTTCATTCTAAATCACTAATCGAATCTTTCACCTCTGTTTCACAACATTGAAACACAAATCATTTTAGTCAAAGCTGCACCTTGCCAATAGTCCTCTGCTCGCCATCTGTCTCATTCATGGAGGTAAAAAAAGAAGGGAGATGGCTTTACAGACTTACACTGTACATTGTTTTGAAACAAGAGTGGGCAGGGCCTGTCGCCATTTTAAGTAGCTCAAAAAATTTGCAGACTACTGTTTACGACTGCTTCTTCTTCATTATATCTGTCGCGTGCGCGCAACAGTTGTTATAAATACTTACGATTATATACTTTACAAGAATAAGCAATTTAGAAAGTTTTTCTCTTCTTAAATAAGTATTTAGTAATATGACACATTTGCACTCGTGAATGTAGCTAGTTGTTTTGCTGCTATATTTTGGATAACCATAAACAGAGGGAAGTTATGTGATATACATGCTTTCTTCATCCATTTAATTCCACTGTCATTGCATTTTTATCAATAGCAAATGAAACTAGCTTGCCGCGGTGGCCGAGTGGTTCTAGGCCCTTCAGTCCGAAACAGCGTGACTTCTACGGTCGCAGGTTCGAATCCTCGGGCATGAATGTGTGTGTGATGTCCTTAGGTTAGGGAGGTTTAAATAGTTCTAAGTTCTAGTGGACTGATGACCTCAGCAGTTAAGTCCCATGGTGCTCAGAGCCATTTCAACCAAATGAAATTTGAACTCTGAAACCAATGCCTGTTAGCGCATTGGTATTGGTATTGCTTCTTTTTTGTTACATTTTCAGCTATCAGCTCGTATGCACAACATTTTTAGTCTTCACGTTTGCAAGAAACTTATCTGCGTGTTATTTGGTAGTCCATGAACGTATGCAATGAGGAAAGAAACAATGCTCGCTATCGTGTCTTGTTCATCCCAACAAAGTGAAAGATTAAATAACTGTCAAAGAAATAGAACTGCATAGAGGTATATCTCCATCCAGAGTAATTTTTTTTATTAGATTGTCAGTATATTAATCTCACAGTAGTTTACCCAGCTTCTCACTGTAACTACCTTTTCTGTGATTGGTCGTTCAGTGTGTGGTCAATAACAGCAACTTACAGGGTAAAGTGAACATTTTTGGAACTTAGGTTCGTTAAGTAGAATTTTTCCCCGCGGCAAATATAGCTCTCGACTGCACATCCGGTTGATTAAATGGAGTCTACACTTTTCTAAATGATAAAGAAGACAAAAAAGTACGATTGCTTGTGGCTGCTGCTATTGAGGATAAAAGTTAAATTATGTTAATTTCGTTACGTTTGGCAGTAACGTATATCGAAGGTAAATAAAAGCCACCAAATGCACTGGTATGCAAAACAGAAAGACGAAAATAGCTTTCGTTTAATGTTACTGCCAACATATATATCTCGACAAAACTAGGACCATACATACACATAACAGCTGAATTATAATGAAGAAGGTAACTGAAAGAAATACACAATGAGATGATCAGAAATGAATCTTTTGTTGAAAGACAATAGTTATACAAAAGTCACCACGCTTTATGCGGGCCTCTGAACGTTACAAAAGGCTACACATTGTTATTAAAACGGTGAGCAATTACCACTGATGTACTGTATGCTCTGCAACGGCCTCCTGTGCAGGCCACAGGGCTGGTTCCCGTAGTAGAGCGTTATGTTTCTCAATCGGCGTCACTGACATCGGCTGGACGGCCGTTGATGAATGTGGACTGGCTGCAATACGTCTGCCCACCGCCTGTCACACGTGCTCGACAGGATTAATGTGGGAAATGGGTTGACTAGTCCATTCGCCAAAAATACTCTTTTCCCAGAAACTCCACCTCCTGCAGTGTTGGATGGGGTCACACAAACACAATTACTAAAAATAATTAGATAGCACACTACCGCTAATGCAGCGTTCCCATGTTTAAGCCGCCATTTACAGCGCAAAGCTGAGTTTGCTCTTAACAAATTATGTGTGAAAAATAGGTTGGCGATACAACGTTCATAAAGCCTCTGTATATCAGTAAGATAGTAGCAGTAGTAGTAGTAGTAGTAGTAGTGGCACTTTCATCTATACTCGATGCCAACAAATTTCTCTTCCTCAGAAACGTTTTTCTTCCTGTTGACAGTCTGCATTTTGTCTCCTCTCTACTTCGGCCATTATCAGTTATTCAGCTGTCCACATAACTAAATTCATCTGCTACTTTATTAGTAGTGGTAGCTTTATTGATCTGTAGAAGTCTTTTTACAATGATATAGGACATGTCCAAGAATTTTCAATTGTAGACCAATTTAAAATTAGCTAATTCGTATACACATACATTTAAAAACTTCTAGTTAGAGACAATCATTAGATTTACTCCTGGAATACAATACTTTTTTTACAAATAACTTATTAACACTTATAGTCCAGTGAAACTGTCGGAAAAAAGCCTGTTCTTTGCAAAAGGTGGGGTAGAAGATTTTATTGTTGGAAAGGTTACAAAACCAAGTTTTGCCAACAAAATTTCTCTCGGGAAAACTTTCTGCACTCAAAGAACTTCAAAAATTTCGGATTTTTTTCAGTTTTTTCAAAATAGCTCAGTCTCATTTGCTCCTATCGTCTAATTTCTTTTTTAAAAAGCACACAATTCTCTACAAATTAGATTCTTAACATTTTTTTCTACTCCCAGTATCTAAGGCGCTACAGCGGGTCAAAAAATACCAATTTTTCAAATTTCGAGCGAAGTGGCAAATTACCTCATTTTTGAACACTGTTATTTCAGTTTCTATTTGTGTAGTATAAACATATTACGCACCATATTATTCATTGGAATTTACCATTTCACTTTGCTGCAGAGCCAGGACAAACAGCATCATATTCAGTAAGTACGAACACATTCACGTCGGATTGCGTGAAGTTTAATTATGTTACAATATGTAATACGATTGCATGCAGGTGCCGTATATTTTCTACAATTGATTGACGTTAATCATCAGGTATAAGATAAAGTATGTAGAAATTGTTCTTTAGCGGACAAAAGCGTATTTATTCTTTGGCGTGCGGAAGGTGATTATCTCTGGTGATTGTTCACAGCGCGCTATTAGCACGCAACAATAAGGGTCCTACAGTTTGGAGTCGCTTCCATTCAGTGTATGTTGTGGTGCTGAAAATGAGTATGTCTGACATGAATTTGTGTTTCATTTGCGAAAAAACTGTTGTGAGTGCTGGACGCAATGTGAAAATGAAGAAGGCCGGTGTGGCCTTGAGGTTCTAGGCGCTTCAGTCTGGAACCGCGTGACCGCTACGGTCGCGGGTTCGAATCCTGCCTCGGACATTGATGTGTGTTATGTCCTTATGTTAGTTAGGTTTAAGTGGTTCTAAGTTCTAGTGGACTGATGACAATAGATGTTAAGTCCCATAGTGCTCAGAGTCATTTGAACCACTTGTGAAAAAGAAAGGACTGAGCACACTTATCGATTGTAGTGCCAAACGCAGGGAGACTGCCCACACCCGTTTTTGAAAACTCTCAGTGAAGTGATGTTGCATGAACATGCTACAAGAAGTACATTAATGGGAGATTTATAGCAGCTAGCCTTCGACATCCTCAGGAACCAACAGGCATGCTACGGCGTTCGCAGGAGAAAGGTCGGTTCAATTTCAAAGAGAAATGCTTCTTATTTGCAAAAGGGAATTCTGATGACTTTTTTAACCAAGCAGTTAAGATTGTAATATGCCGAACGAAATTTTGTTTACAAAGTAATGAAATTGGAAGTGCAATCGACAGTATTAGAACAGGCTAAACGACTTGGTGATGAATTTGGTCAACAAGTGATAGAACGGATTCAAAATGTAAATGATTTGGTTGCTGCAAATGGGTGATACCACAGATGTTGCTACAGAAAGTTCTTTCACAGTGTTTCAGCTACTGGACAGAATCGAGGTTACCGACTTGCAACACAAGTAAATGAAGGCATGGAGGCTATATTTGCCTACCTGGAAACCAATACGGAAGAATGTCAGTTTTCTATGGATGATCTGTTACAGCAGATACCCACATCATCTCGTCCTGATATTCGAACTGTCAAGGCTCGCCTTCTCCAGAAATATGGTGACGATGGGGTGATAGCTGAAACATCTTCAAAGCCAGGCAGAATAAGATGGTGACGTTATGATTGTAACGTCTGGCATTTCAAGAACCTAGATTTTGGAAGTGTTGTCATTGTAGGAGAAGATGTTGACCTGCTTGTGCTCATGACCGGTTTGGGGCAAGGCTTTGAAAACTCATTTTTCTTAAAGCCAGGAAGAGGAAACGCAGAAGACAAGTGGTTTTCCACTGCATCTTACAAGTTTGACAGTGAATATATTCTCTGCAGTCACGTCTTTAGTGGATGTGATGCAACATCCGCTTTCTTTTGTCAAGAAAAAATTAAGTGCTGCAATATTGTTGCGAAAAATGAACACCTAACCTCAGCGCTTTGCACGTTCAATATACCACATGCTACCCGTGAAGAAATAATAACAGCAGGAGAAGAGGTTACCATCGCATTGTATAGTTGAGGTGTCAGCAGTTCCCACACGCTAGACCATTTGCGGTACCAACTATTCGCCAAGTCTGCCACAAAAAGCAAACTGAATCTTGCACGATTGCCACCTACATAAGATGCTGCACATCATCATTCGTTGCGAACTTACCAACAAGTCCAAAGTTGGATGGGAAACTGGAAACCTCCTGAGAAATGGGGCTGGAATCACAGTGACCATGGTCCAATATTCGTTATAATGAACCTAGATCCAACACCTGAAGCACTTCTTCACATTGTTTCATGCTCATGCAAGCTGAACAGTGACGGAGCGCGCTTCTGCAGAAAAGCGGGTTTGAAATGTTCTTCAGTTTGCAAGAAATCTATTGGGGTTAACTGTGAAAACGAGCCAAAATTTTTATATGAAGACTGTGGAGAAGACGTTATGGAGGATGTTGAGCAAACCGCTGACGAAGTCAATGAACTTGCTGAGGCTGACTCGCTGTTTAAAGAATAGGTCAATCTGGGATCAACTATATGTACAGACCCTGAATCCGTAACTCAAGGCATTTCTGGTGACACTGAGGAACCTGGCCCATCAAAACGTTGGAAATGATGCTCATACATGTCTCAAGTGCGCTAAAGTGCGATTTTACAAGTATTACACACCCAAAACTGTCAACATTTTTTAGTAACTGACAATGCATTTCAATTGTAATAAAGCTACTTATTTTTAATGTCAACTGTGTGGCCTTTATACACAAGAATAATTACCTACCTAATTAGGTTGCGTAATGCACTAATAACAGTTCAGTTTCCTCAGACAATTTACTTTGTGTGTGTGTGTGTGTGTGTGTGTGTGTGTGTGTGTGTGAGTGTGTGTGTGTGTGTGTATGGCTCTTAATGATGAATTTTTATATGTATAGTTTTACAAATACCAGGGATGAGGTGGCCCATTGAACTTCAGACAGTGATATAAGAATCACAATAGTTGGGTGCCCAAAAATCTTCATGTTGCATACAGAGAAATTGAATACTTGAAAGTGAGGTGGTTAATTCCAACATATAGCATGATGTATAATGTATTTATACTACACAAACAGAAACTGAAACAATAGTGTTAAAAAATAACGTATCTTGCAACTATGCTCAAGATTTGAAAAATTGGTATTTTTTGACGCGCTGTAGAGCCTTAGATACTGGGAGTAGAAAAAAATGGTAAGAATCAAATTTGTAGAGAATTTTGTGCTCTTTAGAAACGAAAATTGACGTTAAAGCGATAGGAGCAAATGAAACTGAGATATTTTGAAAAACCTGAAAAAGGTCCAAAATTTTCTAAGTTTTTTGACTGCAGAAAGTTTTCCCAGGAGACGTTTTGTTAGCAAAATTTGGTTTTGAAACCTTTCTAACAATATGAACGAGTTAAAAAAATAAAATCTTCTACCCTACCTTTTGCACGGTATATCTGCAATTTGACTGGACTATTACAGCACGGTGATCTTACGCCATAGGGGCGTGGCCGCCCTGACGTTGGCGACGGCGCCCGTAATCGCGTTTAGCACGTCTCCGAAGCAGTAGCGTCAACTAATGTTGAGGTGTTTCATTCTTCTTCCGCAAGAGGCCAGCACTTATCGGCTTCTCATACTGGGAGCGGCTGTCAGCACTACAGAGACGATGTTACGTGCAGTTCATTCACAGGTACTTACGATCGCGCAAATAACGCGCAGCGAATTGACGGAGGCAGAGATTTAGATATTCTTTATGGAGATGCAGGATTTGAAATTGACAATTCTGACAACGAGGAGTGGTACTCTCCAGACGAAAGTACAAGTAATCATTCAGGTATGTAAATGTCTGAGATGTTCATAAAGTGAAGAGTTCATTGCCGCATTTTCTATTGTGAGTAATGTTCATTACTTCACTTGAATTTAGTACTTCTTAGTACCAATCTTAGCATTACTTTTTTTTCTATGCAGACGATGGTACAGACCATCAGTCCCCACCTGTGGTACCTGGTCGTATGTGCCTCACTGAGCATAGAGAGCTAGATTGGTCGGAACAAGACAATCAGCGAGCACTGCCGGATTTCCAGGAAGTTGCCAGCGTAGCGTAGTATTTTTCAGATGCCACTGAGGAGCTTCGGTATTTCAGTTATTTCTTTGATGACGACCTTATTCGGTTCATCAAAAGTGAAACGATTCTTTACGCTGGTAACGTTATTACGACAACGAAACGCAAAGGTAGCCTGAAAGTAAACTTCGTTTGGCATAAGTGGTCTGCAGTAAAATTGCAAGAGATTGACTGGTCTCTCAGTATTATTTTGCATATGTGCGTCGTCAAATTGCTGAAAATCAGTGATTATTGGTCAACAGACCCGTTTCCGCAGACAGGATTTGTGAGCAAAGTGTTGAGTCGCGATCGATTTGGCGCTACAGCGAGCACTGCCGGATTTCCAGGAAGTAGCCGGCGTAGCTTAGTATTTTTCAGATTCCGCTGAGGAGCTTCGGTATTTCAGTTATTTCTTTGATGACGACCTTATTCGGGTCATCAAAAGTGAAACGATTCTGTACGCGGGTAACGTTATCACGACAATGAAACGCAATGGTAGCCTGAAAGTAAACTCCGTTTGGCATAAGTGGTCTGCAGTAAAATTGCAAAAGATTGACTGGTCTCTCAGTATTATTTTGCATATGTGCGTCATCAAATTGCTGAAAATCAGTGATTATTGGTCAACAGACCCGTTTCCGTAGACAGGATTTGTGAGTAAAGTGTTGAGTCGCGATCGATTTTGCGCTACACTGTCATTGTTACACTTGAATGACAATGCCACGTTCATTAGCAGAGGCTAAGGAAAGCACGACCCACCTCACAAAGTGAGGCCTTTGTTTGATTTATTTGTGAAAAAAGCAAAATTGTTTCGTGTCCAGGCATTAATCTGACAATAGATGAAGCAATGTGTCCCTTGCGTGGTAGAACAAGTTTCAGAGTATACATGAAAAACAAACCCAATAAATATGGAATAAAATTGTATGCTCTCTGCGATTCATCAACTGGTTAAATGCTAAACTGTAATATACATACGGGTTCTGCAGGCAGTGTTGACAATAGTATCCAGGGCCTTGTAAAAAGGTTGTGTTCGCAGTACTTTGGCGAAGGACATTGCATTTATATGGATAGCTACTACACCAGTCCATCTCTTTTGGACATGTTGTTGGATAATAAAGCTCTTGGAGTGGGAACTTTAATGATAAACAGGAAAGGTTTGCGACGAATATCCAGAACACTAAAACTAAAAAAAAAGGATAGTTTTTCAAAGGAAACACCATATCTTGGCAGTGAAGTGGAAGTCAAAACGAGAAGTTTTTTGTCTTTCCACAAAGCATAAGTCTACCAGCACTATAGTATTCAAGTGAGGGCCAAAGGTGGAATAGCAGAGATTGTAAAGCCAGACATTATTGATTACTATAAGAATCAACCTGGGGTGGACAGAGCAGATCAGTTCTCCAGCTATTACCCGTGTGCCCGAAAACTTTGAAGTGGTGGTAAAAGCTGTTTCCATTTTTTTTATCGTGTCAACTGTCAACAGTATTATTTTATATAAGGAGAACACTAGTAAGAATGTATCCCTAGTACACTTTATTCACAGAGTGGGAAAGAAATTGGTTGAGAAGTGAGGAAATACTTTTCAGCAACAAGCCCCTTCATCCTCACAAATTGAGAGACTATTTGCAAGGCACTTTCCAGAGAAGGTCCCACCCACTGCAAACAAGGTGAATACTACTAAGTATTGCAAGGTATGTCCACACAGGGGGAAGAAAGAGACGGGTAAGCACAACAGGAAGGAAAGTAGATGGAGGTGCAAGGACTATGGCGTTGGCCTTTGCGCCCCACAGTGTTTCCAGGATTTTCTCACAAAGGCTAACTACATCTGAAGAATTAAAATACTCTAGTTTACAGGTACCTGCAGTTTGACAGTCCAGTGATATCTGGTTTTAAATTTAGATACAGTAATAATGGCATTACTCAAGAGAGAGACCATGTAAAACTTTTTTATCCAAGATACTTTTGTGTTTTCTTTTTTTAGTTACAACACCCATTCGTATTTCATATTGTAAAATAAACTCACATTCATGTAAATCTCTTACCTTTTACTTTTAAATTATGCAAGAACCAGATTCCTATCATTTTTCTGTTCTTTGCAATCTAATTTCAAACATTTATTAAATATGCCAGTTCACAGCCAAGTGGCGGGTGTAAAGAGGGCACTGTTGAAAGTGTTAAATAATGTAGTGCCACACTGTTCACTCATATCTCACTATTAGTCACTGCACACTATACACACATTGTTTCATAACACTCCACTCACTACACACACACACACACACACACAAACACACACACACAAACACAGTAGTGAGCTATGGACCATTTTCTGTACCAAAACTTCCCATTTGCTATCCTGAAAAACTGAGTCAGCATCCATCTATAAAGAGTGAGATGTTGAGCCCAGAAACAGGAAGAGATCTTAGTATTGTGCTACACTTAGCTTTGGGGTAAGTATTTCGAGAAAAGGAAAGAAAGAAGGAAACAAACATAATTTGGCGGTGTTTTGTGGAATTTAGGATGTTATATAATCATTATTATTATTTTATTATATAACATATTTTTATCAAACCCCTACTGTGTTTTATTAAGTAATCCTTCAATTTGTATAAAGTGTAGTGCATAACAAGTACCTTTTAGCTGCCTTTTTAAATAAGTGTATTTTTGTAATTTTTTATATCATTTTTGGTAATTTATGGTATAGTCATGTTCCATGGTAGGAAATAAAGTTTTGAGTTTTATGATTATTTTTTCTTGGTAAATGTAAGTTGAGTCTAGCTGTTGTTGCATGTTGATGGACAGAGCTGTTTGTGCAGTAATTACCAATGTTATTTTTGATGTGTACAACTGGCTGGTAAATGTATTCCAAAAATGGGTCAAATGGCTCTGAGCGCTATGGGACTAAACTTCTAAGAACTTAGAACTACTTAAACCTAACTAACCTAAGGACATCACACACATCCATGCCCGAGGCAGGATTCGAATCTGCGACCGTAGTGGTCGCGTGGTTCCAGACCGTAAAGCCTAGAACCGCTCGGCCACACCGGCTGGCAAATTTATTCCCATGGAGCAGTTAAAATCCCCAGTGTTTTGAACAGATCTTTACAATGAGCTCGACTAGTATTTTTCGTTATTATTCTTATGTAGACTAGAAATGGCAAGGAAAACATTTCTGAAGAAGAGAAATTTGTTAACATCGAGTATAGATTTAAGAGTCAGGAAGTCTTTCTGAAAGTATTTGTATGGAGTGTGGCCATGTATGGAAGTGAAACATAGATGATACATACTTTAGACAAGAAGAGAATAGAAGCTTTCGAAATGTGGAGGAATGCTGAAGATTAGATGGGTAGATCACATAACTAATGAGGAGGTACTGAATAGAATTGGAGAGAAGTTTGTGGCAAAACTTGACTAGAAGAAGGGATCGTTTGGTAGGGCATATTCTGAGGCATCAAGGGATCACCAATTTGGTATTGGAGGGCAGCGTGGAGGGTAAAAATCGTGAGGGAGACCAAGAGATGAATACAGATTCAGAAGGATGTAGGGTGCAGTACGTACTGGGATATGAAGAACCTTGCACAGGATAGAGTAGCATGGAGAGCTGCATCAGACCGGTCTCTGGACTGAAGACAACAACAACAATTCTTATCGCTCTTTTCTCGAATTGAAAAATTCTGTTCATATTTCGTGCATTTGTTCCCTAAAGAAGAATGCCATAGCAAACAATTGAGTGTTCGTATGAAAAATACCTAACTAAAATACACTGCATGTTACACACTGATGATAGGATTCTATGGGTATAACAAGCTGATGGCATTCTGTTTGAAAGTACCTTTATGTGTTCATATAACTTCAACTGAGAATCAATATTCGTTCCTTGAAATTTGGTATTTGTTACACAGTCTATAAAGGTGACTCCTATATCAATTTAACACTGTAATTCCTCCCTTCAAACTGAAATTCAAGGCATTAGTTTTCTTTATGTTTAATGTAACATGATTGCTTACTGACGAATAATAAACTTCCTTCAGAGTGTCATTTGCTTTCTCTACAAGGAGTTCTCTTGTTTTCTCAGTGACTATAATATTGCTGTCATCAGTGAAGAGAATTTTTTCACCATGACTACTGGGAAAGTGACTGATGTATATAAGGAATAGTATTGGTCCTAATATGCTACCGTGCAGAAACCTCTATATTAATGTATTTTGGGTCTGATAAGTGTTTTACTAAATGTTTATATCTACTTGAAGTGTCTGTTATCTCTAGTCTTTGTCCCCGGGACTGATAAGTGTTTTACTAAATGTTTATATCTACCTGAAGTGTCTGTTATCTCTAGTCTTTGTCCCCTATCTGCTAGGTATGACAGAACCAGTCATTACCTGCCCCTCTTATTCCTAATTCTTCTAATTTATTTAACAGAATCTTGTGGTCGACTGTATCAAAAGCCTTAGAAAGATCCAAAAATTTTCCTGTGGCACACTCATCTTTATCAAGAGCATCAAGTAGAACTTTTGTGAATACTACTAGAGCTGGTTCCATATTTTTTCGACTTCAGGAACCAAACTGTGACCCACTTAAAATACTGAATTTATTCAAGTAATTCATTAATGTATCTTTCATAATTGCTTCTGCCCGTATTATTATTATTTAGAATGCTGACAGAAGGGAAATGGACCAGTAATTTTCTATGTCTTCTGCATTACTTTTCTTAAGCAAAGCTACAACTATAGCCTGTTTTAACCGCTCTGGAAATATCCCTGATGTGAAGGATTCATTTATTATATTTGCTAAAGGGCTTGTATAATCCCTATGCCGTGTTTCAGTACACACATTGGTACTTCATCTACGCCTACTGACTTTTCATTTTTTAGTGTTTGAACAGTTTTATTGACTTCATTCTCTGTGGTTGGAAGTATCATCATTGTATTTAGCGCAACGTTATTTACAGGTGTTATATTTGTTCTGGCGAATTTTTGCGGTAACTCCTCTGCAATAGTTGAACAATTTTCGTTTGCTAAGTGTGGCAGATAATTTATTACCTTCCCCCCTCCCCGTCCCTTAGCAGTATGTTACTCCACGTTTGTTTGCTTCTCCCCATTTCCTATTTTATAACATCACAGACTGCTTTTCTTTTATTCTCTGCCTTATATATCACTTTGTCATTAAATGACTTTTTTGCAGCACTCACCACCTTCCTATAGCTCTTTTTGTATCTATAACAGAAATTTAAGAATTCTGGATCATTGCAAATCTTTTTCATGGAACTGAGGTGTTGAAGTGTTTGGGAGGATTTCTTAATGCCTGTTGCTATTCATCTCTTTTTGTGAGATGTTAAAAAACAGATAAATACTTTTGGAAATATATTTTCGAAGTTCAATTTAAACAATGTTTAGAATTTCATATTCACATTATTTTCCTTATGCACTTCATTTCAGCTCTGTTTTACTAGTTCTTCTGAAAAATCCTTTATTTTAATTTCTGATAGGTGTCGTTTGTAGGTTTCTAGTTTAGGGAATGATTCGATGCCTGATTTTACTGTTGTTATTTTACAGAGGTGGTCTGATAGTCCAAGATCTTCTGCTGCTATGTCACGCTTTTCTCTGTAATTTTTGTGGCCACATGCTCAGTTACTGATGCAGTCATTTTAGGAATCCTTGTTAAACTATTGACCAATGGGGACAGGCAAAAACTGTGAAGGATATTTATCAAGGTGCTGCTGGATTCATTTATGATATTAGTGTTGATGGTAATGTCCCCACACGTAATTATGATGACCTTTGTACTTAAGACTTTTATCTAGAACTTCTGTTAATTTATTGAAAAAGGATCCACGCTAGTACTGGGAGATCTGTACAAACACGAAATGATTAATTTCTTGGTGATATCAAGCCCTGTTAATTCAATAGCAGATATTTCAAAGTGTTTGTTATCATTTACTGTACTAAGGTCACGTCTTGATTTGAACTGTGTTCCTACTCAGATATAAATGCATGATCCACCACCCCTTGAGCAGTTCTTCAGTAATAGTTTGCTCTTTCATACCATGATAACACTGCGTGTTGGATTTGTGTGTCTCTACACCAGTGATCAGTAACACAAACTACGGTACAGCTCGAAGATTGGAGCTCAACTTCTAAGAGTTTTATTTTATTTATTATTGATTGCATGTTTTGATGGAGGATTGTTAAGTCTTTGAAATGCCCCATGTTACTCTTTCCAATAGTATGTTTCTCTTTGTGACATCTGGTATATGTGTTACTTGAAGTGTTAAAATCTGTCTTGTGAATAATTGTGTCAGTATCTTTTTAAGCTGCTGAAGATACTTTTTAGGCAGGGGAACCTGTTGTCTGCAATTATCCTAAAAAAGACCAATTTTTCCTACTTATGACAACAGGTATTTGACCATGTGTGGACCGAGATCCACCCCTTATACTTTCATGGATCAGCTGTACCAATCTTCCTCTGCCAGTCCTGTTTGGGTGTAGGCCACGCCTAGTGAAACTGCATCTGTTGATAGTCCCGACCTGCACCAGACAAACATGAGGAAAGTTGGCGGTCCTTAGAGCCATCCCTAACTCTACACTGATTCGCCTCATAGCTCCATTAAGGTGTGATCGACCATGACGCCGAAACAGCTGAAGAAAGTGTACGTTGGTGCAATGACTCAGGGAATATATCTTGTCCAGGTCACCACCTATGTCATATGCCCCATCCCTGTCGACACTGTTTCCCACACCACTCATATCACTACATGGTCCTCTTTTGTAAAGTGCTTACATAAAAACCCTAAGTCCTCTATCACTTGACTTAGCCCTGTATATGGCTTAAGGCTACTGGTGGCCTGGTACGCTGCCCCTAAACTTTCCTGTGGCTGAGGGTCTACACCTCGCCCATGGCTAATACCTAACAGCAGCACTTTCTTCTTCTTAACACTTTCTACACTCCTAGGCATCTTGGCCGCGGCTCAAGTGTGCTGCAGATTTTCCGCTCCACTTAACTCTAGTAGTGGTAGATACCTATTTTTGGTGTTGGTGATTAAACTGTAAGATCGCGTTCTATTTCTTCCTATCTTCTTACCAGCTGCCACGTCCAAACCACCCTCTCCCCCCCTATCTGCCTCTATCCTTATCAATTACTTACCTGCTTCCTCCAACTGTGCCTGAAGGGCACAGATTTTCCTTTCCTGTTCCCCAATGAAAATGTTCCTACGCATACTCTGCAGTTCCAGGAGAGAGCCTATTGTGTTCTCCGAACATTCTCCCCACTGCAACCACCGCAGTGAAAATATTTCCCACAAGATTGGCAACAAATCCTTATACTCACTACCCTATAACAGCTCCCACATTTCTCACTCATGGTCAGCTTCGAAAGAATAATTAAATTTAAAGAATGTTTTACATTTGTCAAGGACACGAGATTGGCTGTGTGTAAACAAAAAACGTCTCAGAGGTCTTATGTTCGGTGGTTGTGGTCTCTGTACTGATTTAGAGATACAATGACAGAAGAATAAATTTGTAATTACTTTTCGTTTAGACAAGTTACGTTATCAAGCGTGTTTGGACAGGTTTTTAAATGTTTATAGCTCAGAAAATTTAGGAATAGATTGCGTCTATCTAACTAGTAAGTAGTATGAAAAGTGTTAGTTAAACACGATTTAGAAACGTTTACACTTTTATTGCGACAGTAGACACTGATGAAACTAGCAGCTGACTTTTCTAAACGAATTCTGCACTATCAAAGAAACTTCAATAGAATTTTTTGTATCTATGTCACTCTAAATTTCGGGTTGTGTCGCGATTATCGGGACTTCAGGTAACACGACGTTTTTTCAAGAATAAGCTCTGCTGGGACTCTAATATTCAGTTTTGTGACAAGAACGGACACTACAGCAAGTTTACAAAACAAAGAAAATTTTAATGGGACACTATTTCCTCTGAAATAAATTCTTAGAGCGGACGAAGAATATAGCTGTGATCTCACTCGGCGGCAGTCTTGGACTGCGAATGTTATACTGTAGATTACTGTAGTTTACGGTATTCCGGTCCAAGGCAGCTGAAGTATACATGCTACAAAATTGGAGAAATGAAGCGTGTTCAAGGCAGTGGTTATTGAAAACTGGTTTAAGCTTAGGGCACCTGTAATTGCAATATGTAAAAGACATAGCGAAGTCCCTCTGCAACGGAAGTGGCATGGTGCAATGTAAATGACGCTTTTGTGCTTTTGGCAGTCGAACTGGGGAGCTCCCTGGTGTAAATGGTACGCAGTAAGTGGCCAGCCGTAGCACGGTAGACTTCTACGGTGCCAAGAGAGGCAATTGGAAGCTACTTTGTATGGGATTTTTGCCTCGGATGTGGATCTCGCTACTGTTCGGTATCCTGAGCTAAAAGGAATGGCTCTAATATGTTGAAAATCCGACGCCAGGAAAAGATTTTATAGGGCATTCGAACCTCAAGAGCCGTGAGTACAGTTACCCGCCATGTTGCTTGGCACCAAAACTTCTCAAAATGGTTCAAATGGTTCTGAGCACTATGAGACTTAACTTCTGAGGTCATCAGTCCCCAAGAACTGAGAACTACTTAAACCTAAGGACAGCACACACATCCATGCCCGAGGCAGGATTGAACTTGAGACCGTAGCGGTCGCACGGTTCCAGACTGTAGCGCCTAGAACCGCTCGGCCACCCCGGCCGGCCAATCCTTCTCCACTGCTTCACTAACATTATAATCCAAATATGAATAATGGTATTGACCAATTAATTTGTGTTTCAATAATAATCCAAATGTTACAAATCTGTGTTCGGAACCGTATCTTCTACCCTGATCACGAATCAATGTAGGGTCCTACACACAGCTCAGAGTGCCATATGTCAGTTTGTATCCTGTGCGCTATTCAAAGTGAAATATTAATGAAAGTAGCTTTAATAACCATAATCAAATTTTCTTAAACATATATTTCCTCATTGGACTGGCGATCGTTTATTATTTCGTTCACATATGGCTTTTACCACTTACATTATCTCCCAAGGTTAAAGTCAGTTTAGGTTTCCTGTTAATTTCACCATATGAAACATTATAGTCCGATACCTTTAGCCATTACACACATACTCGGTCAAAAATTTCAAAAGCCTTTCAAAGGGCAATATTTGTATGTGTCCCGGCAAGTTAGCATTATATGTGGCTTTTCCCATGACAAGAATAGTAGGTTCAATTGTTAGGTAAGAGAGACGTATGGCAGGCTAATGTTATCAGCTCCGAAGCTGTAAAGTCATTTAAAGTACATTTAATTTCTGCATAGTCAAGCTCACTTTGCATACCGATATGAAGCGATTTGTCATATGACGCAATATGCATTTCAGCACGCCCCGCGCGCAGTACACAATACTCACTTAGCACAGCCACGTTCTCAATAGTCACTCGAGCCATAACTTGCTGCTCACAACTTCCGGACGAAGTGAGCTACAGTTTACTCCTCTTAACGCCCCTTTGCTTGTGACACTTTGACTCGACTTGCACACACGAGCACCAGGTTATCAATAATAACATGCCAGAACCACCCGTGACGGCCCTGTATGTCCAGTGACGATGCGCACGCTAACTTGGTGAGAGTCTTTAACTTGCGGCAGAACTTCTTTCCTTAGTGTCTCTCCATCTCTAAGCACAGGTGTTGACTCCAGCCTCAGCCGCCGCCACAGCCTTCCTCGTCCTACTAAAATGTCGCCACAGACTCGGTACTTGCTACCGGGTGATGAAATGTCATGTGGCTAGTGCCTCCCGTCGGGTAGACCGTTCGCCTGGTGCAGGTCTTTCAATTTGAGGCCACTTAGGCGACCTGCGAGTCGATGGGGATGAAATGATAATGATGACAACACAACACCCAGTCCCTGAGCGGAGAAAATCTCCGACCAAGCCGGGAATCGAACCCGGGTCCTTAGGATTGACACCCTGACACGTTGACCACTCAGCTACCGGGGGCGGACTACCGGGTGATGTGTCGTGCCTACTGGAGTCCAGCTGATCGCCCGCTGCCGTCCGCCTGCTCTCCAGCACGGCCGCGGTGGCGCTCCCGTCGATCACGTGTCTCGCGGCAGCAACACTCTGGCGGACCAGCACCAAATACTCAAACACAAGATTACTGGCGCCGGGGAACGCAACCGTGCCGTTCGACAAGGCACACGAGAAAGTTTTCATGTGTTCCAAGTGTACTGCTATTGTATTTGTGTGAACTAATGAGGAAATGGTCCAGTCCGGCATGTATAAATCGACGCTTTTTATTACGCAGGAAGAATACGACGAAAGAAATGCACTGTCAAAAGGCGCATTGCAAATCTTGTAAAAAAACTTAAGCTTCTCATTTTTGCCTGACGAAGAACCGCTTGTAATGGCGGTTTGTATAGGTCTTTCTGTCTTGCCAGCGATCGGAGAACAAGCAGACTCAGCCCTGACATGAGAACATAGCGCAGCGTAGCGCGAAATCTAAAGTACACGCACACACGCGAATTTTAACCACTGGTAGTTGGGAGCTCCAACGTCAGGCGCGTAATGGGGCCCCTTAGGGACATGGCAGCAAGAGAGGGGAAGAAAACCAATGTGCACACCGTGTGCATACCGGGGGGAGTCATTCCATATGTGGAAAGGGTACTTCCGGATTCCATGAAGGGTACAGGGTGGTACCCATCTGCAGGTGGTCGCTCATGTCGGCACCAATGATGTGTGTCACTATGGATCGGAGGAAATCCTCTCTGGCTTCCGGCGGCTATCTGATTTGGTGAAGACTGCCAGTCTCGCTAGCGGAATGAAAGCAGAGCTCACCATCTGCAGCATCGTCGACTGGACTGACTGCGGACCTTTGGTACAGAGCCGAGTGGAGGGTCTGAATCAGAGGCTGAGACGGTTCTGCGACCATGTGGGCTCCAGATTCCTCGACTTGCGCCATAGGGTGGTGGGGTTTCGGGGTTCCGCTGGATAGGTCTGGAGTCCACTACACGCAACAAGCGCCTACACGGGTAGCAGGGGTTGTGTGGCGTGGGCTTCGCGTTTTTTAGGTTAGATGGCCTCGGACAAGTACAGAAAGGGCAACAGCCTCAACGGGTGCGGGGCAAAGTCAGGACATGCGAGGACCAAGCAGCAATCGGTATTGTAATTGTAAACTGTCGAAGCCGCGTTGGTAAAGTACCGGAACTTCAAGCGTTGATAGAAAGCACCGAAGCTGAAATCGTTATAGGTACAGGAAGCTAGCTGAAGCCAGAGATAAATTCTGCCGAAATTTTTACAAAGGTTGTAAGTAGGCTGTTTAGGTTTTCTTATTGGTAACGCCGCTTAGCGCTCGGTATGAAAAATCACTGGCTGTGCTGTGCACAGTCTGTGTTTAGTTTGCATTGTTGTCTGCCATTGTAGTGTCGGGCAGCGGCAGCTGGATGCTAACAGCGCGTAGCGTCGCGCAGTTGGAGGTTAGCCGCCAGCAGTGGTGGACGTGGGGAGAGAGATGGCGGAGTTTTGAAATTTGTAAGAATTGGTGTATTGAACTGCTATATATATTATGACTAGTGAGGTAAATACATTGTTTGTTCTCTATTAAAATCTTTCATTTGCTAACTATGCCTATGTGTAGTTAGTGCCTTCAGTAGTTTGAATCTTTTATTTAGCTTGCAGTAGTGGCGCTCGCTGTATTGCAGTAGCTTGAGTAAGGAAGATTTTTGTGAGGTAAGTGATTTGTGAAACGTATAGGTTAATGCTAGTGAGGGCCATTCTTTCGTAGGGATTTTTGGAAGTCAGATTGCGTTGCGCTAAAGATATTGTGTGTCAGTTTAAGAACATTCGTGTATAATTGTTCAAAGAGGACGTTTTACATAGACCAGTCTTGTATAAATTTAACAAAGGGGACGTTTCAAGGTACAGACGGTGTTTAGAAAGGATAGATTGCATGCAACCGGTGGTGGAGTGTTCGTCGCTGTTAGTAGTAGTTTATCCTGTAGTGAAGTAGAAGTGGATAGTTCCTGTGAATTATTATGGGTGGAGGTTACACTCAACAACCGAACTAGGTTAATAATTGCCTCCTTTTAACGAACTCCCGACTCAGCAGCATTAGTAGCAGAACAACTGAGAGAAAATTTGGAATACATTTCACATAAATGTTCTCTGCATGTTATAGTCTTAGGTGGAGATTTCAATTTACCAGATATAGACTGGGACACTCAGATGTTTCGGACGGGTGGTAGGGACTGAGCATTGAGTGACATTATACTGAGTGCACTATCCGAAAATTATCTCGAGCAAAATAAACAGAGAACCGACTCGTGGAGATAACATCTTGGCCCTACTGATAACAAACAGAAATGAACTTTTCGACTCTGTATGTGCAGAACAGGAAATCAGTGATCATAAGGTCGTTGCAGCATCCCTGAATATGGAAATTAATAGGAATATAGAAAAGGGAGGAAGGTTCATCTGTTTAACAAGAGTAATAGAAGGCAGATCTCAGACTACCTAACAGATCAAAACGAAAATTTCTGCTCCGACACTGACAATGTTGAGTGTTTATGGAAAAAGGTCAAGGCGATCGTAAATTGCGTTTTAGGCAGGTACGTGCCGAGTAAAACTGTGAGGGACAGGAAAAACCCACTGTGGTACAACAACAAAGTTAGGAAACTACTGCGAAAGCAAAGTGAGCTTCACTCTAAGTTTAAACGCAGCCAAAACCTCTCAGACAAACAGAAGCTAAACGATGTCAAAATTAGCGTAATGATGGCTATGCGTGAAGCGTTCAGTGAATTCGAAAGTAAAATTCTATGTACCGACTTGACAGAAAATCCTAGGAAGTTCTGGTCTTACGTTAAATCAGTAAGTGGCTCGAAACAGCATATCCACACTCCGGGATGATGATGGCATTGAAACAGAGGATGACACGCGTAAAGCTGAAATACTAAACTCCTTTTTCCAAAGCTGTTTCACAGAGGAAGGCCGCACTGCAGTTCTTTCTCTAAATCCTCACACAAACGAAAAAAATGGCTGACATCGAAATAAGTGTCTAAGGAATAGAAAAGCAACTGGAATCACTCAAGAGAGGAAAGTCCACTAGACCTGACGGGATACCAATTCGATTCTATACAGAGTACGCGAAAGAACTTGCCCCCCTTCTAACAGCCATGTACCGCAAGTCTCTAGAGGAACGGAAGGTTCCAAATGATTGGAAAAGAGCACAGGTCGTCCCAGTCTTCAAGAATGGTCGTCGAGCAGATGCGCAAAACTATAGACCTATTCCTCTGACGTCGATCTGTTGTAGAATTTTAGAACATGTTTTTTGCTCGAGTATCATGTCGTTTTTGGAAACCCAGAATCTACTCTGTAGGAAACAACATGGATTCCGGAAACAGCGATCGTGGAGACCCAACTCGCTTTATTTGTGCATGAGACCCATAAAATATCAGATACAGGCTCCCAGGTAGATGCTATTTTCCTGGACTTCCGGAAGGCCTTCGATACAATTCCGCACTGTCGCCTGATAAACAAAGTAAGAGCGTACGAAATATCAGACCAGCTGTGTGGCTGGATTGAAGAGTTTTTAGCAAACAGAACACAGCATGTTGTTATCAATGGAGAGACGTATACAGAAGTTAAAGTAACCTCTGGTGTCCCACAGGGGAGAGTTATGGGACCATTGCTTTTCACAATATATATAAATGACCTGGTAGATAGTGTCGGAAGTTCCATGCTGCTTTTCGCGGATGATGCTGGAGTATACAGAGAAGTTTCGGCATTAGAAAATTGTAGCGAAATGCAGGAAGATCTGCAGCGGATAGGCACTTGCTGCAGGGAGTGGCAACTGACCCTTAACATAGAAAAATGTAATTTATTGCGAATACATAGAAAGAAGTATCCTTTATTGTATGATTATATGATAGCGGAACAAACACTGGTAGCAGTTACTTCCGTAAAATATCTGGGAGTATGCGTGCGGAACGATTTGAAATGGAATGATCATATACTATACTCGAGTATTGCTCATCAGTGTGGGATTCGTACCAGATCGGGTTGACGGCGGAGATAGAGAAGATCCAAAGAAGAGCGGCGCGTTTCGTCACAGGGTTATTTGGTAACCGTGATAGCGTTACGGAGATGTTTAACAAACTCAAGTGGCAAACTCTGCAAGAGAGGCGCTCTGCATCGTGGTGTAGCTTGCTCGCCAGGTTTCGAAAGGGTGCGTTTCTGGATAAGTTATCGAATATATTGCTTCCCCTTACTTATACCTCCCGAGGAGATCACGAATGTAAAATTAGAGAGATTAGAGCGCTCACGGAGGCTTTCAGACAGTCGTTGTTCCCGCGAACCGTACGAGACTGGAACAGGAAAGAGAGGTAATGACAGTGGCACCTAAAGTGCCCTCCGCCACACACCGTTGGGTGGCTTGCGGAGTATAAGTGTAGATGTGTAGGTGTAGAAATCATTAACTTTTTTAATAACTTGTAGTTAAACTGTTGCAGATGTATTTGTTACGCAAGTGACTAGCAGAGGAAAAAAAAATTAAGGCAGTTTATGGAGTTACGTTACAGAAGCCTTCCATCAGTAGGAATTTTAATTTGTTGAATAGCGTATACTGTACTAACAATGAAAGAGTTCCATGTCTATTCCCCATCGTCGAAACAAAAATGCGACGTGTCTATTAGATGAAGAAAATAAATATTTTCCTTACACGAGGCAATTCGTAGTAGGTCTAATTACTAGTTTTATTTATAAATTGGAATAGAGTAAGAAATGCTCGTGGCCGTTGTTCTGCTTATTCTGCTTCATACCCGATATACTTGATTAAATTCGTAAAATTTAGTAATGCAATCTCACAATGAAGAAATAATTGAAGAAGTTTAACAACGCTGATGCGCTTGAAACTTCAAATGACAAAAAGTTATGAAAAATTATATTTAATTTATATTATCCAACAATTTTAGAAAAATACTTTTAACTGTTTGTTTATATTTCTCTAGAGGCTACATTACACTATTAGTTCCGGGCGGGATGCGAATAATATTAACAGTCTTACCAGCTGCGACATAGTCACGTATATGATAACAATTATCAGTCTTTTCGCCTTCCTGCTAAAGACAAAGGTATCGTTATGACCAGTCCAACAAAAGCGTCTAATTATTTTCTGACGTTTTGGAAGTAACACGGAAAATCATTCTTTCCCATTAACCAGATCTCACTATGTAGATTACTAGATTTTTGCAAGTAAAATGTCGTTAATTATTTATTGTTTGTTCTAGTTTGGCTTGCTCTTGCTGAAACTGAAATACTGCTACACAAACTGCAATCCACCGATATTCATCCTGGAACTGTTGAATAAGAATGTGCCCTAGCATTCATCGACTGCACAGGCGGCTTTGTCTCTTTTCGCTCGAAATGATAAAGTGCGATTGGCGCACAACCCTCTTTTTCCTTTTGTCATCAGGCTTCTGACTGCTTTGATGCGGCCTGCCACGAATTCCTCTCCTGTGTTAACGTCTTCATCTGAGAGTAACACTTGTAACCTACGTCCTCAATTATTTGCTCTATGTATTCCAATCTCTGTCTTCCTCTGCAGTGTTCACCCTCTACACGTCCCTCTAGTACCACTGAAGTCATTCCCTCCTGTCTTCACAGAGGTCCTATCATCTTGACCCTTCTCCTTGTCAGTGTTTTCCACGACTTCCTTTCCTCTCCGGTTCTGCGCAAAACCTCCTCTTCCTTACCTTATCAGTCTACCTAATTTTCAACATTCGTCTGTAGTACCAAATATCAAATGCTTCCATTCTCTTGTGTTCCGGTTTTCCTACAGCCCACGTTTCACTACCATACAATGCTGTACTACATATGTACATTCTCAGATATTTCTTCCTCAAGTTAAAGCCGATATTTGACATTAGTATACTTCTCTTGGCCCGGAATGCCTTTTTCTTATAGCTAGTCTGCTTTTGATGTCCTCCTTGCTCTGACTGTCATTGGTTATTTTACTGCCTAGGTAGCAGAACTCCTGAACTTCACCCACTTCCTGACCATGAATCTTCATGTTAAGTTCCTTGCTGTTCCCATTTCTACTGCTTCGCAGTACCTTAGTCTTTCTTTGATTTCTGTGTACTAATTAGACTGTTTATTCCGTTCAGCACATCATGTATTTCTTCTTCAATTTCACTCAGGATAGCAATGTCATCAGCGAATCGTATCATTAATATCTTTCACCTTGAATTTTAATTCCACTCCTAAACCTTTCTTTTATTTCCATCATTGCTTCCTCGATGTATATATTGAACAGTAGGGGTAAAAGGCTACATCCTTGTCTTACACTATTTTTAGTACTAGCACTTCGTTCTTGGTCGTCCACTCTAAATACTCCCTCTTAGCTGTTGTACATAGTGTGTATGACCCGTCTCTCCCTATAGCATACCCCAAAATTTTTCAGATTTTAGAACATCTTGCACCATTTTACATTGTTGAGCGCTTTTTCCTGGTCGACAAGTGCTATGAACGTGTATTGATTTTGCTTTAGTCTTGCTTCCATTTTTAACCGCACTGTCAGAATTACCTCTCTTGAGCCTTTACCTTTAATAAAGCCAAACTGATCGGCATCTAGCGCATCCTTAATTTTCTGTTCCATTCTTCTGTATATTATTCTTGTAAGCAATTTGGATGCATGAGCTCTTAAGCTGGTTGTGCGATAGTTCTCGCACTTGTCACCTCTTGCCGTCTTCGTCAGATTGCATGTCGCCAGACTCATGCATTCTACACACCAAAATGTATTGTCGTTTTGTTGCCACTTCCCGCCATGATTTCAGAAATTTTGATAGAATGTTATTTACCCCTTCTGCCTTATTTGGCATTAAGCCCTCCAAAGTTATTTTACATTCTGATTCTGATACTGGATCCCCTATCTCTTCTAAATAGACTCCCGTTTCTTCTTGTATAAAATCTTTCGCCTCATACAGGCTTCCAATGTATTCGTTCCACCTATCCTCTCTCTCGTCTTAATTTAACAGCAGAATTCCCGTTCCACTCTTAATGTTATCACCCTTGCTCTTAATGTCACCGATGGTTGCTTTGACTTCCCTGTATGCTGAGTCTGTGCTTCCGAAAATAATTTCTGGTTCGATGTCTTCTTATTTTTCATGGAGCCATTTTTTCTTAGCTTCCTTGCACTTCCTATTTATTTCATTCCTCAGCGACTTGTAGTTCTGTATTCTTGAGTCTCCCGGAACATTTTCGTACTTCCTCCTTTCATCAATCAACTGAAGTATTTCTTGAGTTTCCCATGGTTTCTTCGCGGTTATCTTCTTTGTATTCAGGTTTTCCTTCCCAGTTTCAGTGATGGCCGTTTTTAGAGATGTCCTTTCCTCTTAAACTGTAGTGCCTACCGAACTATTTCTTATTGCTGTATGTGCAGCCTTAGAGAGCTTCAAACGTATCTCGTCATTCCTTAGTACTTCCGTTTCCACGTCTTTGCAAATTGATTCTTCCTGAGTGGTGCCTTGAACTTCAGCTTACTCTTCATCACTACTATATTGTGATCTGAGTCTATGTCTGGTCCTGGCTAAGCCTTTCATTCCAGTATCTGATTTCGGAATCTCTGACAGACCGTGATGTAATCTAATTGAAATCTTCCGTATCATCCGGCCTTTTCCAAGTATACCTCCTCCTCTAGTGATACATGAACAGGGTATTGGCTATTGATAGCTGAAATTGGTTACAGAACTCAATTGGTCTTTCTCCTCTCTCAATCCTTGTCCCACGCCCAATTTCTCGTGTAACCTTTTCTTCTGTTCCTTGCCCTTCAACTGAATTACAGTCCCCCATGATTATTAGATTTTCATCCCCCCTTACATACTCAATTACCCTTTCAATATCGTCCTAAACTTTCTCTATCTCTTCGTCTTCAACTTGGGACGTCGGCATATATACCTGAACTATAGTTGTCGGTGTCGATTTGCTGTCGATTCTGATAAGAACGACACTGACACTGAACTGTTCACGGAAACACACTCTGTGCCCTACCTTCCTATTCATAAAGAATCCTACTCCTGTTACACCATTTACTACTGCTGTTGATATTACCCTATACTCATCTGACCAGAAATCCTTGTCTCCGTTCCACTTCACTTCACTGACCCCTAGTTAATATAGCTTGAGCCTTTTGCATTTCCCTTTTCAGATTTTCTAGTCTACCTACCACGTTCAAGCTTCTGACATTCCACACCCCGACTCGTAGAACTTTATACTTCCGTTGATTATTCAGTCTTTTTTCTCGTGGTAACCTCCCCCTTGACAGCCCCTCCCGGAGATCCGAATGGGGTTTGTTCCGGAATCTTTTGCCAATGAAGAGATCATCACGACACTTCTTCAATACAGGCCACATGTCCTGTGGATACACGTTACGTGTCATTACCGCAGTGGTATCCATTGCCTTCTGCACCCTCATGCTGATTATTCCACCTATAGGGGCAGTTTCCCACCCCTGGGACAAGAGGGTGCCCTAAAGCTCTGTCCGCTCCTCCGCCCTCTTTGACAAGGTCGTTGGCGAAATGAGAGTGACATCTTACGTTGGAAGTCTTTGGACGGTAATGCTGACTATTAATCAAAATTTGAACAAGTTGGGGAGTTGGGGGGGGGGGGGGGGGTGCGAACCCGGGACCGAAGACGCTTTGATTGCGAATCAAAAATGCTACCCCCTTTTTTAAATTCATTTTGTTGTATATTTTTCGTTGAATTTGCTCAGGGCGGATGTCCGATGACACCGGTGCAGTTTATTCGTGGATCCGTTTGCTCAGATTCTTTTTATTACAAAGAGTATCTAACCCTCTGATCGCGCACGCTGAGGTACCGTGCCGGCTCCCCTAGACCACCGGTTAAGGTACCGTCGAACGGAACACAATTGACTGAATAAAACTCCGTTGGTAAGAGCTCACTAACTATAAATACCCTTTTATTTCTAAATTTTGCGAGTTTTATTTCGGCACGTATTTCGTAATTTGTGCAAATCATTCTTCCATTTACACAACTCATGTTCAGATTTTACGAAGTGAAACCGGCTTTTTAAGAGTTCTCTCCCCCCTTGGTTTAACCAAAAAAATTTACATCCTTTTCTTTGCCACCAAAACCTATTACTGCACATTTTTTGGGTTTGGTAGGTACTCTATTTTTGTACTTGACTTTAATTAGAACAAAAACAGTCGATCGAACCACATTTTACAGAATCGCCAGAGCTATATCCTGATTCTCCTAATACTTGTATCTACACAATTTCCAACGGAATTTCGACGTTATTCGAAAGAATGTCCAAGAATCTAAGTAATAAGTAACACATATGTAGGTCCTCAGGACAAGTAAGTGACTTCAGTTGAAGACGACATTCCTCATTATTCATCTTTACAAGGCTGAAAACGGTAATTGGATTCAACATTACTGTGAAACTCAGGAACCTGCATGAAGACAGACCCTGTTAGCAACCATTGCTCACTTACCATTATTAAATGAGTTGCAAATTCAAGCGAACATTAACTGAGAAGAACTATGTCAGAAAAACTATCGGCAGAAACTGAAATACGCTTTATGTTACGATTGCGTTGTGAGATGTTATGTGTTTACCTATGTGCCGTCAACGAAGATTAAGTGCCCCCTGTGTTGCGTATACGCTGTCCGCTACAGATGCTGCAGGGGCATATCTCAAGCCTTGGGCTACGAATTAAGCATTTTTCAACTATTTGCAAATACTTGCACTATGCCTTTGAAGCTAATATATTGACAGTTCCTTTCGTTATTCATTCTGTAGAAAAAAAATTCAGGGCAGTTGTTGATACGTCAGACTAGACCATTCCCTTGTAAGACATGCTTTCTTACTGATCATCTTCTCATGGTTGGAACAATGCTTGCCAGACACTACTTGTAGTGGCGTAACAAACTCTCAAAGTGCTTCACGTGCTGTAGCTCGTCCAGAGAGCGTGTCCATCAGGTGACATCTTCATTGAATTACAGATTGCAGCACCTAGTCCAATCAACTTTTATTATACAGTATGACGGCCCTGTAACCAATTATCTGTGAAACAATGGTAGTCTATGCTTTCGGTTAATCTAATGAACTCGACTTGCCATGCCAAACGAGCTCTTGGCCTAACTGCATTTTGTTACGACAAATGCGCATAGCCATTCGTCTTTCTGTCATTCTCGTGTTGCTGGTTCTCTAGCAAAATATAACGTGTTACTACAACAGAACATCGTTTAAGTCTTCTGTAACAGACAGTACATGACATGAGAACCGAATTGCAAGATTTAACTACTATATTGTGCATGGGATGCTCGGAAAAAAGTATAAAAATACGTTTATGTGAGCTTTTTATGCACGCCTCTTCTGTATTACAAACTTGCGCAATTAGGTTAAAATTTCGTAAGAAAACAGAAAAATAGAAGTAATTAATAATCGTCCTGTTGTTTTGTAAAGCTTTATCCGCTGTGCAGCGTAGTGTTTCAAAGATGCATATAAAATCCACGTAAAATACGTTATTACGCGAACTTGAGGTTTATTGATTCGTTGTTTATAAGTTAAAGATTTTATTCGCTAGTGGCTTAAATCATCAAAAGTCTTTGGACGTGCAAAACACTTATGTACCACAGCATTATTATGCCGAGCCCAGCACAAAATAATATACTGTGTGATCGAGCAATTAAAGTTTTATCAGTAAACACACGAGGAATGTTACTAACCCAAAAACAGCTATAAAGATATTTGTCAGGAAGATGGTCATCTTATTTCTTAACGATAGAAAATGTTTTACATGCCACGTTTTTCAAAAACTACTGTACTAGCAACTAGAAAAGTTGTTTTCGGATAAACGAAGCGTAAGTTCGCCAATTTTTGCACAGGACTGAAAAGTTCATAGCATTTTATCGAGCTTACACTGTTTCGCAGTTGTTCTGCTCCTTTCAGTTAATTATAATCTGACTTAATTCTGATTGGTTGTTGCAACATTTCCTGGCAAAATTATTCAAGGGAGTTATTATAGCAGCGTTTTCCTATATTTCAGTTTTTATTACTCTGTACTTTAACTAGACAATGACAATTTTAAGACAAGAGATTATAACTAAATTCATGCATTTCATTTGATTAGTGTTTATTCCGTGAAACGTTGAGTTTTCAAAAAAAAAAAAAAATGGTTCAAATGGCTCTGAGCACTATGGGACTGAACATCGATTGTCATCAGCCCCTAGAACTTAGAACTGCTTAAACCTAAATAACCTAAGGACGTCTCACAACACCCAGCCATCACGAGGCAGAGAAAATCCCTGACCCCGCCGGGAATCGAACTCGGGAACCCGGGCGTGGGAAGCGAGAACGCTACCGCACGGCCACGAGATACGGGCTCAGTGTTCATGAAGTGGATCATTCATTACAGAGCCATCTTTTTCCTAACCTTGTTTCAGATACAATATTTTATTTACAAAATTATTCGGGAAATTTTCAAATATTTCGAAACAATACCTTCGTTCAGCAGATTGGTAAGTTATATTTAACCACAGTACGGCATTGTTTCCAATACGTACAGCACATTTTATCCCAACTGTTAACTGCTCAACGTGTTAATCCTCAACTAGTTAAATCGTGAAATGAATTGTCAATTAGTTACATTAATTAAATTATCAGTTGGTTCCTTAGAACCCTTATGATGCCTCTTCCTGTTGGTCCTCAAATCATTGGTTGTCGAAGAGCCAGCCTGTCCTAACGCATGGCTACGCTCACTTTGGCGATTCATTATAAAATTACTTTTACATTTTATAATGGTCAATTGTGACTTCGTCTGTGTATAATTTAGTACTATTTCGTCGTGTGGTTTGTCACATGGTTTTTGTCGATTACTTTTCTACTACTTTTAAAAGGCACAATAGTTTATTGTCTTATGCTGCTGTTAAATTAGGCGTAAGCCTTTTGACGTCCAAAGGCCATTTTACAAATAACTTTTTTTAACAGCATTGTGCCGCCACAGAGAGACTTCCACTATCTCCTATATTTATAAGCTCATAATTCGCATGAAGCAAGTCGCAACGCTTTTTCTTGTACAACTGTTCTACATTTTTGTTTACATTGTAAGTTTATTGCATAACATGGTAGTATCGTAAGTCTAAAAAATATCAACCTTACGTACATTATTATCATTAACTTCGCACAGTATTTAATAATTCGTTAGGCATCGTTTTTATGTTTCCTCATTTTCTTAATATAAAACGTGTGTAACTATGAAAAAATTAACAAACAGGAAAGCACTGAACAAAATTTAAAAGATAAGAAACGTAAAAGAAAATGACAAAATTTAAAAAAAAAACACAGAAAATTTTTATAAGTAAAGCATAAAACCGCCGTTGGTTATGTGGCTGTGATTTAGTGGTGAGGTCTGTGTGTCTGAGGACACAGTAGGCCGTACTGGACAGGTTGAACCATACATGGCAGGTAACCACAAGAGCCACACTAACGATGCTCAATTCATGCAACATGGTCCAAAAGACAACAAAAATATCTAGACCGTATGAGTCGTTGCTCGCGTAAAGAAAAATCCATATCGGTTTCCAAGCTATTGCGGTATAATGTCAAAATAGCGGCAGAGTAAAAGTTGGGAACGAGAATGAAAAAGGCTTCTACAACAGCACAGAAAAGGCGAATATGTCATGGGCAGAGTTAGGTATGTAAAATAAGGAAACTAGCTTTTCGACTGATCTAGCAGCTTCATTGGCATTTAAATCAAAACTTCTTGACATGCTAGTGCTTTTTACGAGTTATCTCTACTTCCTCCAGCGCAGTGAGCTCTCTTAGCTGCAACGTGTTGTTGCATATGCTTCTTCCAAGCTATAATCTAAAATCTCTGATCCTTTGACTAAAATCCGCAAGATTTGTCAGCCATAATTTACAATATATGGTATGATACGGCTGAAGAATATACATTTAATAGCCAAAATAGCTTTTCATGGGTAGATTTCTTCCAGGGCGGACACTATAACAATTTTTTGATTTCGGGGTGAAGGGGATGACTTTTTTCTCTAATGGGACCTCCCTGTAGTATTTATGGTGAGGGGTACTAGAATAAATAGATATTCTGGAAATAGACAAAAGCTTATAGGTTACTAGGTAGTAGAATGCATCCACAACAAAAAGTGTGTGAGAGTTCGGTGCCTCTGCAACGGGAAGTATCCCAGAGTTGTGATGCACGCATTCTACATTTTAGTGACATATTGTACCACAACACACGACATGACAAATGCCACATTGAATGACATGATGTCATGTGTTACATTAGCACTACATGACGTTATGTATCATATTACTCTACTTGACACAATGCATTATATTACATGACAGGCTGCCAATATTAACAAATAAAAAAGCGTGATAACGTCAAGGTGTTTTGACATAAATGTCTTTGTGGCAGTCAGATAATCCGATAAACTTCTTTTACATCCCTGTCTTTGCCCAGGACTGATTCGCCTTTTCTTCAGATATGATATGAGCATTTTTCCTTCTGGTATACACTAAGGTGCCAAAAGTCATAAAACAGCGGTACACATATAAAAAGATGGAGGTAGTATAACGTACACAAGGTGTAAAAGGGCATTCGTACTCATGCGATTCATGTGAAAATGTTTCCGACATGATTATGGGTGCACGACGAGAATTAACACACTTCAAACACTGAATGGTAGTTGGAGCTAGACGCTATGGTCATTCGACTTCGAATATCGTAGGGAATTTAGTATTCCTAAATCTATAGTGTCAAGAGCGTGCCATCGGTACCAAATTTAAGGCATTACTTTTTACCACGGGCCAACGGCCTTTCCATAGTGGTAACACCGGTTCCCGTCAGATCATAGAAGTTAAGAGCTGTCGGAGTAGGCTAGCAACTGGATGGGTGACCATCCTTTCTGCCGAGCGCTGCTGGCAAGCACGATGCACTCAGCCCTTGTGAGGCAAACTGACGAACTAATTCATTGAGATGTAGCGGCTCCGGTCTCGTAAACTGACATACGGCCGGGAGAGCGGTGTGCTGAACACATGCCCCTCCATATCCGCATCCAATGACGCCTGTGGGCTGAGGAAGACACGGAGGTATGTCGGTTCCGCTGAGCCTTCATGACCTGTTCGGATCTAATTTAGTTTTCCTGACCACGGACAACGCAGTGGCCGTCGGGCTCCCTTACGCTGCTACGTTTGCGAAGAGATGTCAGTGCTAAGAGTCAAGCAACGCTGCTTAAAATAACTGCAGAAACGGTGTGAGACGCACGGCAAATGTATGCGTTATGTAAATGCGACGAAATTTGGCGTTAACGGGCTATGGCAGCACATTAGCTACGCGACTGCCTTTGCTAACTGGACGAAATAGCCTACTGCGTCTCTCCTTGGATCATAAACATATCGGTAGGACCCTTGACGACAGGGAAACAGTCAGATGAGTCTGATGAGTCAGGAGTTCAGTTGGTAATAGCTGACGGTATGTTTTGAATGTGGTGCAGACCCCACGAATTCAAGGACCCAAATCATCAGCATGGCACTCTCGATCGATTTCAACCAAACTTGGTACGCGTGTAACTTAATGTCTGGAAAGAAGCATTGTGGGGTAAAAACCGTCTACCTATCAAAGGTGTGGCATGGATTGAAAAAGAAGTGTAGTCCACGACGCGAGAAATAGCATACTTTATTCACTCTGTAATTAAGAATGAGAGTACTAGGTTATTTGAAACAAAGCTTACACATACTTTCAACCCTGTACGAAACATTTTCTCGTTGACCACACCCATAAAAAATTAAATGAAAATTTTTTATCGATTGCTACATCTTCGCTATTCATGCTGTAAAACTGCCACATCAGGTATTACGTTTTAATTTATTATTTTTTTACTATTAACTATATTGGCAGCACATTGTACTTACGCTATTCACGCATACCACTGAACGTGGTTGCAACATTATGTCACTGGATGGCACATAGTTCATGAGATACGAGGTCATAAAAACTGAGATTCGCCAAAAACTGCCGAATCATGCGGCAACGTCTATGCCACTAACTCTATTCGCCAACAAATTTTGCATGCAGTATCGCAAACGACACTGAATACACCTTCAGAACTACATTATTGAGTCTCACACAGTTCAGAAGGTCGCACACACTGACCCGCATGGAAACAAAACTGCAGGACGAAATTCGTTAGAGATGAAGATGAACTATGTGTACAGGTAAGTGTGACGTGCATACTTGGGCAAAACCACTGGTAGAAAGTTTCTCCTAATACTCTCGATCGATCTCAACCAAACTTCGTAGACATTCTACTTACTATCTGGAAATGTAGACTGTGGGGTTAACAACCAGGAACCTCCTATTGGCGTATAAGTAATGTAACAGAGAGTGAAGGGTTGGGAAGGGGACGGACATACAAATTGGGGAAAGAAGGAGATGGACACAAATAGTGGGAAGGAGGAAATGGACAGTGAGTGGTGGTGTAAATGGAGAAGAAACGTAAGAGAAGGAGGTGGGAAGAGAGAGGGGAGAGGAGGAGCTGGACCAGAATGGAAAGAGGAGGAGATGAACAGAGGAAGGATACAAATGGACACAGAGAGGGGGACGGATTTAATGTACAGAGAAAGGGGAGTGGAGGAAAGAGACAGAGAGAAGATGAAACTGGGGGAAAGAGAGAGTGAGGAGGAGATAAGGAAGGAGGACAGGAATCACTAATAGGAGATTGGAAGAAATTTACATCCGCCCGACGGCGGGTTAGGGTTGTTTAGGGGAAGAGACCAAACTGCGAGGTCATGGGTCTCATCGGATTAGGGAAGGACGGGGAAGATAGTCGACCATGCTCTTTCAAAGGAACCATCCCGGCATAGGCCTGGAACGATCTGGGGAAATCACGGAAAACCTGAATCAGGAAGACCGGACGCGGGATTGAAATTGAACCGTCGTGTCTTAACCACTGCGCCACCTCGCTCGGTTAACGGCGGGAACTCAGTTATTATATATATAAAACGAAAAATTTATGGAGGTATTTCACAAATTTACTATATATACTGACGGAAAAAATAGCAACACCAAAAGTAGTTAACGTATAGTAATGAAATTTCTGGAATAGATTTGTCTAGGTAACATAATTAAGTGATCAATATTGTAAGAACACAGATTAATGTAAGCATTAAATAACATGCTGCAAATGTGAAATGATGGTATATTAATAAGTGCTGTAACCAGAACATTGTTGTATGCAAGCATGCACGCGTGCATGTCTTATGTTGTACAGGGGCCGGATGTCAATTTCTAGAACGGAGTTCCAAGCCTATTACACTTAATCGGTCAGTCCAGGTATGGTTAATGCTGTTTGTGGACGACTCTGGAGCTGTCGTCCGATAATGTCCCATATGTGCACGATTGGAAACAGTCCGGATGATCGAGGGGGTCAAGGGAAAAAGACGACGCTCTGTATATTGGGTTACTACAACGGAATGTAGGCCAGTGTTATCCTGTTGGAAAACCGGCATGGACTGCTGTTCTTGAATGGCAGCACATTAGGTCAAATCACCAGATCGACGTACAATTTTTCAGTCATGGTGCGTGGGTACCCATGAGCGTGCTGGTGCTGTCATACGAAATTGCACCCCCGAAAGTACCAGCAGGTGTAGCTGTGAGCCTAGCGCACAGGTAGGTCGGTTGCAGGCCCTAGTCTTCTTATAACCAAAATACAGACACCATTTGGACCAAGACAGAACCAGCTTTCATCTGAAGACATATCAGACCTCCCCCATATCCTCCAATGAGCACTCTCTTGATGTCACTAAAGTCGCAAATGGGGATACTTTGGGGTCAGTGAAATGTGCGCTACAGAGCGTCTGGGTCGAAGCTGTCCTTGATGAAACCGACTTCTAACAGTTCGCTGTGTCACTGTGGTGCCAACTGCTAGTCAGATTTCTGCTGCAGATTCAGTACGATGCACAGGAGCCACACACTGATGAAGATGGTCTTCCCTCGTGGTTGTGCCATGTGGCCATCCAGAACCTGGTTTCCTTGCGACATTAGACTCTCGTGCCCACCGCTGCCAGCAATCATGTACAGTGGCTACATTCCTGCCAAATCTTCTGCAGTATCATAGACTGAACCACTGTTACGCAACCTCGTTCGGTCAGTGAGGTATTGGTAATGCTGTGTTTGTCGCCTTCAAGACGGTTCTGAATAACGTCAATACACCACGTCCTGTCTGAAACGTAAGTAAGGCTCACGACCATTACAGCGTATATATAAGCATAGCTGATTCGAATCCTCATAGCGGTGCTACTAGCGTCACACATAGGCGACTGTCGCAAAAGTGAAACAGGCATCAGATGTGTTTCAGATGTAGAATCACTTCTAACAACTTTCTTTTATGTTCCACGATTCCTCCTTGTTATTTTGATTTTTTCCATCAGTGTATACAGAGGGTGTTCAAATTAATATTGGGGTTAGAAAACATCAAAAAAAGTTAAGGCTTTTAAAATGGTGTGAATCAGCGACTGTTGTATGATACAAAATTTTGAAAAACACAGCCCTCAGTCACGAACGCAATTAATTTGTGACCTAGGTTTTGTGTGGACTGTAACAGAGGACACACGACAGCCCCTAGTGGCTTGCACCTCTGTTACATTTTATTTTAATTCTGACTGTCTGACGCTGTCAGGTATGACCGCAGTTTTCGTATTTTTTGGTACGTTAAGCTGTAATATTTAGCTTTAATTTTGTCCGAAGAAGGAATTCCTTGTGACTCCGAAACCTAGGTCACAAATTAATTGTGTTCGCAAATGAGGGTTATGTTTTTCAAAATTTTGCAAAACAAATATATTTTGATACGTAACATAAGGTCTGCGAAGTCAACTTCCAATGTTAGGGATCATTTTGTTAGTGGTGCTAACGAAAGTTGTTGTGTTGGTGTCGATGACTGGAAATGTTTATGGACATTGAAAGATCGACATTTTTCACGTATGGGCACATGCGAATCCACTAGGGATTCGACCTAGTTCTCATTATCAACGATGAAACCTCAAAATACAGGTTGGGACAGGAAAAGAATTACACGGTAGGGTGTCTCCACAATTTTTGCATTATTCATCCATTGAATGATCATATTTATTCACACCACACATGACAGCACCAAACAAAATACAGTTATCACCAAATATATCCAAAAAAGAGGAATTGAGTGAAAATATGCATTTTTAAGCCACAGATTCCATTGACTGAACTTTCAATTCCTGCTACCATAAGGAATCAGTGCCAGAAATAAATAAAAAATATAAATCGCAATAAAACTCCTCTTAAACAATAAGTGGCAACGGTCTTGCCGCAGTGGATACACCGGTTCCCTGAGATCACTGAAGTTAAGCGCTGTCGGGCGTGATCGGCACTTGGATGGGTGACCATCCAGGCCGACATGTGCTGTTGCCATTTTTCGGGGTGCACTCAGCCTCATGTTGCCAATTGAGGAGTTACTCGACCGAATAGTAGCGGCTTCGGTCAAGAATACCATCATAACGACCAGGGGAGCGGTGTGCTTACCCAACACCCCCCTACCCGCATCCTCTACTGAGAATGACACGGCGGTCGGATGGTCCCGGTAGGCCACTCGTGGCCTGACAACGGAGTGCTTAAACAATAAGTAAGTAAACGATAACTCCTGCAGAATCTTCTCAAACAGCCTCAAGTTAAGAACTGCTTCCCAAGAATGGGAAGTCTGAGAAATTTTCTTACATTCATAGAACGGATACAGTCACAAATTAAGCTCAAGCAAAGAATAGTGAGTTATAATTAAAAATAGGAATTTGAGGAAATAGCAGTCAGAATGGAAAATATATTAAAATTTTCAATAGCGAACCAAATGTATACGCAAATATCTGGAAAGACAAAGAACTACCTCGAAAATTTATTATATCGACGCTCTCATATAGGCCTTTGGGCAGAATAGTTACAGCAAATATATCAGAGAAAGTCGAAACTTGACTTAAAGGAGGCAAGTCGCCAAGGTGAACAGTTCCACTGTAGCAATAGGGGACACGCCTCGTATACAGCCAGAAGGCACGTACGTGTAGGGACACAGTAGCAACAGACCCTCCAGGGGGCAGCCACAGAAATGTCCGGCTGAAGCCTCACGAGCTTCTTGCAACGGTGTACCGTACGTCTCTAGAAGAGCGTAGCGTTCCAGAAGATTGGAAACTGGTACAGGTCTTCCCGTTCTCAAGAAGGGACGTTGAACCGATGTGCAGAATTATAGACCTATATTTCTAACGTCGATCAGTTGTAGAATTTTGGAACACGTATTCTGTTCGAGTATAATGACTTTCATGGAGACTAGAAACCTACTCTGTAGGAATCAGCATGGGTTTCGAAAAAGACGATCGTGTGAAACCCCGCTCGCGCTATTCGTCCACGAGACTCAGGGCGACAGACACGGGTTTCCAGGTGGATGCCGTGTTTTTTGACTTCCGCAAGGCGTTTGATACAGTTCCCTACAGTCGTTTAATGAACAAAGTAAGAGCATATGGACTATCAGACCAATTGTGTGGTTGGATTGGAGAGTTCCTAGATAACAGAACACAGCATGTCATTATCAATCGAGAGAAGTCTTCCGAAGTAAGAGTGATTTCTGGTGTGCCGCATGGAAGTGTCGTAGGACCGATGCTAGTCACAATATATATAAAGGACCTTGTGAATAACATCAGAAGTTCACTGAGGCTTTTTACTGATGATGCTGTATTATATGGAGAGCTTGTAACAATGGAAAATTGTACTGAAATGCATGAGGATCTGCTACGAATTGAAGCATGGAGCAGGGAATGGCAATTGAATCTCAATCTAGACAATTGTAACGTGTTGCAAATACAAAGAAAGAAAGATCCTCTTCATTTAGCTACTTTATAGCAGGTCAGCAATTGGAAACAGTCAATTCCTTATATTATCTGGGAGTGTGCATTAGGACTGATTTAAAGTGGAATGACCATATCAAATTAATCCTCGATAAAGGGGATGCCAGGCTCAGATTCATTGGAAGAATGCTAAGGAAATGCTGTGTGAAAACACAGGAAGTAGGTTACAGTACACTTGTTCGCCCACTGCTTGAATACTGCTCACCGGTGTGGGATCCGTACCAGATAGGGTTGATAGAAGAGATAGAGATGGTTCAACGGAGAGCAGCCCGCTTCGTTACAGGATCATTTAGTAATGGTGAAAGCGTTATGCAGATGATAGTTAAACTGCAGTGGAAGACTCTGCAAGAGAGACACTCAAAAGTTCGGTACGGGCTTTTGATGAATTTTATAGAACATATTTTCACCGAGGAGTCAAGCAATATATTGCTCCCTCGTACGTATATCTCCCGAAGAGACCATGAGGATAAAAGAAGAGAGATTAGAGCCCACACAGAGGTACATCGACAATCATTGTTTCCACGAACAATACGAGGCTGGAGTAGAAGGAAGAACCGATAGAGGTACTCAAAGGTCCCTCCGACACACATCTTCAGGTGGCTTGCGGAGTATGGATGTAGATATAGATGTAGATTTAGATGTAAGGCTCTGCTAACAAACACTGCAAGGGTAATATATAGGATAAGGAAATACAAATTACATGAATAGCAATTGCCACCTTCTTAAGAGTTTACGGCTGTAAGCCCAAAAAAATCCATCATAAAATAAGGTGGCAAATATTACTCCCAAGAAAACTGCGTAAAGGGAAAAGATAGTAGATCACTGGTAACGGAGTATAAGAATATTATAATTAACGTCTCCCCAAACAATGTTTACCTAACATTACACTGAAATTGCACGGCCAGGTGTCTACTTGATTCAAACAAATAGAACACTTAAATGATTAAGCTTACCCCTCCAATGGAACACTTAGTAGTGTGACTAGAGCTTCCGGCAGGGTACACCGTTCGCCGGGTGCAAGTCTTTCGATTTGACGCCACTTCGGAGACTTGCGAGTCGATGGGGATTATATGATGATGCTTAAGACAACAGAACACCCATTCCGTGAGTGGAGAAAATCTGCGACCCAGCTGGGAATCGAACCCGCCACTTAGGATTGACAGACTGTCGCGCTGACAATTTTTTTTAATTGTTCTCATTTTTCCGGTTTTGTTCGCTGCATTTGTTCGGTGCGGATGTCCAACGACACCCGTTCAAGTTCAGTGTTGTGCCGTTGACTCAGTTTTTTTATTACAGAGTGCAGCTAACCCTCTGACTGAACACGCTGAGCTACCGTGCCAGCACCACTCAGCTACTGCGGGCGGACTGAACACTTAGTGACTAGGCGTTACAAACAGTGTTTCCTTGAATAAGTCCTCCGGCTCGACATCCGTCTAGAACCCAATTTCAAAACACACATATTAATACGGAGAATTCTCCTTAAAATAATTAAGCAATTGGCAGTTGATAGTTGGAGTGCTGACACACAAGCTTACAGATACTCTGCTTAAACCAGTTATGTTAGCCACTGCCTTCAACTACGGCCTGCAGACGGCACAGTGAATCGCCGAAACTGATAGATACACAATAAATGAGATCATGAGGACAGCTGTAAACATTTCATGTTCTTGCACAGTATTTGTGCTTGTAGCTCTATGGTGAAGAAAGATGATGGGAACTTCGCGCAATAAAATATAAATTTTTCTTAAGTAACTTCATTTCCTCTTAACCCACACTCCCGCGTTTCTAGTTTTCTATTACACATGCTATCAATTTCAGGAGCAAACTGATCCAACTTCAGGAATTTTGCGTGGATCCTCTTGTTTTTCTGGCTTTGCAGTTCATTGTCAACCTTGGCCTCTTCAGCCATATTTCGACGGTTATTATGTTACAACGTTCGAGTTTTCCCTCTCCTGCCGTCCCTTTTCTGCAGGTCCTTTACGACTCCATCTATCCACGTGGTTCTCTATCTATCACGTCCTCTTTGACTCCCTGAATATTGTCATGGTTCATTTAGTTCGTAAATTACCTCGTTACGGTCTTCAGCTCAGAGTAATCTGTGAATCCTATAGTCGTTGATAATTCTTCTTATGCCTTCAGAGGAGTTCATCTTCTATTAAAACTCTCACTTTAAGGAACGCTTTTATTTCAGATAGATGTTATCAAAGGATAAGCATCCTAGCCAAACCCGTTTCGAACGAACTCCACACTTTAAAAAAAAAATCGGTGCGTACATTAAAGTTATAATCTTGTGGTGTTTGATATTCCTTGATCCCATGGTTCACGCAGAAGATTCTTTGTCGCCTCCGATTGCTCTACACGTCATGATGCCACGTGCAGCTTTAACGGTCTTGGTACACTATGGAGCCTGTACGGAACCGTAAGACAAATAACAGAATATACGGTACAAGACTTCCTCCTTAATAAATCCTCTTACATAACAATTTAACTTCTAATTTATGGACGATTTTCTGGGTAAACAATCGAACAGATATTCTGCTAATAAAGCTCGTTCACGTATATTCAAAATTAATAGGAGATTTCATCCTCAACAAACGAACTGATTTATTTCCAAAAATTGTGACTGCAACACATCTAGAAAATCTTGTATTCACACATCCGTTCCCTGCTATTCATGCATAGCATATCCACTGCCGGATGATTTCGCTATTCTTCTAGTAGGTGAATCCGTATAACAGTGTTCTGCTTACGGCTTTACTCCCTCCTCCATCTTTTTCTTTCACAGGTTGACAAGCGAGTATCTGTAGTGATTTGTAAAATATCGTCTGCCTGTGTAGGTGGTCTGCATCGCTCACAACCCTCTCACAGCTAGCATTAAAAAGGAAACACGCCAACGCATCTGCATGATGATTAAGGTTGTGAGGTAACAGGAGATTGCGGCGCCCTGGAAATATTCTAAGTTCAGAGTTGGCGGCCACCGTTCGGGCCGCGTGACAAGGCCGAGCTCGTTAGCAACCGTGTGGTGCCACATAACGTCCAGAGCACGTGCTCCATCGAGCACGTGGCTCGGAATTCCTTGGTGACGCTGTGCGTCGAGAGGGCCAAATATGACGGACTTTGTGAAGCCTTAATGGCAGACATTTTACAGTACGTATAGAAATTAATAGTAGGCAGATGAATCAAGATACCTCAAAAAGAAATATGTACTTTACTAATATTTGCATGACGATTCTTATGATGTAATCAGATTTTCAATATCTTTGTTGGTCAAATGTTAGTATCTGACGGTAAAGTCTACAAGTAACGCCCAGTTGCTGTGCTGGTACTGCGAACGGCTGATATCAAGGGGAAACTGCGGCGGTAATTTTTCCCGAGGACATGCAGCTTTACTGTACGGATAAATGATGATGGCATCCTCTTGGGTAAAATATTCAGGAGGTACATCAGTCTCCCATTCGGAACTCCAGGCGGGGACTACTCAAGAGAACATCGTTATCACGAGAAAGAAAACTGGCGTTCTACGAATCGGAGTGGGGAATGTCAGATCCCTTAATTGGGCAGGTAGATTAGAGAATTTGAAAATGGAAATGGATAGGTTAAAGTTAGATATAGTGAGAATGAGTGACGTTCGGTGGCAGGAGGAACATAACTTTTGGTGAGGGGAATACAGGGATATAAATACAAAATCAAATAGGGTAATGCAGGAGTAGGTTTAATAATGAATAAAAAAAATAGGAGTGCGGGTAAGCTACTACAAACTGCATAGGGAACGCATTATTGTGGCCAAGATAGACAAGAAGCCCATGCCTACTACAGTGGTACAGTTTTATATGCCAACTAGCTCTGCAGATAATGAAGAAATTGATGAAATGTATGATGAGATAAAAGAAATTATTCAGGTAGTGAAGGGAGACGAAAATTTAATGGTCATGGTTGACTGGAATTCGAGAGTAGGAAAAGGGAGAGAAGGAAACATAGTAGGTGAATATGGATTGGGGCTAAGAAATGAAAGAGGAAGCTGCCTGGTAGAGTTTTGCACAGAGCATAACTTAATCATAGCTAACACTTGGTTCAAAAATTATGAAAGAAGGTTGTATACATGGAAGAATTTGGGATATACTAGAAGGTATCAGATAGATTATGTAATAGTAAGACAGAGATTTAGGATCCAGGTTTTAAATTGTAATACATTTCCAGAGGCACATGTGACCTCTGACCACAATCTATTGGTTATGAACTGTAGATTAAAACTGAAGAAACGGCAAAAAGGTGGGAATTTAAGGATATGGGACCTAGATAAACTGAAAGAACCAAGGGTTGTACAGAGTTTCAAGGAGAGCATAAGGAAACAATTGATAGGAATGGAGGAAAGAAGTACAGTAGAAGAAGAATGGGTAGCTCTGAGGGATGAAGTAGTGAAGGCTGCAAATGATCAAGTAGGTAAAAAGACGATGGCTAGTAGAACTCCTTGGGTAACAGAAGAAATATTGAACTTAATTGAAGAAAGGAGAATGTATAAAAATGCAGTAAATGAAGCAGGCATAAAGTAATACAGACATCTCAATAGTGAGGAAGGGCAAAATGGGTAAGCTGGGGTGGGTGGCGGACAAATGTAAGGATGTGGAGGCTTATCTCACTATGGGTAAGGTAGGTACTGCCTACAGGCAAATTAAAGAGACCCTTGGAGAAAACAAACAGAACTACTTTTATGAACATCAAGAGCTCAAATGGAAAACCAGTTCTTAGCAAAGAAGGGAAAGCAGAAAGGTGGAAGGAGTATATAGAGGGTCTATACAAGGGCGATGTACTTACGGACAATATTATGGAAGTGGAAGAGGATGTAGATCAAGATGAAATGGGAGATACGATATTGCGTGAAGAGTTTGACAGAGCACTGAAAGGCCTAAGCCGAAATAATGTCCCGGGAGTAGACAAAATTCCATTAGAACTACTGATGGCCTTGGGAGAGCCAGTCCTGACACAACTCTCCCGTCTGGTGAGAAAGATGTATGAGACAGGCGAAATACCCTCAGACTTCAAGACGAATATAATAACTCCAATCCAAAATAAAACAGGTGTAAACAGATGTGAAAATTTACCGAAGTATCAGTTTAACAAGTCACAGCTGCAAAATACCAACGCGAATTCCTTACAGACGAATGGAAAAACTGGTAGAAGCCGACCTCGGGGAAGATCAGTTTGGATTCCGTAGAAATGTTGGAACACCTCAGGCAATACTGACCCTATGCCTTCTCTTCAAAGAAAGATTAAGGAAAGGCAAACTTACGTTTCTATCATGTGTAGACTTAAAGAAAGCTTTTAACAATGTTGACTGGAATACTCTCTTTCAAATTTTGAAGGTATCACGGCTAAAATACAGAGAGTGAAGATCTATTTACAATCTGTACAGAAAGCAGGTGGCAGTTATAAGAGTCGAGGGACGTGAAAGGGATGCAGTGCATGGGAACGGAGTGAGACAGGGTTGTATCCTTTCCCCGATGCTATTCAATCTGTATATTCTGCAAGCAGTAGAGGAAACAAAAGAAAAGTTCGGAGTAGGTATTAAAATCGATGGAGAAGAAATAAAAAGTTAGAGGTTTCTCAATGACATTGTAATTCTGTGGGAGACAGCAAAGGACGTGGATGAGCAGGTGAATGGGATGGACAGTGTCTTGAAAGGAGGATATAAGATGAACATCTACAAAAGGAAAACGAGGATAATGGAACGTAGTCGAATTAAGTCGGGTGATGCTGTGGGGATTAGATTAGGAAATGAGACACTTAAAGTAGTAAAGGAGTTTTGCTATTTGGGGAGCAAAATAACATGATGGTCGAAGTAGAGAGGATATAAAATGTATACTGGCAATGATAAGGAAAGCGTTTCTGAAGAAGAGGAATTTGTTAACTTCGAGTATTGATTCAAGTGTCAGGAAGTCGTTTCTGAAAGTATTTGTATAGAGTGTAGCCATGTATGGATGTGAGACACGGCCGATAAATAGTTTAGACAAGAAGAGAATAGAAGCTTTCGAAATGTGGTGTTACAGAAGAATGCTGAAGATTAAATGGGTAGATCACATAACTAATGAGGAGGTATTGAATAGGATTGGGGAGAAGAGAAGTTTGCGGCACAACTTGACTAGAAGAAGGGAACGGTTGGTAGGACATGTTCTGAGGCATCAAGGGACCACAGATTTGCTACTGGAGGGCAGCGTGGAGGGTAAAAATCGTATAGGGAGACCAAAAGATGAATACACTAAGCAGATTCAGAAGGATGTAGGCTGCAGTAGGTACTGGGAAATGAAGAGTCTCCGCACAGGATAGAGTAGCATGGAGAGCTGCAACAAACCAGTCTCGGGACTGAAGACTACAACAACAACAAACGCGTCAACCGATTTTGTCAGTCGCCGTGTCTGTAAAAAGCTATTAGTGTAAACCTAAAT